>NC_084570.2:28486660-28601660 GCF_033978685.3 Nerophis lumbriciformis
ATTATAATGAAAGTGCCTTAGTTAGTCTGTATATTTTCAAAACGTAATGTTTGTGTGTTCATTAAAAAAAGTTATAGTTTGACTACCGTTTTCTACTTCCGGTTAAGCAAGTTGTCAGGAAATGCTTCATTCTAGATAAAGAGCATTCTAACGACATTTAATTTTGTACATAAACCCATTACCTATTCTTGCCAAGTTTGCCGTATCTTTTGCTCTCTCTACATAAAATATAATTAACTAATCAATTAATTGTATTAATATGAATTGTGTCCCTCTGTATCGTCTCTTATTTTCTTTTATTTAACATTTTTTGTTTATATGAAGATGTTGACTGCTCAACCTCGGTAATGTTTGAAATAGTGTAATATAATGAAAGTGCCTTAATTAATCTGTATATTTTCAAAGCGTAATGTTTGTGTGGTCAATAAAAAAAGTTGTAGTTCGACTCCCGTTTGCTACTTCCGGTTTAGCAAGTTGTCAGGAAATGCTTCATTCTTGATAATGAGCATGATAACGATATTAAAACTTGTACATGAACCATTACTCGTTGTTGCTAAGTTCGCCGTGTATTTTTATCTTAACATTAACATCCGTGACTTTTCCCCGGCGTTGTCCTGCATCGTGGCGCCCACCGCGGCCAGCCCCTTCGCCGGGTCCTCCCCCCTCTGTCCCCCCTATCGTGGCGTCTTCACGGGGGGTGAGCGATTCACTCTTCAGGCGGACGTTGCAAGGCAGCAAGAGAACCAACTGACAAGTTATCAGTCACTCCAATGGCGAGATGCATCCCCCTTTGACTTGGGAGTGCTCGGCGGTGGGGAGCAGGCGCACATGAACATTGCGCGGCAGGAGGAGACGCAGCAGCTCCGCATGCACCGGGAGTGAACCCACGCAGGGAGACAACGCGGACCCGCCGTCACTTGCTTCATCCGGTTTTTTTGCTCACATTTACCCGCGTTTTGGATATCCTTTCATTTATTGACGAATCGAGCGCCAATTGACTTCGCAGCGAGGACAGGTTTGGTCTGCGAACTCCCGCCATGACGTCTCCGGCCAAATTCCGCAAGGACAAGGAGATTGTGGCCGAGTATGAAACTCAAGTGAAAGGTAAAACTTTTTTTGTTTTGTTATTGCAATGCAACGATTTGTGTGTGTGTGTGTTTGTGTGCGTTAATTCGCCTTCATGCACGATTAACGTGAATATGAGAACAATCTTGATGATCGCCTTTTAAATGTTGTGCACTACAAAGACGTGGGGAAAAAAAGCACCCGAGCAGCTGCTAGTTGAAGGTGTCTGGCCGTAAAGCTGCTGTGTGTCGACCAGCAGAAGGCGGCTGTATCGACACGAACACAAGGCAGGGCGTTTTCTCTCCCCTCTTGTCTCCGGGCATGTCTGCGCTGCGTGCGCACGCATCGCAATCAAAGCGTGATTGTCGTACTCGTACTCAAGTGTGCATTGAGGCTGATTGGCGTCTTCGTGGATGCTCATGTAGTCAGGCAGGCGCACGCTCGTCAGAACATCCACTCCACTGCACCACCATCCGGTCCCAGCAGGCACAAGACATCGATACAACGTCGATAATGCGTACTTGTCCTTTAAAACTGACTTGGAAACAAAGTTACAAACCGTTTTTTTTGTTTAATTATGACAACGTTGATGTCTAACGTTGGATCCACCTTGTTGGTGGAGAAATTACCAAATGTCAATGGTTGAAATCGACGCCGCAACCTGCCGTTGAATAAATGTCGTCAGAAACGAGTTGTTTCAGCGTCATATTTATGTTGTAGAATATTAGTTGACATACGATCAAAATTCATTAGACAAATAAACGTTGTCAAAAACATGTTATTTCAACATCATATTTATGTTGTGGGATATTGGTTGAAATATGACCAAAATTCAATGGTCAAACAAATGTTGTCATAAACACGTTGTTTCAATGTTGTATTTGTGTTGTATAATTTTGGTCGGGAAATGACCAAAATTCAATGATCAAATAAACGCAGTCAAAACACTTTATTTCAATGTCGTAGTTATGTTGTGGAATATGGGTCGAGAGATATGACCAAAATTCAATGGTCAAATAAACGTTGTCAGAAACACGTTGTTTCAATGTTGAATTTGTGTTGTAGAATTTTGGTTTGGAAATGACCAAATTTCAATGGTCGAAATCGACGCCGCAACCTGGCGTTGAATAAACGTCGTCAGAAACATGTTGTTTCAACGTCGTATTTATGTTGTAGAATATTGGTTGAGATACGACCAAAATTCAACGAACAAATAAACACATGTTGTTTCACCGGCGTTTGACAGTATGTTGTGGAATATTGGTTGAGATATGCCCGAAATTCAATGGTCAAATAAACGAAGTGAAAAACACGTTGTTTCAATGTTATATTTGTGTTGTAGAATTTTGGTTGGGAAATGTCTACATTGCAATGGTCAAAATCGACGTCTTCACCTGACATTGAATATACGTCGTCAAAAACATGTTTTGGTGTTGTAGAATATTGGTTGGGAAATGATCAAAATTCAATGATCAAATCAACGTCATAAAACATGCTGTTTCAACGTCGTATTTATGTTGTAGAATATTGGTTTGGAAATGACCAAAATTCAATGGTCAAATAAACGTTGTCAGAAACACGTTGTTTCAATGTTGAATTTGTGTTGTAGAATTTTGGTTGGGAAATGTCCAAATTTCAATGGTCGAAATCGACGCCGCAACCTGGCGTTGAATAAACGTCGTCAGAAACATGTTGTTTCAACGTCGTATTTATGTTGTACAATATTGGTTGAGATATGATCAAAATTCAATGGACAAAAAAACTTTTGTCAAAAACATGTTATTTCAACGTCGTATTTATGTTGTGGGATATTGGTGGAGATATGACCAAAATTCAATGGTCAAACAAATGTCAAAAACACATTGTTTCAATGTTGTATTTGTGTTGTCAAATTTTGGTTGAGAAATTACTACATTTCAATGGTCGAAATCGACGCCGCAACTTGGCCTTGAATAAACGTCGTCGGAAACATGTTTTTTTCAACGTCGTATGTACAGTATGTTGTAGAATATTGGTTGAGATACGACCAAAATTCAATGGTCAAATAAATGTAGTCAAAAACACGTTGTTTCAATGTTGTATTTGTGTTGTAGAATTTTGGTTGGGAAATGACTACATTTCAATGTTCAAAATCGACGTCACAACTTTGACATTGAATACACGTCGTCAAAAACATGTTTGAACGTTGTATTTGTGTTGTAGAATACCCGTTGGGAAATGACCAAAATTCAATGATCAAATAAACGTTGTCAAAACATTTTTATTTCAATGTCGGAGTTATGTTGTGGAATATGGGTCGAGCTATGACTAAAATTCAATGGTCAAACAAATGTCGTCAAAAACACGTTGTTTCAATGTTGTATTTGTGTTGTAGAATTTTGGTTGGGAAATGTCTTCATTTCAATGGTCGAAATCAACGCCGCAACCTGGCCTTGAATAAACGTCGTCAGAAACATGTTGTTTCAACGTAGTATGTATGTTGTAGAATATTCGTTGAGATACGACCAAAATTCAATGGTCAAATAAACATAGTCAAAAACACGTTGTTTCAATGTTGTATTTGTGTTGGTAGAATTTTGGTCGGGAAATGACCAAAATTCAATGATCAAATAAATGTCGTAAAAACACGTTTCTACGTCGTATTTATGTTGGAGAATATTGGTTGTGAAATGACCAAAATTCAATGGTCAAATTAACATAGTTAAAAAGATGTTGTTTCAACGCCATATGTGTCTTGTAGAATTTTGGTTGGGAAATTACTACATTTCAATGGTCAATTCAACGTCTTCAAAAACACGTTGTTTCAATGTTGTATTTGTGTTGTAGAATTTTGGTTGGGAAAGGACTCAATTTTAATGGTCGAAATCGACGCCGCAACCTGACGTTGAATAAACGCCTAGAAACATGTTGTTTCAACGTCGTATTTATGTTGTAGAATATTGGTTGAGATACGACCAAAATTCAATGGTCAAATAAACATTGTCAAAATCACGTTGTTTCAATGTTGTGTTTGTGTTGTAGAATTTTGGTTGGGAAATGACCAAATTTCAATGGTCAAAATCCACGTCAGAACCCGGCGTTGAATAAACGTCGTAAAACATGTTGTTTCAACGTCATATTTATGTTGTAGAATATTGGTTTGGAAATGACCGAAATTCAATGGTTAAATACATGTCGTAAAAACACGTTTCAACGTCGTGTTAATGTGGGAGAATATTGGTTAGGAAATGACCAAAATTCAATAGTCAAATTAATATAGTTAAAAAACATGTTGTTTCAACGCCATATTTGTGTTGTAAAATTTGGTTGGGAAATGACCAAATTTCAATGGTCAAAATCGACGTCAGAACCCAACATTGAATAAACGTTGTCAAAAACATGTTGCAATGTTTTATTTGTGTTGCCGAATATTGGTTGGGAAATAACCTAAATTCAATGGTCAAATCTACGTCAGAACCCAACATTGAATAAACATTGTCAAAAAGTATGTTCTTTTAACGTTGTATTTGTGTTGTAGAATATTGATTGGGAAATGACCAAAATTCAATGGTCAAATCAACGTTGTAAAAACATGTTTCAACGTCATATTTATGTTGTAGAATATTGGTCGGGAAAATTACCAAAATTCAATGGTCAAATTAACATAGTTAAAAACAAATTGTATCAACGTCGTATTTGTGTTGTAGAATATTGGTTGAGAAATAACCTAAATTTAATGGTCAAATCAACGTCAGAACCCAACATTGAATAAATGTCCTTTATCTAGTATCGATAATCTCGATCGATTCTCTTTTTAAAGGTCTTGCATCGATAGCCATCTTCCAGAAGGCAAACTTGCCGAGCGCATATTCTCTTGAAATGTGGGAATATTAATTGATTTACCAATCAATTGTTACACCCTTAGATAAAATATCAGCCAGTAGTGGTGCACACAACTGCAAATCGGTTTGAAAAGATAATACATGTTTGGAATGGTTGCGTTTTGCTGGCAGGATGATATTAGTTGGTCTGCTCAGTAAATATTGTGACAGCCATGCCAGTGAAATACAGTCCAACCAGCAAAAAGGAGACAAGGTGCAGTGCGGTGTGATGACAGGAAACACTAACATCTTTGAACAGAACCGCCTCTCTGGCACAATCCGCTGTGCTTCGTGCGGCCAGAAGATACCCTTTCAGAAAGCCACGTGTAACGGGGCTGCTAAAAGGCTACATGTGCTCCACCATTCTTACTCGCAGTCATGTCACAACAAACTGAAAAGCAACCGAAGGAATCCCGCTTTCCACAAATAAGACAGGCCGCCATACCGGCATGTGACCGCAGTGGAGCAATGTAGATCACATGGGGGCCTGGCCTGCATTGCAACTTTTTTCTTTTTTTTTTCCTGTGGATTTGTACACATTTTGGGTCCACTCTGCCCTTTGGGTAGAGCACAAGCAGCTGTTTCAATACGAAATGTGTATTCTGCAGATTTGTGCAAATTTTATGCTCAGTGTCTTGTTAGTGCATAGCCGAAAAGAAGCGTATCATGTATTGTCTTGAATCAATAGGCTTATTTCGGGGACAATAACAAACTAGATCAGTGTATTTCAACCTTTTTAGAGCCAAGGTACATTTTTTCATTGAATAAATGTGGAGGCACATCGCCAGCAGAAAACATAAAAAATTTAAACTCAGTAGCTGACATTGACAGTAAAAAGTTGTTCCGGCAATTGTTGGATATGAATTCAAACCATAATCAACCATCACTATAGCTCTTGTCTCAAAGTACTGTCACAACTTGTCACATCACGCCGTGACTTATTTTGAGTTATTTGCTGTTTTCCTGTGTGTAGTATTTTAGTTCTTGTCTTGCGCTCCAATTTTAGTGGCTTTTCCTGTTCTGTTGGTATTTTCCTGTAGCAGTTTCATGTCTTCCTTTGAGCGCTATTCCCCGCACCTGCTTTGTTTTAGCAATCAAGAATATTACCATTGTGCGGACGCTATCCTTGTTTGTGTGGACATTGTTGATTGTCATGTCATGTAACGGATGTACTTTGTGGACGCCGTCTGCTCCACAGTAAGTCTTAGCTGTCGTCCAGCATTCTGTTTTTGTCTACTTTGCAGCCAGTTCAGTTGAAATTTTGTTTTGCATAGCCATCCCTAAGCTTCAATGCCTTTATTTAGGGGCACTCACCATTTGTTTATTTTGGGTTTAAGCATTAGATACGACGTTTACAAAGCAATTAGCTACTTGCTCCCACCTACTGATATGGAAGACTATTACACGGTTACTCTGCCGAGCTCTAGACAGCACAGACTCTCAACAACGGCACTTTATTTGCGGAATATAATTACTGGTTTGCATAAAATATTTTTAACCCAAATAGGTGAAATTACATAATCTCCCACGGCACACCAGACTATATCTTACGGCACACCAGTGTGCCGCGGCACAGTGGTTGAAAAACACTGAACTAGATGAAGCAATTCCCAAGGAATTTTGTGTGAATGTTCCAATGCTGAAGTTGAACTGAAGTCCTGGAATTTTTTTAGAATTGTTGAAGTAGAGCACACAATTCCCAAAAAGGCTGAATATTTTGAAGTTGGAGCAGTTTGAATCAGATGAAAAATGTGGTAGTTGTGGAACTTTGAAGAATGTCCCATTGATTTCAATGGGAATTTCCCAAAAATTTGTGAATTTCGGGAAAAGCGGGAATTTTTTGGAAAATGGTAAAAAACTTGAATGGTCTGAATGAGTCGAAATGGTTGGTGTTGGGATTTTTCAAATCGGTCGAGAAATGTTGATGTAGTAACATTACGTAATTAGTAATTATTACGGAATTCCTGGAATTTTGGGAAAACTGGGAATGTTTCCAGTTCAAAAAACAACATTGTTTTTTGTCCTGATTAAGAGGAATGTTCTGACGGTGGAACAGTTGAAATACGTTGAAAATTGTGGAAGGAGTAGTCGCCAGAAAAAAGTGTGGAAATAGGCCTTTGGAAAACCAGGACTTCTGGAAAATCCTGGAATTTTTCTGAACTTGGAAAAAGGGTAGTTTAAATGTCCAGGATGGTGGAATGTGCTGAAGGTTTGGAATGGTTTGAATCGGTTGAAAAATGTGGAAATGGCCGAAGTTTGAAAAATGGCAAATTCATTTTGAATGGGGAAAAATGTCCCTGAAAACCTGTAATTCTGGGAAATCTGGGAATTTTTGGAATTTGTCAAGGGAAAGCCCGGGATTCCCGAATAGGCTGAACAGTTTGAAGCTGGAACGGTTTGAATCGGGTGAAAAATGTGGAAGGTAGAGTGCGCCAAAATCTGGAGAAGAAGAAGAAGAAGTTGAAGAAGTTTAATAAATAGATTAATTTTGGTGCAGAAAACCATATGTGTGAATGCTTTGGAGCATTCACACTAATAATTCACCCACGTGATGTAAAGCCAGCTAGTATGACCATAATAGCCTAGGTCAGGGGTAGGGAACCTATGGCTCTAGAGCCAGATGTGGCTCTTTTGATGACTGCATCTGGCTCTCAGATAAATCTTAGCTGACATTGCTTAACACGATAAGTAATGAATAATTCCGCTGGTAATCACAGTGTTAAAAATAACGTGCAAAATATAAAACATTCTCATGCATTTTAATCCATCCATCCGTTTTCTACCGCACCTATTCAAGAAGTCTCATTAATGGTAAGAAGTATTTTATTTATTATTGGTTAGCTTCAGAATAACAATGTTATTAAAAAGAATAAGAGACTTATTATACTAAAAAAATGTTGGTTTTACTTAAAAATGCACGCACCTAGTTGTATTCAGTGTTAAAAAATATTATATGGCTCTCACGGAAATACATTTTAAAATATTTGGCTTTCATGGCTCTCTCAGCCAAAAAGGTTCCCGACCCCTGGCCTAGGTGCTTTGTTATGACACGTTTAGCGGCTAATGTTGTACCTATTGCAGCATTGGAAAAGTAATCTATGATGCAAAGTCACACATTTATTTGGCTCCAACAGGACGCATGTGCACAAAGTCCCTAAAGCTACATAGTTCCAAAAGTACACGGCAAAACACACACACTACGCCGAATGCAGTCCGAAACTGGCATGCCCTTCTGAGTACCGACTAGCTGTTGCACTCTGACTTAACACCTAAGGAGGGTCCTATAATGTACAACCTACAAACACATGTTTGGCTCTTATTTTGACTTTGATATGGCAAGCTGCCTGTAGAGCATCCCAGTGTGTCCTTCGGTTTTTGCACTATGTGTGCCAGAATCAGTGCCTGTTTACAAAACAACAAAGCACTTGAAATGATTATGTGTAATCCAACCCTATCAATTATGACATGGTGGTGAATATTTGCTCAACTGTATATTTTGCTCATTCCTTTGTTTAAACAGAAATTACAATTTGTCGTCCAATCAACCAACCAACAGTCATCATTGTGTCTGGCTCCACCCTTTGGTACCGAAATGGTGTCCGTATTTTTCCGCTGATTCATGCACATTTCTGAGCCAATTTCCCCTTTTCTTCTCCTTGAGGCATACCAGCATGCACTTTCTTGAATGTCGGAGCCTATGTCTGTGCCAGTCATAGTAAAAGCCTATCTACCTATCAGGAATGCCATGTGAGGCAAAGCCAGCCCGCATGACTTGTTTCTAGTCCTTTCATAGTCTCAATATGTCCTCAGATTTTAGCGTTTTTGGGCTTATTGCTTGTATCGAGTCACAGGACTTTTTCTGACACGTTTGCTTCTGGTGAATGATGGTCATGTAAACCAACATGGCTACTTTGTGTGAACGATTTGAGTATACAAGTGGTCTAGCTAAAAGCAGATACAAGCAAATAGTCCATCTATGCAATGGAATAGATCCCTACACCGAGTGGTATCAAGAATTATCTGTCGGTCGCATTCCCAAACATGTCGAACTATATGGTGCTCCAGACATCATTCTACACGGCAAAACCGATGAAAGCTCGGAAAAGCATGGAGGCCTACAACTTCTTTGTGTGTGTCTGGGTCAAGGACATTGGTATCAAGACTCTCCCGGATAAATATGCATAGTTTTTGCTCGGGTAAGGTTGCATTTCATGATTTAACTTGGCATCCTTATAAACAAACTGCGAGTATCACTCGATAGCCTTAAAACACGTTTCTTCACCCATTATGTTAACCACTCAGAGATAATCGGAGACACCACTGAAGACCTGGTTGCTTGTAAAAGAAGACGGAAAAGTGATCACAGCTTCCTGTAACTGCATGGTTACAGGAAGTTTCGGCCATGTTGCCCACGTCGTTACACGTACGCATGGTTTTCCCAGTTGTTATTATAATGTAACTATAGATGTCAACATTGTGAATGTGCTGAACAATTTATTTATGATTCTTTATCAAAATATAACTATAGATGTCAACATTGTGTATGTGCTGAAAGATTCATTTATGATTGTTTATCAAAATATAACTATAGATGTCAACATTGTGTATGTGCTGAAAGATTCGTTTATGATTGTTTATCATAACTATAGATGTCAACATTGTGTATGTGCTGAAAGATTAATCTATGATTGTTTATCAAAATATAACCTTAGATGTCAACATTGTGTGTGTGCTGAAATATCTATTTATGATTGTTTATCAATATATAACTATCGTTGTCAACATTGTGTACGTACTGAAAGATTCATTTATGATTGTTTATCAAAATATAACTATAGATGTCAACATTGTGTATGTGCAGAAAGATTCATTTATGATTGTTTATCAAAATATAACTATGGATGTCAACATTGTCTATGTGCTGAAAGATTCATTTGTGATTGTTGTCTTTGGTAAAACATAACTCTTTTAGGTTTTTCTCACATTTGATTTCTGTTATTTAGACCCATCACAAAAAAATGTGATTTAAGAACTCCGAAACAAAATAAAATACAAATAGGATCAAGATACTACTGAAATGGGAAATACTAAATGTTAAAAGTATATCAAAGAAACCTTTCACGAAGTAATCACTACAAACCCGTCGTTTTTTCGTAAAAATCTTGCACTCTTTCGCCCTCCTTGCTTACTTCTCAAGGAGCTCTGAATAAACGTATATCCTTTTTGCGATTTGAATGGTTTCAACAGCATAAAACAACGCAAGTATAGGGCATTTTTCTTTGAGAAAAGCTAAATGCCGTCCAGAATGCCTAGACAAGATCCTCAGATATTTAATGAGTCAGGTAAATACAACCTATAGAGGAGAAAAAATAATTCCTGCTTGGACTTGAATTTAGAGAAGTACCAGGAAGCAGCAGGAATTGTCTCAAATTAGGGCTGGGCGATATATCGATATACTCGATATATCGCGGGTTTATCTCTGTGCGATATAGAAAATGACTATATTGTGATATTCGTGTATACGTTCTCACGCAGTTGCTTTTAGCAGTGGGCATTACACTACAGGCTCTACTCACTCATTGTTGTCTCTCCCTCTCACAGAGACATAAAACAAGCGCACCTTCTTACATACTTCACATACCCATACGCCCTCGCGGAGCAGAGAGGTAACAGCATGGGTAACGTTAGCTGTGGTGCGAGTGGTAATACGAGAGAAAGAAGGTGCGAATCTGGTAACAAATGAAGGAAGAATTAATTCCCAAGAAAAACAGCACAGGGTCCATCATCTGGCGGTGGTTTGGCTTCAAGTGGGAATATGTCGAACAGACAACCGTAATTTGTCAAGTGTGGGGCAAAAGTGTTGCTACAAAAAGTAGCATTACTGCTAATATCATCATTTGAAAAGTCACCCGCTAGAGAATGAAGAGTGCTTACTCCGCATGTCAACATCTCCGTTCGGTGCCACACCAACAAAATGCCGAGGCAACCATTTCCACATCAACACCGTCTGAAAAAAATAGTCCACAACAGAAGGAGATAACGTCCGCAGGAACCTACCACATAGCGAAGGACGTACACCATTTGATTTCCTATTATGCAGCTCATTTTTATTTGACAGTTATTGAAATATCTTGTGTGACATCATGCACAAAAGTGCACTTTATTTGTTTTAAACTATTGTAGTGGCGTTCACAACACTTTGATTTAGTGTTGTTTTGATATGTCATCTTAGTGACATCATGCACAAAAGTGCACTAATAGCTTGTTTTAAAATGTATCTGACAATCTTGCACTTTCTGTTTTGAAATGACATGAATGTTTGTGCCACTGCTTAATAACTGTTTAATAAATACAGTTTTGGTCAATTGACTTAGTTGTGATTTCCCTCTTTTCATGAAAGTTTAAAAGTAGCATATATTAATGCAGTATGAACAAGAATGTTTTAATGTAGACACATAGAATCATCATACTGCTGTGATTATATGCATCAATTCATTCAAGGCTAAGGCAAAATATCGAGATATATATTGTGTATCGTGACATGGCCTAAAAATATCGAGATATTAAAAAAAGGCCATATCGCCCAGCCCTATCTCAAATGTACAAACCCCAAAACCAGAGAAGTTGGCACGTTGTGTAAATGGTAAATAAAAACAGAATACAATGATTTGCAAACACTTTTCAACCTATATTCAATTGAATAGACTGCAAAGACAAGATACTTAACGTTTGAACTGGAAAACTTTATTTTTTGCAAATATTAGCTCATTTGGAATTTGATGCCTGCAACATGTTTGAAAAAAGATGGCACAAGTGGCAAAAAAGACTGAGAAAGTTAAGGAATGCTCATCAAACACTTATTTGGAACATCCCACAAGTGAATAGGCTAATTGGGAACAGGTGGGTGCCATGATTGGGTATAAAGGCAGCTTCCATGAAATGCTAAGTCATTCACAAACAATGATGGGGCGAGGGTCATCACTTTGTGAACAAATGTGTGAGCAAATTGTTTAAGAACAGCATTTCTCAACCAACTATTGCAAAGAATTTAGGGATTTCACCATCTACGGTCCGTAATATCATCAAAAGGGTCAGAGAATCTGGAGAAATCACTGCACATAAGCAATGATATTACAGACCTTCGATCCCTCAGGCGGTACTGCATCAAAAAGTGAGTGTGTAAAGAATATCACCATATGGGCTTAGGAACACTTCAGAAAACCACTGTCAGTATCTACAGTTCGTCGCTACATCTGTAAGTGCAAGTTAAAACTCTACTATGCAAAGCGAAAGCCATTCATCAACAACACCCCTGTGCCAACTTTTTTGCAATGTGTTGCTGCCATTAAATTCTAAGTTAAGGATTATTTTTATAAAAATTAAGTTTCTCAGTTTGAACATTAAATATCTTGTCTTTGCAGTCTATTCAATTGAATATAAGTTGAAAAGGATTTGCAAATCATTGTATTCTGGTTTTATTTACGAATTACACCACGTGCCAACTTCACTGGTTTTGGGTTTTGTAGAAGAAGGTTATTTCACTGAGCGAACGACATTAAAATATGATACTGCCATTATCTACTCCATTTGCTAGATTTGGTTGGTAACTAATGGTAGAGTTGCATGGAAGACTTATTTTGACAACAAAAACCCAACATAGGTGGAAAGGGGACTTAGCTATTCCATGATATGCTCGAAAGACGCAGAGAGGCGTGCGGAAGAGAGAAGCAGATATTGGCTCCAGCTCAAAAGATAAGATGGGTCATCACCTTTCCTGTCACACAGGCTTCTCATGTTCCCTTCCTGGCTTCTTCACACTATTTTAAAAAGGTCACCTTTTGCCCTTCTTGTTGTATTCCGGTGTTACTCTAAAGTAGGGGGAGATCAAGTCAGCTTTAGGCACTACAGAAAACATCTGTCTCGTCACATCTGACATTCTAAAAGGCAGACTCCACCAAACAGATCCAGGAATGCGTTCCAGCTCACGGTCACCTGCTTTATCCATTAACTCTTTGGACAGTCAAGTCCCCGTAGAGCGGGCGTCACGCGCAGCCACCTGTGTAAAGTCTTTCTGTCAGGCCTACGTTGTGAGAACTGTCTCCTGTGGACTTCTTATTTGTCCATCGACCGGCCCTGTCAGTCACTTCAGAGCTCCCCGGTGAGCGTCTGTGCTTGGTTTACCCACTCAAGGACTGACTCGATGAGAGGGTAAACGTGTGCATGACTTGCTTGGGGTGTTTTTTTGGGCTGTCTCCAGAAGGTGCAACATTCTTCCAAAGACAAACACACAGTTTGTAATTAACATGCAATCTGTTAATACAGACTATCCAATTGTCTGCTTCCTTTCTATATGTGATAACACACCTCTGCCTCAGTGGCCTAGTAGTTAGAGTGTTTGCCCTGAAATTGGTAGGTTATGAGTTCAATCCCCGGCCGAGTCATACCAAAGACTCGCAGGCGTGTTTGACCACATTCATGAGAAATGGCGTTCACTTGACGTGAACGTACTCGTTTCTGTCGCCACACAGACTCCAATCTACAAATGGCATCCCTGGAGGTGCAAGTATCCAATCGCATTATTGGATACTGTATATGCACCACATTATTCTTCTTCTGTTTCTTCTCCACCTGCTATTGAAAGCAGAGCGCTGTGAGACTTGATGTCTGCAAACTACCCATGAACCCATCTACGTCAACCAATGACGACCAGGGTTCAGATCTCAGATACCGAACAGTTCTCTTCTTGCTTCTCAGATGGCAAACGGCCGCGGTTCAACATTCCAAAAACACAAACTTCTCATAGCGTTGAACTTGAAATGGTCATGAAATATACAGTACAGGCCAAAAGTTTGGACACACCTTCTCCTCATTCAATGCGTTTTCTTAATTTTCATGACTATTTACATTGTAGATTGTCACTGAAGGCATCAAAACTATGAATGAACACATGTGGAGTTATGTACTTAACCTGCTCAGTGGCCTTGTGGTTAGAGTGTCCGCCCTGAGATCGGTAGGTCGTCAGTTCAAACTCCGGCTGAGTCATACCAAAGACTATAAAAATGGGACCCATTACCTCCCTGCTTGGCACTCAGCATCAAGGGTTGGAATTGGGGGTTAAATCACCAAAATGATTCCCGGGCGTGCCCACTGCTGCTGCTCACTGCTCTCCTCACCTCCCAGGGGGTGAACAAGGGGATGGGTCAAATGCAGAGGACACATTTCACCACACCTAGTGTGTGTGTGACAATCATTGGTACTTTAACTTAACTTTAACTTGACTCTTCCCAAAATGCAGAATTGGCCAAGTCTGTGCTTGAATCTGGCAGCAGAAATAATCTTTTTTCACGATGAGACCTTGCTGTGTGGCAAGGCAGGGAAATAAATGTAAATCCCCCTGCATGGCTCAAATTGATAAGGTAGTGCAGCATGATGGAGGAACTACATGCACACACCCAGACAAACTGGGGAGAACTGACGTTTACCAGAGCAGAGAATTACAATTTCTACCATGTCCTTTGGTTATCTCGGGCAGACATGGGCAAAATACGGCCCGCGGGCCACATGCGGCCCATTAAGATTTTTAATCCGGCCCGCCAGACGTTGTACTTAATTTTTTTAGACCTTTAACATCCAAACTGTAGCCACCATTATGATGTGCAGTGCTGTTTTTAAAGACCGTAAGTCTTGAACTATAGAAAGTAATTAAATGGTTGAAATCTGCACTTTTGAGTGTTATAGGAGTTATTACGATAATCTATGTCACAGCAGCTCAGACCAGGAACAAAGCAGAGTGGGCGGGGTTTGTTTTCAGAGCAGCCAGCCCCAAACGCATCTGTCAGGAACAGATGCAGAAGCAAATTTTTTCAAAAAATTTCTGCATAAAAGTGGCTGTCACTTTTTTACTGCAAAAGATATATTGTAGGTGTTCATATTCATATTTTGCTGTTTGTTACATATTTGTTGTTTTGCCTGATTGTAAAAGACACAAAACTATCGAGGAGCTGGTCTGAGAAGTAAAAGAGGAGCGATGTTCATATGTTGTAAATAGATAATATCGGCTTAAAATGTAATATCGGAAATTATTGGTATCGGTTTCAAAAAGTAAAATGAATTACTTTTTAAAACGCAGCTGTACGGAGCGGTACATATCCGGTAAAACACGGACGTAGGGAGAAGTACAGAGCAGTTGCGTCTCCCAGTCAGCAGCCCGTCTCCCATCCCCTCTCCCACACACAACACAGGAGTTGATGACTGCAGCATGAGAGGTTTACTGGCGACGCTTGATGACCTCATCAAACCGCCGCGAGCGGAGCGTAACAACAACATGAGTGTGTTGTTGCCGGTGCTGTAGCCGTGGCTAACAAGCGACCTCAATCGGTGACTGACGAATGACATTGTTTGGGATTATATTAAAGTGTCTCTGACGGATGAAAAACTGGCAATTTGCAATGACTGCAACAAGTTGGTTATGCAAGGAGGAACCAAGATGTCTTCCTTTAATACGAGCAAGTTGATCTCCCACCTCTTCAAGAATCATAAGGAGATACACGATGAATACAAGCGGAAGATGGATGAAAAGCAAACAGAAAAAAAGTAGTACCACACAGTTGTCGCTTAAAGACTCCACCGAGAAAAAACAAAAATACAACAAAAACCACCCCAAGGCGAAAGCCCACGTTGTGGTCAGGGACAACGCACGCAGTATGGCAACAGCTACGCTGGCTCGTCTGCCCTGCATGGCGCACACTTTGCAGCTTGCAGTGAACGGAGATGCCCTGTCTCAACGCAGCATTTCAGAAGCTCTGACTGACTGGTAGGCCACTTCAAGCACTCACCACTAGCTTGCAGCACATTTGTGTTACTTATACAAATACGTTAGAGCAGGGCAGATTGAGCCCTGTTTACAATTTCCTGTTATACAGTATACCAGGCAGCCTTGCACTAAATGAGGACTATGTTATTGTTTACTTTATTACTCGAGTATACTCTGGACTGAAGCTGTGTGCCTTCATTGTTTTTGTAGCTGTTGTTTTGAGGCATGTTTAAAAAAAAAAAATGCACTTTGTGAGAGTCAAAGTATAGTATTTCCCATAGTTGTAGTGGGTATCAGGATTATCTCAGGGAGCGCATGTCCCAAATTCCAAGCTGCTGTTTTGAGGCATGTTAAAAAAAAAAAAGCACTTTGTGACTTCAATAATAAATATGGCAGTGCCATGTTGGGACTTTTTTCCATAACTTGAGTTGAAGTTGTTCTCTTATTTTGGAAAACCTTGTTACACTGTGTAATGCATCCAGCGGGGCATTACAACAAAATTAGGCATAATAATGTGTTAATTCCACGACTGTATATATCAGTATCGGTTGATATCGGAATCGGTAATTAAGAGTTGGACAATATCGGAATATTGGATATCGGCAAAAAAGCCATTATCGGACATCTCTAGTTGTTAATATTCAGTGTTTTATTGTTCATAGTTAATATTGTATATCCCACTTTCTTTATTTTCATGTGCATTTTGGGTGTCCCATTCAGTAAAAACCTGTAAAATTCCATTTCGTTATTCTGTTTTTACAATTATATTGGACATTGTGACTTTTGGTATTAGTGTTCCTGAAAAAAAGGGACCCAAACACACACACTGTACAGCAGATTTTTACAGCTTAATGTGTATATATCATTTATACACACATACACATTGGCCCCCCAGACACATTTTTTTCTCTCAATGTGGCCCCCGAGTCAAACTATTTGGCCAGCTCTGTTCTAGGGTATTAATGCGGAAGGGCACTCCAAATATCCCGAAAATGTTTTTTTCTTATTATTTGGTGATCTGTCATAATCTATTATAATGCTCATGCCTAGTTAATATTATATTTAAGACCAGATACTTGTCAATTTATAGTTGTGCTCAGAATTTTGCGTACAATCATCTTGGCCATGAATGTCTTAATCATTTGGGGTAATCAGTGATATACTTGAACCGTACTTTTTCCAAAAAGCAACAACTTCAATGATTTTGAATAAGAATTTTCTCTTTGACTCTCAACTCAGGGTCACAATTATACATGCAAACTAGGGATGCACAGATTCACATTTTTTCACTTCCAACCCAATACCTGATTTTGTATATCTGCCAATATCAAAAATATTTCATTTCTAATCCCATTATAATTATGTTGATTTTATATATAGCTGCCGTGATTAGTCAACGTAAAGGCCTACAGTAGTTAGTCATTTTTATATTGTTTTAATGTTGACAGCCTATTTATTTTGGGTTTCCCAGCTGACAGCTAGCTAGCGCTGTTAACTAAACTATGCCCACAGCCACTTCTAAGTCACTAATCCTCTGCCTCCACGGCGGAAAATAAACAACATTCCTTTCATATATCATTATCATTATCACTGGAAGTTTAGCTAAACATGAGCAAGAGAGAGCTGGAGAAGACCAGCCATGCTATAACAGCTAAGCTATCTTGAATGCATAGCAGCAAAACAGAAGAATATGTGCTTTGTACCCGTTAACAGAAGTATAGCTAGAACCATGTTAGAGCAGAGATAATCAGCTATGAACAGTAAATAAATATGGTAAAGTATTGAAAAAGTGCTTTAAGACATGGCACGCTAGCTAGCGGCTAACATCCATCCGCAGACGGCAGTGTTTTAGCTACTTCTAAATCACTAATCCTCGCCCCATGGCGACAAATAAAGTGCATTTCTTACAAGTATCATCTTTGCAGGACGAGGAATAGCTAAACGGGCGGTATAGCTCGGTTGGTAGAGTGGTCGTGCCAGCAACGTGAGGGTTCCAGGTTCGATCCCCGCTTCCGCCATCCTAGTCACTGCCGTTGTGTCCTTGGGCAAGACACTTTACCCACCTGCTCCCAGTGCCACACACACTGGTTTAAATGTAACTTAGATATTGGGTTTCACTATGTTAAAAGCGCTTTGAGTCACTAGAGAAAAGCGCTATATAAATACCTGTATAATTCACTTCACTTCACTAAACATGCTTCACTACACACCGTAGGAGGATACAATAGCTCACCGGTGTCACCGCTAACAAAAGATAGTGCTCCCGAATGTAAACAAACGCCACGGGTGGATCTACACTATACCAAGTACAATAGCGTATCTAATCGATACTACTATGATTACGTCGATATTTTTTATCGTCGCAAAATCTTTTTTGCTTTTAAAAAAATTCATATTATGTTTATAAACTCAGGAAATGCGTCCCTGGACACATGAGGACTTTGAATATGACCAATGTATGATCCTGTAACTACTTGGTATCGGATCAACACCTACATTTGTGGTATCATCCAAAACTAATGTAAAGTATCAAACAACAGAAGAATAAGTCATTATTACATTTTAACAGAAGTGTAGATAGAACATGTTGAAACAGAAAATAAGCAGATGTTAACAGTAAATGAACAAGTAGATTAATAATCAATTTTTACAGCTTGTCCCTCATAATATTGATAAAATGATAGAATATAAATGACACAATATGTTACTGCATACGTCAGCAGACTAATTAAGAGCCTTTGTTTGTTTACATACTACTAAAAGACTACTAGTGGTCTAGTATGTTAACTATTTTATTTAAGGACAAAATTGTACCGCTACTAACATATTAGTAGCGGGACAATACTAGTCTCATTAGAGATTGTGCATGGACACTGGGACTTCACACATAGGTGTGAAAACACAAAAACACTAATATTTGAGAAGTCAAACTTATTTAATGCATGGAAATGTAGTGAGTGAAGGAAAGTGTGAAGACACACCTCTCAATCTTTTTTGTTGCCACAGATTCTCATTTTTTTAATTTGCCAAGCCATCTTGAACAAGTGGACAGGAATGGGAAGAGCTGTGCCAAAGTGCATAAAGCAAGGTCCATAATCGCAGGCATGTTTAGATTAATTTAGTGCGGGGGAACTTGACCACAACCCTATCAAGCACCATAAACGTCCAAATACTTTTATCCTATTGCTGCTGATACAGAGAATGCTCCCACTCCTCAGCAAGAATGTGTGTGTAGGAGGTAACACACACCGTTACTTTAAATTGAACGTGCATAAGGTAAAAAGTAAGCGGAAGAAGAGATTTGATAAGAGCAAGAATGTTCCAACTAGGGTTGTCTCGATACCAATATTTTGGTACCGGTACCAAAATGTATTCCGATACTTTTCTAAATAAAGGGTGACCACAAAAAAATGTCATTATTGGCTTTATTTTAACAAAAAAATCTTAGGGTACATTAAACATATGTTTCTTGTTGCAATTTTGTCCTTAAATAAAATAGTGAACATACGAGACAACTTGTCTTTTATTAGTAAGTAAACAAACAAAGGCTCCTAATTAGTCTGCTGACGTATGCAGTAACATATTGTGTACTTTATATTATATTATTTAGTCAGAATTATAAAGGACAAGCTGTAAAAATTAGTTATTAATGTACTTGTTCATTTACAGTTAATATCTGCTTACTTTCTGTTTTAACATGTTCTATCTACACTTCTGTTCAAATGTAATAATCACTTATTCTTCTCTTGTTTGATACTTTGGATACAAATGTATGTATCGATCCGATACCAAGTAGTTTCAGGGTCATACATTGGTCATAATTTGAGTTCTCATGTGTCCAGGGATGTATTTCCTGAGTTTATGAATATAATATGAAATTTCTTTTAAGAAGAAAAAAGGTTTTATGACGATATAAAATATTGTAATCAATCAATCAACTAGATACGCTCTTGTACTTGGTATCATTACAGTGGATGCCAGGTGTAGATCCACCCATGGCGTTTGTTTACATTGTGACGCCGGTTAGCTACGATGTGTAGTGAAGCGTGTTTAGCTATTCCTCGTCCTACATGGATGATACTTGTAAGAAACTTACTTTATTTGTCGCCATGGAGGCGAGGATTAGTGATTCAGAAGTAGCTAAAACACTGCCGATTGCGGATGGACAATAACCGCTAGCTAGCTAGCCATGTTTTAAAGCACCTCTTACTGAGGGCGTTTCAGTGTTTTAGCTTCACCTTTATTGTTAGTTTTTAAACCAATATCTCTACACACTGTGTCTGCTTGTAAGTACTACGTGATTGTGCGCTGCCGAACATGCTCCTCTGCTCGTAAAACCAGCAATTTCACCATGTGATGACGATGCGCCGTCATGCCTGTAAAAAAAAAAAATTGTACTTTTCAAACAGAGTATAGTACCATTTTGGATTCATTAGTACCGCGATACTATACTAGTACCGGTATACCGTACAACCCTAGTTCCAACACAGATGCACATGGTTGTACACAGAGTTAGGGAACGGTTTTATAATCTCACATTCGGTCGCACTTTTTTGGAATTTAATCCGGAGATCGACTTTTCTTTCAGGGAAGCTCCGATCTCAGGTTTTGGCACTGTGGCTGCGGTCCATGTGACTGCATTTATTCAGGCAATGCATTGTTGTGCTTCTGGTTTCCCAATCAGCCAGCTCGCCATACTGTTGGGGGGAAACAGCCCCAGGAAGCATTTCAGTGGATGTGAAAGTCCTTGAGACACAGGAGTCAAACCCCAGGCCCAAGGGCCAGATATGGCCCGTCACATCTTATAACGTGGCCTGCGAACGCCTAGAAATAATATACCGTATTTTCCGGACCATAGGGCGCACCGGATTATAAGGTGTACTGCCGATGAATGGTCTATTTTCCATCTTTTTTCATATATAAGACGCACCGGATTACATTATTTTTTTCTAAATGTGAAAGACTTCCTTGTGGTCTACATAACATATAATGGTGGTTCTTTGGTCAAAATGTTGCATAGATTATGTTTTACAGAGCAAGTCGCTTTCTGAGCGTCTCTTTAGGATGGGCCGTTTTTAGGGCGGTCTTATTTACGTGGCTCACCTTCGACAGCGTCTTCTCCCCGTCATCTTTGTTGTAGCGGTGTAGCGTGCAAGGACGGGAGTGGAAGAAGTGTCAAAAGATGGCGCTAACTGTTTCAATGACATTCAGACTTTATTTCAATCAATAAAGGAGCAGCATCTCCTCATCCGTGGCTCACTAGTGCAACAACAACACCGGACATGTGTCCCGTGAAAAACCATCCGACCGGAACTCTCTAATAACTAAAGTTCCTTGGGTGAATAATATAAACTCACTACACCGGTATGTTTTAGTGCTTTCATGGCGAGTTTACTGACAGATATAAATAAGAACTTTACACAACTTTATATTAGAAATGGCAACAGTGGAGGATAAATGTCCCATAACAAGAATATAGAGAAAAATAATAATCTTATTGACTACTTAGTTGGCACGGACTACAAAGGCGGATTCGCGCAAATTTCCAGGATTTATGCAGATCCCAAGTACAGATCAGCAGGTACCAGAATGTAAGAAAAGTTGCTTTTGCATAATATTGCAAAACAATACGCCAGATAATGTCTTACCTTATAGACACACCATAATAGTACTTGTATGTTTAATGCGCCGACAATCCATCAAGTGGTGCGGCTTCATAGCTTACCAAAGTCGTACTAAAACATTTTGATAGATTTTTGAGAATATATTTGCGCCTTATAGTCTGGAAAATACGGTCAGTCAATAAAGAACGTCATATTTTCTTACTAAATGTATTCATTTTTAAGAAAAAATATATACTGAATGAAATTGCATACCTTTTAAACTTTAATATATATATTGTCAAACTAAAAATAAATATTTCAAAGCAAGTTATCTGTCAAATTGTACACTGCAGAAATGACAACAGACTTTACAATAAAGTTTACGATGTCTTTTTACAGCATGATACTGTAAACTGAAAAAACTACCACAGTTTTTTTTTTTGCAGTATAATTCTGCGGGATGAGCCGACTTTTTTTTTATATATTGTAAAATCCAAGAATGTTTTAATGGTGTATGACTGAAAATGGAAAAAAGGTACCACATTTGTTATGGTAAAAACCTGGCAGCTCAGTTGCCAGAATTTTAAAAAATTGTTTTCATTTTTTTCATTTACAGCAATATATTGGGAAAAAAACACCGTCAATTTTAAAGGATAATTTTGGGACTAAACTGCCACTTTCTTTTCTGTTAAAAACAGTGGTACAGTGTTTATTTAGTGTAATATGTCGTAAAAAAAAACACAGTAAAATGATGGTGACTGAGTTGGCAGTTTTTTTTACTGTAAAATCTACAGATGTTTTTTTTTTTTTTTTTACAGTGTACGTAAAACATATGATAATCAAATACACAAGCAACTCGTATATTATTCGCTGTTACACGCGGCCCTCTGAGGGCAGCCATAACTGCGATGTGGCCCTCTTGAAAACAAGTGACTGCACCTGCCTTAAGACTTTCTGACACACTTTTTAAAAGTATTCAGGCTTCAGTCCAGCTCAGCATCTGTTGTTGTTCTATACAAGCAAGAGGCCGCCTCTGACTCCAGCTATCGACACAAATTAAATCCATTGATTTTGCTGTGTTTGCGGTTAGTCCGAGAGATTGGTATAGCAATATGTTCAGTCCACTAGTGGGCTCGGGAAATTCCTATTGATTGATTTTACTCTCAGCAACGCCCAGATGGCCCAAAAGGGCGTTTGGGAGCAGCATCTGTTCGGATTTCACAACAGCCGATATGATGCTGATCTTTCACCCTTTCACCCTCCCGCAACTATACTATTCACTCATTTATCCTTACTTAAGTCACTGTGCAGAAGTTTGGGGAAATAATTATAAAACTAACATACAACTTTAACAATCTTACAAAATCCATAATGCAGGTTTCAACAAACACACAAATAGTTTATTTTTAAGGTTTAAACTGTTAAAATTTCCTGATTTGGTAGAATATTTGACGGGGCTTATCATGTTTAAAGTAAGAAGTTATCAATTCTGCACACTGTTGTAACACGTGCAGAATATGCCTTGGCATTGTCTTGCTAAAATAAGCAGGGGCGTCCATGAAAAAGACGTTGCTTGGATGGCAACATATGTTGCTCCAAAACCTGTATGTACCTTTCAGCATTAATGGTGCCTTCACAGATGTGTAAGTTACCCATGCCTTGGGCACTAATACACCCCCATACCATTACAGATGCTGGCTTTTCAACTTTGCGCTGAGAACAGTCCGGATGGTTCTTTTCCTCTTTGGTCCGATAAGAGATGACGTCCACAGTTTCCAAAAAGTATTTGAAATGTGGATTTGTCAGACTAAAGAAACACTTTTACACTTTGCATCAGTCCAACTTAGATGTGCTTGGGCCAGCGAAGCGTTTCTGGGTGTTGTTGATAAATTGCCTCCAAATATTCAAAGTTTATTCATAGAAAGAGATGTGGGGTATAACCTCAGAGAAACGGCAACAAATAAACACACTTTAGCACTTAGCACAAGGAAAAGCTTTTGTGTCTCAGTCTTTGGGGTAAATATATGGAACAGCCGGAGTGATGAGCTCAACCACTGTTTGAGCATTTTTAAAAATTGTAGAAATCTAGTATTTTGGTTTGGATAGTGAGGTCTTTGTTGTAGCGGTGTAGCGTGCAAGTACGGTAGTGGAAGATGTGTCAAAAGATGGAGTTAACTATTTTAATGACATTCAGATTTTATTTACATCATTAACGGAGCCGCATCTCCTCATCTGTTGCACTAGTGTTGTTGCAAAAGTGTGTCCCATGTAAAACTGTCCGACCGGAACTCTCTAATAACTAAAGTTCTGTGGATGAATTATGTAAACCCACTACACTGGTAGTTTTTAGCGCTTCCATAGCGAGATACACTATATTGCCAAAAGTATTTGGCCACCCATCCAAATGATCAGAATCAGGTGTCCTAATCACTTGGGCCGGCCGCAGGTGTATAAAATCAAGCACTTAGGCATAGAGAATGGGCCGCACTCAAAAGCTCAGTGATTTCCAGCGTGGAACTGTCATAGGATGCCACCTGTGCAACAAATCGAATCGTGAAATTTCCTCGCTCCTAAATATTCCAAAGTCAACTGTCGGCTTTATTTTAAGAAAATGGAAGAGTTTGGGAACAACAGCAACTCAGCCACGAAGTGGTAGGCCACGTAAACTGACAGAGAGGGGTCAGCGAATGCTGTTAGAGCCATTTACTCTTTCTGTCCGGGCATGCGCAAATTTTATGGACTTATGCAGATCTCAAATACACATCAGCAGGTACCAGAAGGTAAGAAAAGTTGGATTTGCATATTATTGTGAAACAAAACGCCAGATAACATGTCTGCTAATGGGTGCCATTTTGCGGTCCTTATACACACACCATGGTAAAACTTGTATCTGTGACTATGGTAGCCGTAATGGGCCGACAATCCATCAAGCAATGCGGCTTCAAAGTCATACTAAAACATTTCGACAGATTTTTGAGTGCCGTGTGTAATGTCCTTTATTTTCAATGGCACATTTAAAGTTTTGGTGTTGTTTATTGTCGTCATATTGCAGTCTACGCGTATCTCTTATGTGTGACTGCCATCATTGGTCACCCTTATCATTTCACCATGTACCAAATAAAATTGCTTCGAGGTCGGCAAGCACAACCAGAATTATTCCGTACATTAGGCGCACCGGGTTATAAGGCGCACTGTCGACTTTTGAGAAAAGGATTTTCAGTGCGCCTTATAGTCGGAAAAATACGGTATGTGAATCCAGATGAGTGTGATACAATGTGGCTTAAGGGAAACTTGGATATTAGTTCAAGTTAACTATGTAAAAAAAGGGGGGATTCAAGAGGTTTATACTTCTTCCCATTACTCTTTTGACGATGACCACAGATGACGCGCTAGCTGTCCAAAGTCGGGGACCCAGGGTGGACCACTTATCGGTGCATCAGTTGGGGACGTCTCTGTGCTGCTGACCTGTCTTCGCTCAAGATGATCTCCTGCTGGCCCCTTTATGGACCGGACTCTCACAATATTATGTTAGATCCACTCGATGTCCATTGCACTGGTCGCCCAGGGGGGGGTTTGAGGTCCCCACATCTGCGGTCCCCTCCAAGGTTTCTCATTGTCATCCCATTGGGTTGAGTTTTTTTTTGCCCTGATGTGGGATCTGAGCCGAGGATGTTGTTGTGGCTTGTGCAGCCCTTTGAGACACTCGTGATTTAGGGCTATATAAGTAAACATTGATTGATTGATTGATTGATTTTGAGATATGTTTTATTTAATTTTCTTATTTTGTGAAATAATATTGCCATTGAGCACAAGGAGATATGTATGTACATTATGTACTACATGTATGATACGGAACTGACTATGACATACTCGATAAACAATTCAATATGTGTTTGAGTGCCTCAGGCCGTCAACTGAAAGGCTGTCTTCCCGCCGTCATGTACGTTACTCAGCCTCATGTTTGCCATGTCAGCCGGTGAAAGATAGGATTTAAGATAAATGGCCGCATTGACGAGCTCACAGTAGGAAAGGTGAAAACAGGCTGGAGTGCGTTAGAGACGATACGCCTGGACTTGTTATTTTGGTTGATATTTCGCTGTTGGAGAACAGAGTCGGATGGCAGCTTTCTGAACAGCATAATCACTTGCAACAATTGCAAGAGCCATGGAACAGAATACTTAATGCAACCTTGACCGCTCTGCTGTGGTGAATGTGGGAAGCTGATTAATTGATGGCACTTTTAAAGCTTTGTCTACGTCTGTCTGGCAGTTTGTAACGAGCACAGTTGGTGCAATTAACCAAACCGCGAGTCAATACTGCGCCGTTAAACAGGGGGGGCTTGTCCACTTCGCATGTAACTACGTACGTACACAAGGACTAGGATTACGCTGCAGGCCAAAGTGGCCCAAATCGGATTTTTTTTTTTAAATCTGTTTTTTTCCAGCTGACTGTTTACACTGCAAGTAAAATGGGATTTTTATCAGACTGCAGTGTAATGTGGCCCCACTGTGGCCTCGGCGTCACTTGCATGCGCACTTCGATAAAGTGAAAACAAAGGAAGTTGCCCGTGAGGAAGTAGCTACTACTACAAAATAAAATAAAAGTCGCAACACTTTAAAATAAGTGCTTTTTTTACGTGAAAGTAAATAAAAGTAATATAATGTACAAAACCCAAAACCAGTGAAGTTGGCACGTTGTGTAAATGATAAATAACAGAATACAATGATTTGCAAATTCTTTTCAACTTTTATTCAATTGAATAGACTGCAAAGACAAGATATTTAATGTTCGAACTGAGAAACTACATTTTTTGTTTCAAATAATCATTAACTTAGAATGTAATGGCAGCAACACATTGCAAAAAAGTTGTCACAGTGGCATTTTTATCACTGTGTTACATGGCATTTCCTTTTAACAACTCAGTAAACGTTTGGGAACTGAGGAGACCAATTTTTGAAGCTTTTTAGGTGGAATTTTTTTCCCCATTCTTGCTTGATGTACAGCTTAAGTTGTTCAACAGTCCGGGGTCTCTGTTGTGGTATTTTAGGCTTCATAATGTGCCACACATTTTTCAATAGGAGACAGGTCTGGACTACAGGCAGGCCAGTATAGTACCCGCACTCTTTTACTACGAAGCCACGCTGTTGTAACACGTGCAGTGTGTGGCTTGGCATTGTCTTGCTGAAATAAGCAGGGGTGTCCATGAAAAAGACGTTTCTTGGATGGCAACATATGTTGCTCCAAAACCTGTATGTACCTTTCAGCATTTATCATACCTTCACAGATGTGTAAGTTACCCATGCCTTGGGCACTAATTTTACCCCATACAGATGCTGGCTTTTCAACTTTGCGCCTATAACAGTCCGGATGTTTCTTTTCCTCTTTGGTCCGGAGGACACGATGTCCACAGTTTCCATAAACATTTTGAAATGTGGACTCGTCAGACCACAGAACACTTTTCCACTTTGCATCAGTCCATCTTCGATGAGCTCAGGTCCAACGAAACCGGCTGCGTTTCTGGGTGTTGTTGATAAATGTCTTTGGCTTTGCATAGTAGAGTTTTAACTTGCACTTACAGATGTAACGACAAACTGTAGTTACTGACAGTGGTTTTCTGAAGTGTCCCTGAGCCCATGTGGTGATATCCTTTACACACTGATGTCGCTTTTTGATGCAGTACCGCCTGAGGAATCCAAGGTCACGGGCATTCAATGTTGTTTTTTGGCCTTTCCGCTTACGTGCAGTGATTTCTCCAGATGCTCTGAACCTTTTGATGATATTACGGACCGTAGATGGTGAAATCTCTAAATTCCTTGCAATAGCTGGTTGAGAAATGTTGTTCTGAAACAATTTGTTCAGGCATTTGCTCACAAAGTGGTGACCCTCGCCCCATCCTTGTTCCCAATTAGCCTGATTACCTGTGGAATGTTCCAAATAAGTGTTTGATGAGCATTCCTCAACATTCTCAGTCTTTTTTGCCACTTGTACCAGCTTTTTTGAAACATGTTGCAGGCATCAAATTCCAAATGAGCTAATATTTGCAAAAAATAACAAAGTTTCTCAGTTTGAACATTAAGTATCTTGTCTTTGCAGTCTATTCAATTGAATATAGGTTGAAAAGAATTTGCAATTAATTGTATTGTTTTTATTTACCATTTACACAACGTGCCAACTTCACTGGTTTTGGGTTTTGTATGAATGCATGTAGTGTAATATTTTTGGGAGGGTTGTAATCTTTTTATGGCTGTTAAGTAGAAAAGACACGGACGTCAGCGTGGATCTACGTTAGCTTTATTTTTCAACTCACATGTGAGCAATTCCGGTCTTTCAACAATTGCTATTTCTTCAGAATCAGAATATATATTCATATATTACATATTGACTATTATAAGTGATGCAGTGAAAATTCAGTCGTCTTAAATAGACTTTGCTCACCGAAACCTGATGTTGTGATAAAATATCCACGTCCGCTGGCGACTGCGTCCTTCCCGGCGCACACGAGTGATGTAGCTCGCCCAAAACTGACGAAAAAGTTGCATATGGGTCACACTGCGTTTAGACTGAAGTCACATTTGAAAAGATCAGATTCCAATCGGATTTGGATGTGGTCTGAATCTGATGCCAAAAGATCAGATTTGAAGCACTTTGGAGCGTTTAGACAGGCAAAAAAAATCAGATCTGTGTCACTTGAAGGCAAAAATAATCAGATTTGGTGTGCAGTGTAAACGGGGCCAAGGATGTGGAGTGGAAAAGCTCATAATTTATTAAAACTCAGATAAAAAAAAAAATCTCTGTCCATTCAATTGATGTGTAGTTAGAACGGGTGGCACTATAGCCCCTAACTGTTCTGGCATTTTAGTTAATGACAAGCTGTGAAAAATTAATTTCCAGTAAATGGCACTTAATTGCATGTAGACTTGTGTCACGGCTGAACATGTATGACAGATGTAGGACAAACGTATCATACATTGTTAATAGACTACAGACTCTGATTACATTGAACACATTGTTTATTAAAAAATAACCAAATGACATCTTATAATAAATAAAAATATTAGAGAAATAAAGAAGCCTACAATTTTTGGTTGTGTTTTCCGCTCCATTTGCAGAATGGTGATATACGATATATATCTCGATATTTTTTCCGTAATGTATAAACAAAACACAAAACAGTCCTAGTTACCTAAGATACTAAGTATGTCATTATTAGTAAGTCAATACTTTGACTTAGTAATTTGATGTTAGTTTGTCTAAATTGTCAGACGATCGCTTCTCTGATGTCTCCATCATGTCCAGAAGTCTCTTCTTTATCTGGACATCTTTTTCTACTGCATTCAGCAACTTTGTCTTCATTGGAAGTTTTCGTTTTAGTCTGTCGTGCTTGTGGCTGTTGAGTTTTGCCAAGTGAAAAAAATAATTTTTATTAGGATTTTTACAAAATTACATTCAATAATCATGAATACATTATTTGGGATAAACCCACTTTAGCACAGGTGTAAGATAGTGACATGTTATTTACAACATATCAAGTGGCCCTCAACATCGTCGGGAAACAATGAGTGTCAATAATGCACTTCGAGGTATTTTAATTTTGACAGAAAAAAAAAAGTAACGCAACTGCAATTTTTCTTAACTCATTATTTATTACAAGAAACTACTCAAAGCATTTTTAATACAACCCTATTTAAATACATCTAAAACAGCTGAACTTTAATATATGCTTGCCATCTTGACTTCTGATTCCAAAGCAAGTATTTTTGTCACACTGTTGTCAAACAATGATCATATTCAAACAAATGGGCAAAATATGATTCCATATTGTTGAAAGTGGTCATCTGAGAGCATTTGTAATTGCAGTGCAGTTCAAATAAAAATGTTTTGATACCCCATCTATCTGCCTTTTAACAATATTACTTCCTAGCAATGAAGTTAGCGCCCACGTACCTGAAGTAGAGCTCTTCTCTCCACAGAAGATTGTGGATTGCTCCCATTGGAATCTTGCTGCTTTTGTACATCATTGGGCATAGTCTGTGACCAGGCTGTCAAGGGTGAATGGAGAATTCCAACTCCTGTGAGAGCTTGTGTCAATATCTGATGTTTCTATTCCAAATTGAATTGATGTAGTTGATGGAGAACCGCCCCAGATCTGCTGGCATAGTTGGAAGTACAGCAAAACAACTCTACCGTAACCACTTTTTCCACCTGCGTCGACTGATTGTCTGTACTTTCCACGAATCACTTTCAATTTAGTGCCGATAGTTGTTTTTGGGATGTCCTCTTTCCGATGAGGAATTTCCTCAGATGTCCCTCTAAGTCCGTACCGTTCCAAAATAAGGTAAGAATGTCACCATACTTGGACTGGCAAGTTTCCCAGTCAATACTTTGTTGAGTTTTGTTAACTTTAAACTCCAAAATGATGCTTAAAAGTAGCTCTACTTCTCTGTCAGTCCACATATATAATTCTTTTTTGCCGTGACCCGCCATCTTTGCTATGTGCCGCCTCCGGAAATGACGTTTTGGATGTTTCTGATCGGCTAAAATGGTCTTAAGTCCTAGGCTACAGCGTCCCCAGTATTTTGGCATGACACTCAGTGTATGCGTTTGCTTGGGGACAGAGATAGTTTTTTAAATGCGCACATGTGGCTGGAGATCTTGTTAAGACCTTAGTTTAGGCGGTGGCTCTTTGTTGCTAAGGCAGCCGCCTTAGCAACAAAGCGCTGCGGGAAACCTGCCTTACGGAAACTATGTCCGTGTATTTGAAGTTCCGGGTACTCCTTGCAGTCCCGATTTTATACATTTAAAAAAAATTGTTTCACCCATCAAATGATTACCGTAAATTCCGGACTATTAGCCACTACTTTTTTCCTCGGCTTTGAACTCTGCGGCTTGTAAAACGGTGCGGCTAATTTATGAATTTTTCTTCACTGACGGCTGGCTATTAAGCAAATAGTAAAAAAAACAAAAAAAAACATGCAAACACGCTGAATTGGTGCATTATTGTCTGTGCTATGGCGCCATTTTTTGGACGAGTTTGCTTACTGCAAGTGCTGCAGTGGCTGCACTACCCTTCTGTTTGGACTTCTTTTTTTAACCTACGGGAAGTACAGTTGCCGTTCGGTCTTCTAGCCGTCCATAGCGTTTCTACTTGTAAGGATTCTTCATTCATTCACTCCAAGCAACGTTTGTAAGTTTTACAATATAACTAAAACAATTCTTACTAACTAAACCATCCCATGTGTGATGTCTGTAGGAGTTGTTTTCATGCGTAATTGCACTTCTACATTTCTTATATTTTTATATATTTGCACATTGTTTTTCTAGCATGCACACATCGCACTGTATGGAATGGCCTCAATCTCGTTACTTTGCGTAATGACAATAAAGCTGATTCTGATTCTGATTCTGATTCTGATAATTGTACGTGCTATCGTAATGTAATCAAGCTAGCGTCATTAGCATTAGCTAATGTGCTAACATGTTTAGGAGTGTTTACTGTGTTAGTATTATGAACTTACAAAGCATTCTTTTGGAATGTTTCATTTGCACAAATTCCTCAGTAAATTCACCAAAACGACCCACTAGCTTGCGCAGCTAGTGGGTCCATGACGATGACTTCTGTTTTGTTTGATCAGCCGTTTTACTGCCGTGTTACAGACACCGTTTGGAAACAATTGAGGTGCGTAAATAAATATTTACAAAATATTTATGTGTAAATAAATAATTTCACAACGTATATACCTGCGGCTTATAGTCCAGTGCGGCTAATACATAGAAGAATATAATTTTCTTCTACAATTTTGTGGGTGTGCCTTATATCCCAGGGCGCTATATCGTCCGCAAAATACAGTAATCAAAGCAACAGAATATAAATGAGTTTTCTTCCAATCCAAATAATCAATTCATCGTTACGGTTGAGTTCCTTTACATTCTGGGTCAAATAAAATAAAAATGCATTTCTTTATCCACGATGTATGCAAATGTATGCAAAATCAATGTAATTTTTGCACAGAAACTGATACCAGAGTCGAGAAGAACAATCAAAATGCAATCATAACAATACCTACATATTTTTAATATTACACTTAAGTAATACAATAAAGAACAATTGAAGTTGGCCCAGCTAGGAAGGTAATGGACGGTTTTCCCAAACGCTAAAAGCAGACTTTTATAAAAATCTTCACGTTATAAACGCAGTATGAGTGCACTGCGCAGACGAAAGGCCTTTTATGAAATCTTTCAACACGCCGGTGCTCGTACAGACACGGCTTGAAAGCGTGTTGATGTTTAACGGAGTGTGTCAAAGTGTGTCTATGTGTTTCAGGCTGAATTAAGGATCTGCTGACGGAGCTTAAATATAATCAGTCGGGGAAGGATGTTAGTGTGAAACTCCGGGTATGCAGTCAGGCTTGAATACACACTGATTGTGCTGGCAAGCTTCCTGTCAGTACACACACACACACACACACACACACACACACACACACACACACACACACACACACACACACACACACACACACACACACACACACACACACACACACACACACTTTTGATCGCTCTACATTCCCTTATCAGCATAACACAACTCCTGAATATGGTCTTTTTCCATTTAATAGCGAGAATATTCTCAACTTCCTTTGATAAACAGCAACAACAGCACCGGGTGCCAAACCTCTGATTCAGACGCAGTAGCGACATGCCGAGTCAGCAAATGTGCTCAGCGTGACCAAAAAAAAAGAATAATGGATTTACTCTTCCTACCTCCTACTTCTTCATTCTTTGCTTCTTGATTGGGCTGTAGTATTTAGTGTTTCGATTAGGGTTGTACAGTAAACCGGTACCAACTAATTAAAAACGGTACTATACTGCCTCTGAAAAATACCGGTACTATTTAAAAAAACAAAAAAAAGTTTTTGTTTACGGACATTACGGAGTACTTACAAGCAGACATGGCGTGAAAAACAGTAAAAAAAATAGTTAGCATGCTAATATTAGCTTGCTAGCATGCTAAAGTTTGCATGCTAACAGCTAACAAGTGTCACGTACCAAGTTATTTGACTCTGAGGTAAACGGAAGCAAATTTAGCTAAAAAAAAATCATGCTTACGTTAGCACGCCAGCATGCTATCAGTTAGTTTGTGTCAAAAGTAGACAAGAGTGAACAAAATGAGACGTTATACACAGAGCTACATGAAAGCATGGCTGAGCTACAAAAGGAGGTTATCTTGTCTTTTTGGCGTTTGTCTCAGAGCAATCGTCCATTGAAAGGGTATGTACCCATTCAATTGGCCTATTTTTTTATTTATTTGTGAATAGCGTCACTATGGTAACATGATAGACCTCTCCGATGGTATAACATATGTGGGGGTTCGTTTGCTGATCCGACATAAGATGGGCATAAGATGCAGAATGGACCCATTTTGGCTTAAAAACAAACGATAAATGTGAAGAAATAAACACTGAAGCACCTCTTTGATAGCTAGCGGCTAACATCCATCCGCAATGCTACTAATAAATCACTAATCCTGGCCTCCATGGCGACAAATAAAGTAAGTTTCTTACAAGTATCATCCCTGCAGGACGAGGAATAGCTAAACATGCTTCACTACACACCGTAGATACAATAGCTCACCGCTAACAGCAGGCTAGCGCTTCTCAATGTAAACAAATGGGTGGATCGACACATACATCGACTGTAACGATACCAAGTGTAAGAGCTATATATAGTTGATACTACAATGATTACGTCAATATTTTGTATGTTTTTTATTGTTTGTGGACACAGGAGAACTTTAATTATGACCAATGTATGATGTAACTCCTTGGTATTATATCGATACCAAAACAATTTTTTATCACCCAAAACTAATGTAAAGTGTCCAAACAAAGGAATAAGTGATTATTACATTTGAACAGAAGTGTAGATAGAACATGTTAAAACAGAAAGTAAGCAGTAAATGAACCAGTAGATTCATAATGTTGACCAAATATTAGGATATACATGACACAATATGTTACTGCATACGTCCACCCATCCATCCATCCATCTTCTTCCGCTTATCCGTCAGCAGACTAATTAGAGCAATAAGAAATGTATGTTTCATATATCATAAGATTTTCTGTTAAAATAAAGCCAATACTATTTTTTTTGTGTTCCCCTTAATCTTGAAAAGTATCAAAATACATTTTGGTACTGGTACCAAAACATTGGTATCGGAACAACCTGGGGTTGTACGGTATACAGGTACTGGTATAGTATCGCGGTACTAATGAATCAAAAACGGTACTATACTCTGTTTGAAAAGTACCGGTTCCCGGGCATGACGGCGCGTTGTCACGTTGTGGCATTGCTGGTTTTAAGAGCAGAGGAGCACGTTCGGCAGCGCGCAATCACAGAGTACTTACAAGCAGACACGGTGTGTCGACAGAAAAGGGAGAATGGACGCATTTTGGCTTAAAAACTAAAGATAAAGGTGAAGTTATAACACTGAAACGCCCTCAGGAAGAGGTGCTTTAAAAACATGGCTAGCCAGCTAGCAGCTAAAGTCCATCCGCAGTCGGCAGTGTTTTAGCTACTTCTAAATCACTAATCCTCGCCTCCATGGTGACAAATAAAGTAAGTTTCTTACAACTATCATCCCTGCAGGACGAGGAATAGCTAAACATGCTTCACTACACACCGTAGGAGGATACAATAGCTGACTGCTAACAGTTAGCTAGCACCCCTGAATACAAACAAATGGGTGGAGCTACACCTAACATCCACTGTAATGATACCAAGTAAAGTAGCATATCTAGTCGATACTACTATGATTACAGCGATATTTTTTATTGTCACAAAATCTTTTTTCCTTTTTAAAAATTCACATTATGTTTATAAACTCAGGAAATATGTCCCTGGACACGAGGACTTTGAATATGACCAATGTATGATCCTGTAACTACTTGATATCGGATCCATACTTAAATTTGTGGTATCATCCAAAACTAATGTAAAGTATCAAACAACAGAAGAATAAGTGTTTATTACATTTTAACAGAAGTGTACCGGTAGATGGAACATGTTGAAACAGAAAATAAGCATATATTAACAGTAAATGAACAAGTGGATTAATAATCAATTTTTACAGTTTGTCCCTCATATAGTTGACAAAATAATAGAGTATTAATGACACAATATGTTACTGCATACGTCAGCAGACTAAATAGGAGCCTTTGTTTGTTTACTTACTACTAAAAGACAAGTTGTCTAGTATGTTCACTATTTTATTTAAGGACAAACCTGCAATAAGAAACATATGTTTAATGTGACCGTAAGGTTTTGTGTTAAAATAAAGCCAATAATGCAATTTTTTTGTGGTCCCCCTTATTTAGAAAAGTACCGACAAGTATCAAAATACATTTTGGTACTAGTACCGGCACTAAAATGTTAGTATCGAGACAAACGTAGAACATCCCTAGTTTGGATGTACTATCCCCACATGTGCTACGTTGGCCTCCCCCACACACACACACACACACACACACACACACACACACACACACACACACACACACACACACACACACACACACACAGACACACACACACACACACACTTACACTAAATACTCGGTCGTCATGCTGTCGATAGAAGACATCAAATGAGGAATGTACGCCATAACAGTCCACCACGCCATGTCAACGAAGCGGCACAGGTGAACGACAACATCTGCTGTATCAGATGCCGTACGCCGTTGCCTGATGAATGTCGGCGAGAGATGAAGCAATGAATGGGGGGGGGGGGGAGGGAGGGAACTGTAGCGTGAAAAAAGAAAGAGAAATAAACACGGGAAGAAAAATGCAAACCGCCGAGCCAAGCGGGTAAGGTCAGGGTTCAGCCGTCAGACGACTGCTCTTCATTGGTGCCAGATGTTCCCGTCCACTGATTGGGCAACAGACGTCGGCTTCTGAAGTATAGAGTCTAATCGTGTGCGTGCCTGTGACGCCTCATTTACTGACATTCTGGAACAATTTGAAGCTGATTTTGAATGTTTTCTTAAAAAATTACGCACAAAACAAGTCACTCAGTGCTTCTGTTTTTCTGGAGCGTTCCATCAAGACAGCGGCTTGTTACTCAAGGGATTATTTCAGTTGCATATCTGTTGGTGTCTCTGGATGACTCACATAAAAAAAAAAGCCATAAAGTGACCCCTCACTTCATTCTCTTCCAAATTGTTTTTAAAGCTACCGTCTCTTTAAATTGTCCCTCCCATTATTTTGATTGGCCCACTTCCAGACGCCTCCCTGCAAGCTGTTGCATTGTGGGGGAGCTGCAACAAATAGACTGTTGAGGTCGTTCTTATCAGGAGGACCCTTGCATTATTTTTGCATGCCAACGTTAATGCTGCCTTTCAGAAAATGGGAAGTCGGAAACTTCGGACTGTCTGGAAATCGAACTTCCACGATAAGTCAGAGTTTGCTTTCGCTTTGAGATTCACTAGTCAGGCATTAACGAGTGCAGTGGTGCAGACTTTTCTCACCAAGTACCACCTCAGAAAACACTTGGCTCTCCAAGTACCAACACCAGTTTTAAAATACAGTAGCGTAGTAGCCCTAAGTATTCATTAAGAACAAAGCAGAGGTTTTATTTAACAAGTATATTTAATATATTTGGTTGCTGTTTGAAAAGTTAATTGATTCTATGGCGTACCACTAAAACAGACCTGAACAAATTAAGGCCCGGGGGCCACATGCGGCCCGTTAAGCTTTTCGATTTGGCCCGCCGGACATTCCCAAATATTTTTTTTAGATCTTTAAGATGGAAACTGTAGCTGCCATTATGATGTGCAGTGATGTTTTCAAATGACTGTAAGTCTTGAACTATACAAAGTACAAACCCCGTTTCCATATGAGTTGGGAAATTGTGTTAGATGTAAATATAAATGGAATACAATGATTTGCAAATCATTTTCAACCCATATTCAGTTGAATATGCTACAAAGACAACATATTTGATGTTCAAACTGATACATTTTTTTTTTTTTGCAAATAATCATTAACTTCAGAATTTGATGCCAGCAACACGTGACAAAGAAGTTGGGAAAGTTGGCAATAAATACTGATAAAGTTGAGGAATGCTCATCAAACACTTATTTGGAACATCCCACAGGTGTGCAGGCTAATTGGGATCAGGTGGGTGCCATGATTGAGTATAAAAACAGCTTCCCAAAAAATGCTCAGTCTCTCACAAGAAAGGATGAGGCGAGGTACACCCCTTTGTCCACAACTGCGTGAGCAAATAGTCAAACAGTTTAAGAACAACGTTTCTCAAAGTGCAATTGCAAGAAATTTAGGGATTTCAACATCTACGGTCCATAATATCATCAAAAGGTTCAGAGAATCTGGAGAAATCACTCCATGTAAGCGGCATGGCCGGAAACCAACATTGAATGACCGTGACCTTCGATCCCTCAGACGGCACTGTATCAAAAACCGACATCAATCTCTAAAGGATATCACCACATGGGCTCAGGAACACTTCAGAAAAACACTGTCACTAAATACAGTTCGTCGCTACATCTGTAAGTGCAAGTTAAAGCTCTACTATGCAAAGCGACAGCCATTTATCAACAACATCCAGAAACGCCGCTGGCTTTTCTGGGCCCGAGATCATCTAAGATGGACTCATGCAAAGTGGAAAAGTGTTCTGTGGTCTGACGAGTCCACATTTCAAATTGTTTTTGGAAATATTCGACATCGTGTCATCCGGACCAAAGGGGAAGCGAACCATCCAGACTGTTATCGACGCAAAGTTCAAAAGCCAGCACCTGTGATGGTATGGGGGTGCATTAGTGCCCAAGGCATGGGTAACTTACACATCTGGGAAGGCACCATTAATGCTGAAAGGTACATACAGGTTTTGGAACAACATATGCTGCCATCTAAACGTCGTATTTTTCATGGACGCCCCTGCTTATTTCAGCAAGACAATGCCAAGCCACATTCAGCATGTGTTACAACAGCGTGGCTTCGTAAAAAAAGAGTGCGGGTACTTTCCAGGGCCGCCTGCAGTCCAGACCTGTCTCCCATCGAAAATGTGTGGCGCATTATGAAGCGTAAAATACGACAGCGGAGACCCGGACTGTTGAACGATTGAAGCTCTACATAAAACAAGAATGGGAAAGAATTCCACTTTCAAAGCTTCAACAATTAGTTTCTTTAGTTCCCAATCGTTTATTGAGTGTTGTTAAAAGAAAAGGTGATGTAACACAGTGGTGAACATGCCCTTTCCCAACTACATTGGTACGTGTTGCAGCCATGCAATTCTAAGTTAATTATTATTTGCAAAAAAATAAATAAAGTTTATGAGTTTGAACATCAAATATCTTGTCTTTGTAGTGCATTCAATTGAATATGGGTTGAAAAGGATTTGCAAATCATTGTATTCCGTTTATATTTACATCTAACACAATTTCCCAACTCATATGGAAACAGGGTTTGTATTTCATTGGTTAGAATCTGCGCTTTTGCATGATATACTAGTTACTATGGTAATCTAATTAGTTACTATGGTAATCTAATTAGTTACTATGGTAATCTAAGTCACAGCAGCTCAGACGAAGCACCAAAAAGTGTGGTTGGGGAGCGTTTCCACAGAGTATTTCCAGAGTGGCCAGCCTGAAATGCGGGTGTCAGGGACAGACGCGGAAGTAGATTTTTACAACAAAGTTCTAAAGCTTAGTGATGTATCAGATTGTAGGTGGGTTTTTTTTACCATTCACGTTCCTATTTTGCTGTGTTTGTTGCATTTTTGTTGCGTTGATTGTAAAAGATGTCGATGTAGAGGGGATGTGACGTTCATATGTTGTCAATATTCAGTGTTTTATCGTTCATAGTTAATATTGAAAATACCACATTCTTTATTTTCATGTACATTCTGGGTGTCTCATTTAGTAAAAAAAAATTAAATTCCATTCTGTTTTTTCAGGCGGTCTGTCGTAACGTTTTTAGCATTCAATCAGACGTTATTGTGAGGTTTTGTATTGGTGTTCCTAAAAATAGATTTACCGGCCCCCAGACACATTTTTTTCTTTAAATTTGGCCCCCGAGTCAAAATAATTGCCCAGGCCTGCACGAGATGGTGATAGCTAATTCTGCCCTAAATGTGGACTTGCAGGTAGACACAGAATGTCTTTTGGACTGAACTACTGTATTCTTCCCGACTGGGGGAGTAGACACACCTACTAAATTAATCAGAAAATGAAATGTTTATATCTAAATATTTTTGAATCAGACTTTTTGTTTGTTGTGATTGAACTACTCTGATATAATATGTACTAAGAACCGTTGCCGGCACTTTTTGTTCAAAACATTTTTTAGTTTGTGGATAAAAACAACCTGTTGTCCCTGGAAGAATCATTAAACTTGTTTTATGTGTTGTTACACATTATTTTACAGTACCTCAAATTCAAAGTACTTGAATTAAATATAAGCTACAGTAATTGAGTTTAAAAAAAACCTCCACAATGTGGGTCACCGCTTGTTGTTTGCCAAAGCACTGGTGAGAAGCACTGATGTACACAAGTCATTAAAGAATATGAATAATAATTTACCATTTGAAAGTGTCGTTCAGTAAATGTTTACTTGGAAAAAAAAGTTACATTAAATTATTCAGTACACCACTGATGTACTTTTTTTTACTGCAAAATGAAGTAAACAGAAGAACTTTAAGAGGAAAAAAAGTTGTCCTTTTTGCTCCCGCAAAACGTTCTGAAAAATAAGCAAAAACCATCGTTTACAATCATTATGTAAACACACACACACGTGTGTACGTGTGTGTGTGTGTGTGTGTGTGTGTGTACACAACGTATGTGTATGTATGTATATATACACGTATGTATGTGTATGTATATATACACGTATGTATGTATGTATGTCTATATATATACACGTATGTATGTATGTATATATGTATGTCTATATACATGTATGTATGTATGTATATATGTATGTATATATACACGTATGTATGTATATATGTATGTATGTATATATATACACGTATGTATGTATATATATACACATATGTATTTATATATATATATATATATATATATATATATATATATATATATATATATATATATATATATATATATATATATATATATATAGACTGTCTGATTTTGGCGGTCCGCTCCCTGTATGATCAGTGTCAGAGCTTGGTCCGCATTGCCGGCAGTAAGTCGGACACGTTTCCAGTGAGGGTTGGCTGCCCTTTGTCACCGATTCTGTTCATAACTTTTATGGACAGAATTTCTAGGCGCAGTCAAGGCGTTGAGGGAATCTGGTTTGGTGGCTGCAGGATTAGGTCTCTGCTTTTTGCAGATGATGTGGTCCTGATGGCTTCATCTGGCCAGGATCTTCAGCTCTCGCTGGATCGGTTCGCAGCCGAGTGTGAAGCGACTGGGATGAGAATCAGCACCTCCAAGTCCGAGTCCATGGTTCTCGCCCGGAAAAGGGTGGAATGCCATCTTCGGGTTGGGGAGGAGACCCTGCCCCAAGTGGAGGAGTTCAAGTACCTCGGAGTCTTGTTCACGAGTGAAGGAAGAGTGGATCGTGAGATCGACAGGCGGATCGGTGCGGCATCTTCAGTAATGCGGACGCTGTATCGATCCGTTGTGGTGAAGAAGGAGCTGAGCCGGAAGGCAAAGCTCTCAATTTACCGGTCGATCTACGTTCCCATCCTCACCTATGGTCATGAGCTTTGGGTTATGACCGAAAGGACAAGATCACGGGTACAAGCGGCCGAAATGAGTTTCCTCCGCCGGGTGGCAGGGCTCTCCCTTAGAGATAGGGTGAGAAGCTCTGTCATCCGGGGGGAGCTCAAAGTAAAGCCGCTGCTCCTCCACATCGAGAGGAGCCAGATGAGGTGGTTCGGGCATCTGGTCAGGATGCCACCCGATCGCCTCCCTCGGGAGGTGTTTAGGGCACGTCCGACCGGTAGGAGGCCACGGGGAAGACCCAGGACACGTTGGGAAGACTATGTCTCCCGGCTGGCCTGGGAACGCCTCGGGATCCCCCGGGAGGAGCTGGACGAAGTGGCTGGGGAGAGGGAAGTCTGGGCTTCCCTGCTTAGGCTGCTGCCCCCGCGACCTGACCTCGGATAAGCGGAAGAAGATGGATGGATGGATGGATGGATATATATATATATATATATATATATATATATATATATATATATATATATATATATATATATATATATATACACGTATGTATGTATATATGTATGTGTATATGTATGTGTATATGTATATATAGATGTGTATATACAGTTTATATGTATATTTGCACATGTACTGTACATATGTATATGTGCAGATATGTATATGTGTATATATGTATGTATATGTGTATATATGTTTATCTATATATTTTTTGTGTATATGTGTTTGTGTGTGTGTATATATATATATATATATTTGTATTTTATATATATATTTATGTATGTATGTATCTTGGTACATTTTTTTCTATACAAACCACTTTGATGGTAGACACCTAAAATAATGCCGTTATATTACAACAAGAAGAATATTTGACATGATTACCTCATCGCTTTAGTGAAGTGATGGAATAAGCCGACACACAGCGAATGATTCAGTGGGGTAATAATATTTTTTTACGACTCATAAAACTAGGTGTGGGCAGTTTGTGTAGTGGCGTCCCATTTGGCAAAATAGTTATTTTTCCGTGTACATTTTCCCAAGGCCGCATGACCTGACCTGACCTTTATGCCCAGCATGAATCGCCACGGCGCAACAACCGGTCCAAGAGGGTAAGAATGTGAAAATCTGTCGATCCCTCCCTCCCTCTCCTTCAGTTTCAATCTTTTTCTCTCGGCCCACATCCAGTGAACAATTGGAGCATTGTGAGAAAAACCGCCGGTTGTCCACCCGCACGTCTTGTTTCTCCTCACTCTTCGCCGCTCTGCCACTCCATCTCCTTCCTTCCCACTCATCGGGTCTGACAGTGGCGATGACGTGTGACACAGGCGGGCTCCTGTTGCGCTTTCAAACTGTCCGCCGCGCCTTTGCCGTCTCAACATGTGCAAACCACATTGCTTATGGGGGTGTGCTGGGGTTTATGTGTCGGCACACCACCGGCTGGAAGCAGATGTTGGTGTGCGCTGATGGGAGCGTCTTCTGAAGAAAATAGGCCTGTAGAAAGTAAAAGCCTGCTCATATCCTCCGAAACAATTTGTACATTAGCAGCTATAAATAAATAGAGAGATAAGCTCTCTAGTAGCGGGTCGATGGTCTTGGGCATTTTGGTGCTGCGTCGTGTGCATTAGGTTGTTTCTTCTCCATGACGAGAGTGAGTCCATAATGTGCTAAATGGCTGACTGAATGTTTGTGTATGTTTTGATTAAAACGACACCTATTATGTATGCAAACCCTACTTTTATTCCCTTTTGGTACCTGTTGTGTATTTGGGATCGGCATAAGTCCCGAAAATGTAAACTCAAACCATGGGGGAGTGGCGGAGATATTTATAAAACAATCTTGCCTTCCTTCATACTTCCTCCAAACGAGTCGTTTGAGATTTGCCCCATTTGTGGCGTTTTTTCCAATTGGTGACGTCAGCGGATATTAGGGCTGGTAGTCTTTGGGCACCAAATGATTTTGATTTGATTCTCGGGAGTAACGAGTCAAGTCAGAATCGATTTTCGATTCTAAACGATTCTCGATTCAAAATCAATACTTTTTAAAATAATATCGGGTGCCAGTTCTATGATTAACTACATTCCTCCATAAAATAGATAAATAGCTCTGATTAATGTTTATATTACATGAAAGAAAACTGGTTTTGTTTATTAAAAATTATACCCAAACATTTAATAAAGTCAAATACAAAAAAGGCACCGAGAAGTATCCAACACTTCTTTTTTCTAAAGTAAATCTGTACAGCAGATGTAGATCATCTACATCAACAATATGATTTGTCTGAGTGTCTGCACAGGACAGCTAAAAAAAAATGGATTTTAGATTTTTTTTTAAATTAAGAATCGTAACAGGTAATTCGAAAATCTATTTTTTTTTTTTACACCCATAGCGTATATCTCCTTATATGGTGAAGCTTTACCCGAAGAGCTTTGCGCGAGTCCGATGTTGTAGTCAATAAGTTCCTTGTTTTTCTCTCTCCTCTTGTTGTGGGGCAGACTGGCTCGTACATGCACATGCATCCTCCGCGGTGGCCATCTCAATACAAAGTAGCGTATTGTTCTAAATTTGTGTGCGTTGATAGGAGCACCTTTCTTAGCAAATAGGGCTATATAAAGGTCAAAGACTACTCATATCCTTCACAACAATCGGTACAAGAGCAGACGGCTGTAAATAAATAGGAAAGGCTGGACAATGTTCCCGCAGGACGACAGAGCAAACAGGTTGTATTTGAACAGCCCTCAATCGTGGCCTGACAACCGAAGTATTGAAGGAGCTGAACCAAGGAGTGAGGCAGCCGCAGAACCAAACTGTGGACTCATAGAGACAAGAAAGCCCAAACTGTATCAGCTTTAAGGGGAACTGCACTTTTTGTGGAATTTTGCCTATCGTTTACAATCATTATGAGAGACAAGAAGACGCGTCTTTTTCTTTTTTTTTTTACAATTTTAAAGATGATAGAAAACGCTTGGAAGATGCGGCTAATGACAGTCAGCGTTGTAGCCTTCAAAGTCTCTAAAACAACTTCAAAACCCTCCATCAAATGTTTTATATACACACTGCAAGTATATATATATATATATATATATATATATATATATATATATATATATATAATGTAGTAACAGACACCTTCACAACAATATGTAATATGTACAATATTACCGTATTTTGATCATTGTACGGTAATCATTTATTCTGCGCATTGTTTTCTGTTTCCATAGCAACGCACGTCTGACTTTTGACAACATGTGTGTTCCTACTTTTCGGATACAAACACGCGCGTGTGTGTTCTAATCATGGCAGACTTGGTAACAAATAACGAACACAACTCATTTTGGACAAATGAGGACTCACAACCTTATCTATTTGAAGCTGAAAATACTGAGGATGAACTACTGCTTCTAGAAACAAGCACAAAGGAAGAGTGATACATTGGAGCAGACGGAAGCTGGGAGAACGGAATGAAAGCGATTTTGACGCTATGAATATGGAACTTGGAGCCAAGCTATTTTGACATAAATGGAGTGCTTAGCCAAAATCAACAGGAAACATCCCCGGCCAGCTGGACCAAACAGATGGAGTGAGTCACTTTAATATCAGTCATGATACATGCAGAACGTCATGCGTGTTATTACAACTACCGTACATACTTTGTCTGGCTAGCTGTGTACAAACAAAACATGAAATAATACTTTACAGATACTGTACTATGATTGTTCATGTTTTTCACTCAGTACAGACTGGTGTCCTATCACATTGTGTTGTGCATTCCAAACTCAAACGCAATTTAGGCGTTGACGTAGACACTAGCTTACCGTAGCTAGCTTTTACGGCTAATACCATAGCACGTCGATGTGTTCGTACGTCAGAGAAATAGTTCCTCGGTGTTCGCTCTTACAATAACAATGTTGCTAAATTTTGGTTATTATACAGGTTACAGTACGTAAATGAAGTATTGTTGACGCTTTTTGAATGCATTTTTAAAGTGATAGAATTGATCACTAACATTAGCTGCATTGCTAGCTACCTAGAACGAGACAATTTTTATATGTTAGAAAGTGGAAAAAAAACTAAAACTTTTGTCTGCTTGTCTCTCATAATGATTGTGAACGATAGGCAAAATTTAACAAAATGTGCAGTGTGTGTGTGTGTGTGTGTGTGTGTGTGTGTGTGTGTGTGTGTGTGTGTGTGTGTGTGTGTTTGGTATGCATTTGATTTAGCCTTCCAGCTCCCCATCGCTCCTCTGCAGGTCACGCCTCCCCCCTCCATCAGCAGCATGTCTCTGCACGTAGGCACATGTTGGTTGCCAGGGTTACCGAATTGCCCCCATTTTTCCGGGTTTGCGCGGAGAAAACTGAGGAGGAATAATGTCGATTTGTCCCTCCTGTAGCATCTGGCTAATCAGGTTACCGACACACCCGCAGTTTGAACCTCTTTTATTGTGTGTTTTTTTTTAACATTAGGCTTTCATTGCTCCACGGTGTCACTGCCACATATTCATCTTCTCAGGGGCTGTGTGTGTAAATGTTCATGAATAGATAAGTGGCAGGCGCTAATGTGGCGGTAATAATGAGAGAATGTCAGCATTGTGAAGTTTATGCGAGCTAAAAGTGAGCTAATCGCCACACGCCGCTGCCCACCATTCACCTCCGCTCTTCTAATGCTGTTTTAATGAAGCCATTCATCAAGTCGTCTCAGTCCAAATCTGCATTGCACACACGGCCCGCGACTTTCTCTCTTTTCTTCTGCGCAAATGTGTGTGAGAACGAAGTGTTCTTTCCCCCCTCTGGTTGCCATGTGGATGCACCACTTCTGCTGTTCCCAGCATCCTCGCTGCTCTAGAGGGAGAAGAATCATGCCCGTCTTCTCCCTCGGCGTTTGTCGCCAGCCATACTGGCTCGTTTCAAAGTGCTGCACTGCTTGCTCACCCAATTTCAATGTGACAATCGTGCGGTAGTTTTATTTACCACCGTCACACACAATTAATTTGCTGTAAGAATTACATTCATACAGCCCCATTCGTCGGGGTTTACCTGACACATGAAACGTGACAAATTGCAGGGTGTACTATCCACTTTAGTGTTGAATATCTTAAAATGTGTTTTGTGGCAATTTCAACTTTGACCACAGCCTCAGTTGCTATAGAGCAGGGGTGTCAAAGTCAAGGCCCCCGGGATGATATTTGATTAGTATTAAAACCGGCCCGCTGACCTGTTCCTGTTTTGCACGCACCAATACTCCAGAAGAGGTTTTTGAACGCAGTCTTGTATATATGTGAATGTATATGTACAGTATGTGTACGTGTATATGTATATGTATGTGTGTATGTATATACGTATATATATGTGTGTATGTGTATATATATATATATTGGTGTATATCTGTATATATGTGTGAATGTGTATATGTATAAATATGTGTGTATGTGTACATATATATATATGTGTGTGTATGTGTGTATATATATATATATATATATATATATGTGTGTGTATGTATATATGTGTATATTAGGGCTGCAGCTAACGATTATTTTTCTATCGATTAATCTATAGATTATTTTTTTGATTAATCGGTTAATCTATAGATTATTTTTTCGATTAATCTATAGATTATTTTTCCTTTTACCGATTATTTTTTTTATTTAAAATGAAGAGGAAAAAATAAATGTAGGCCAGTTTTTTCAAAAGGCATGGCTTTTATTTACAAAAAAAAGGTATGGCCACTCAGTCAACATTGACAACAACATGACAAAATATTCTGTAACAATGTAAACATTTAAAACTTTTAACATTTAACAAAATTAAAAGTATCTTATTTGCTTTTTAATGTGCAAATATAAAAGTAAACATCCAGTGCAAATCTTAATATTCTGCAATAGTATAAGCATTTCAAAAGTAAAAGTATTGCTTATTTTGCTTTAAAATGTGCAAAAATAAAGATAAGCATCCAATACAAAAAAGTGTACAGTGTAAACATTTCAACAAAAGTAAAAGTATTGCTTATTTTGCTTAATAACACAACAATGATAGTATGATTAAAGTGAAAGTTAATTGTTCGTTTGTACATAGTATATGTAACTGTTAATGTTGTAAAAGGTATTTGCACAACTAATTAACGTTAGCGTTTGTGACACGTCTTGTGCCGTGGGGTTCTTTCAGGACCGACAGACTGAACGCCAGACGGCTTTGCCAGGTTTACAATCTTTTAATTTTACACAAAGTCTTTTCTCTTCCAACTCTTTTCTCTTTCTTTCCTCGCTTTTCAGCTCCTCTTCCTCGCCCGCTCGTCGTCCTCTGTCTCTGGCTCTGCTCTATGGCGTCACATTAGTGCCAAAAATCCGAGCACATAAAAACTGTTATCGCGCGCTAATTCTCCACTTCTTGCGCACGCGCGACACCATTTTGCGTGCGCGTGGTGCCTTTTGCGCGCGCACGATGCCTTTCTGTGCGCGCGCGGTGCCTTTTTGCGCGCGCGCGCGCGCGACGCCTTTCTGCGCACTCTCTGTGTACTCCTGGCATCTCTCCTCGCGCTGTCATGTTTCTTTTTGGCACTTTGGGGGCGGGTATGCTTAGACGGCCCCTCCTTTCTGATTGGCTGTGAGCATTTTTCATATGACCGATCATTCTCCAGTGTAGCAACGTTGTAGCCGTCTTACCTCGGACATCTAGCCTCAATCATTACATTGATGTCAATGGTACATGTACTAATTAAATTACCATAACTTGCTCGATTTTCGACCAATTTACAAACGGTTTGCCTTGTTACAAATCTTATTACATGTAGATATGACATAGGATGCTGTACCTGTTGAAATTACCTCTTTCGCTTTAAAAAAAAAAAGACTTAATTGTGCAACATAGTTGTGTAGGGTCAGTGTTAGTCAGTTCTCTGATTATTTTAAACTGTTTCAGAATACATTATTAAAAGCTATTTTTAACATTTTAAAAACAAAATTCAAAGATTATTTCATTAATTTTATGGCTGAATTAAAAGAAATTCCATAAATTAGAAAACAAATGTTCAAGAAGAAGTGAAAATATAAAATAATGTTATTGCTGGTGGACCAGTTCTGGCTGAAAGATGTGATTATGGTGTTTGTTGTGTTATTATTTATTTGGGTCACAGTTTGTATTACCCTGTATTGTGTTTATGTGGTATGAAATAACCTTCATCAGCGCGCGACATTTTTTTATCCACTTCTTCCTCCGTAAATCTTGATACATATTGACGATGACCCGCCCTGCTATACTTCTGATTGGCTCTGAGCATTTTTCAGCATTTTTCAGCGTTTTTCGCCTGACCAATCAGAAAGGAGGGGCCGTCTAAGCATACCCGCCCCCAAAGTGCCAAAAAGAAACATGACAGCGCGAGGAGAGATGCCAGGAGTACACAGAGAGCGCGCAGAAAGGCGTCGTGCGCGCGCAGAAAGGCACCACGCGCGCACGAAGTGGAGAATCAGCGCGCGATAACAGTTTTTATGCGCTCGGATTTTTGCCACTAATGTGACGCCATACTCCTCCTCTCTCGCTCCACGTCAGCTTCACTTTGGCTCCTTCCAGTCTCTCTTCCCTCTCTCTCTGCTGCTCCGCTTTTCTTCAGCGAGAGGAGATTGGATGATCGTGCCCAGGTGCGCGATTGCAGCGTCGCTCCCGGCGCGCCCCGCCTCGCCGCTCGCACGCCGGCCCCGCCTCTCCACAGCGTTAAAGAGGAGCGCGTCTTTTTAAACACTGAACAGGCACGCCAAACGCGCCTCTCAGAGCGAAACAGTGTTTTAGTTTATGAATTTACAACGCAGATACAAATGACACATCCATGTTTTTGTGTAATGATGACAACGTATACTCACGCGGAAGATTGACTAGTTGATGGTGATGGCAAGAACGCTGTCGGGTGTTTTCTTTTCAAATGTTCGTTCATAGCCGTTGTGCTGCTATGATAGGCAATTTCCGCTCGACACAGTGTGCATACAACAACATTATTAGGCCGTTTATTGAAATACTCCCACACTTTTGACGACTTTTGGCGTGCTTTTTTCTCCTCGCTCGCATCGTCTGCTTTGCGCTCCGCCATGACAGTAGTGTGACGTAAATATGCGACGCGTCGAAGCACAAAAACGACGTCGACGTATTTACGTAACCGATGACGTCGACTACGTCGACGGGTCGTTTCAGCCTTAGTGTATATATATTTGTGTGTATTTATGTGTGTATATATATGTATATATATATGTGTATATAAATGTGTGTGTATATACGTGTATATATATATATATATATACACACACACACACATACATATATATATATATATATATATATATATATATATATATATATATATATATATATATATATATATATATCAGTGTTTCCCACACATTCATTTATTTGTAGCGGCCCGCCACGAAAGAATTACGTCCGCCACAAATGGATTTTTCGGCTTTTGACTCGCTCGACCGCTCATAAAAGCAATGGGACTGTCTGTGAATGTTGCTTGTAGTTACACCTCCGGTGCAGTAGGTGGCGGTAGCCTACTATGCATTGTAACTCCGCCAATAGCACGTAATTCACCTGGTGGGCCAGAAGAAGAAGAAGAAGAAGAAGAGGGACGGATGGACGGACGGGATCAAAACACTCGCCGGCTACTTTTCATAATGATGGCGCTTCCTACGTTTCTACCTCAAACGTCCAAAAGCTGCTGAAAGCCTTGATCCAGGATGCCATGGGGAAAAAAACTTAAATGGTGCCTTTTGGCGATAGTTAGCAGCTTGGTGGCTCATAACCGGCTAGCTAACGCTTGCTAGCGTGGTAGCATTGCTTCATTTTTACAGGTGTTATAGTTAGATAGGTTATAGCTGCATCGCTCGCGGCTCGTCATATATTTAACGTTAATCCGCGATTTCACCGAGCGTTTCACCGACGAGCTAACGTGTCCAGGTTATAGCCCTGTTGTCAATAAACTCACATGGACTGAAGCTAAATTGTCCACTGTCCACTGCAGCATGTGAATGCAATGAAAAGAATAAAATCTGAGCCAACCAACTGTTAAAATGTTGTCCAGGTTAATGTTTTGGCCATTAAAGGCCCTTCATTTCAAGATTTCAACTGTGATCGGGCTTTAAACAGGTGGCTGACCTGTTCAGATGGGTGTAACTGCTACTGGTCAAATAATGTGAAATAGCATTTAATTTTACATGTATGCAATGCCATTTAAATGTAATTATAGATAATAATAATAATAATAATAATAATTACTGTGTAGTGTTGTAAATAGTCAACGGGAAAAATTTTAGTAAGATATAAGCCATGAGCACTACACAGCCAGAAAACAACCTCGGCAGGACAAGTAAAAATATTGGGGCAAGTAGATTTGAGAAGTCAGGCAAGTAGAAAAAAACCTTAACGTTGAACCCTGCATGTGTTGAGCTGCTGCCGCTTAAGGTTAGACGGCACTGTACATAGAGCGCTTCTGCTCGTTAGTAATAAATTCTAATGTTGGATGTTCACTCCTTCACACAGATGAGTATAGAAAAATATTTTCAACGGCCGAAAAGGGCTGGACTTGGAGAGGAGGTAGGCCTACAGTCCGGACCACAGGTGCGACCTGTTCAGCAGCAGCAGGAGGAGGAGGTTGACTGACTGTGGCAGGACACCTCTGCCTCTGTTTCACTTCATGTTGCTGGTAAATAATATGGTTGTAGTAGTAGGCTAAAGTTAAATTATTTAGTATTCACTAATTAAAGGGGCAGAGCTTTAAGAGACATTTTAGCTTTTATGTTTTATAAGATATATTTTTTGTAAGAACCAAAATTAATAAATATATTTCAGTGAATCACTAATTGTTCAAATCTGTATATAAATATGTACATAAAATGTTGTAATTATATTCCAACTCCGTGTTCTTCTTGGCCATCGGCGCTGCCGCCGCCGCCACCCCCCACCGCCGCCCCCCGCCCCCCGACCACACCACCACAAATACCGTATTTTCCGCACTATAAGGCGCACCGGATTATTAGCCGCACCTTCTATGAATTACATATTTCATAATTTTGTCCACCAATAAGCCGCCCCGGACTAAAAGCCGCGCCTACGCTGCGCTAAAGTGAATGTCAAAAAAACGCTGCGCTAAAGTGAATGTCAAAAAAACAGTCAGATAGTTCAGTCAAACTTTAATAATATATTGAAAACCAGCGTTCTAACAACTCTGTCCCAAAATGTACGCAAATGTGCAATCACAAACATAGTAAAATTCAAAATGGTGTAGAACAATAGCAACATAATGTTGCTTTAACGTTAATGTCACAACACACAAAATAAACATAGCGCTCACCTTCTGAAGTTATTCTTCATTCGTAAATCCTTCGAATTCTTCGTCTTCGGTGTCCGAATTGAAAAGTTGGGCGAATACGGGATCCAAAATGGCCGGTTCCGTCTCGTAGAAGTCATCGGGAGTCAGTGTCGCTGTTGTTCTGTGAATCCTGCCTTCCGGAAAGCTCGGACCACAGTTGTGACCGAAATATCTGCCCAAGCATTTACGATCCACTGGCAAATGTTGGCGTATGTCGTCCGAGGCTGTCTGCCCGTCTTAGTGAAGGTGTGTTCGCCTTCGGAGCTGTGTGAAAAAAGCCACCCGGCCTCTTCGCGTAAACTTCCCTTAACCACTCGCTCATCTTTTCTTCATCCATCCATCCCTTCGAGTTAGCTTTTATGATGACGCCGGCTGGAAAGGTCTCTTTTGGCAAGGTCTTCCTTTTGAATATCACCATGAGTGGAAGTTAGCATGGCAAGCTAGAACCACAGTGAAGGATGACTTCATTCCCTGTGGTGCGAATATTCACCGTACGTGCTCCCGTTCCACAGTGCGGTTCACAGGAATATCAGTTGCTGTGAAATACGGTAGTAATCCGTGTGCGGATGGAGAGATTGCGTCTTTTTATGAACCGGATCGCTTATTAGGAGCCATTTTGTGGTCTTTACAGATGTAAACAGGAAATGAAACGTACGGTGATATCCGCGCGTTTTTTCTTCTTCTTCCGGGGGCGGGTGAAGCGCTTCCTTTTCTATGGGGGCGGGTGAAGCGCTTCCTGTTCTATGGGGGCGGGTGCTTTCCTTGGCGGTTGCTTGCGTAGAAGAAGAAGCGCTTCCTGTTCTACCGGGAAAAAAGATGGCGGCTGTTTACCGAAGTTGCGAGACCGAAACTTTATGAAAATGAATCGTAATAAAGCGCACCGGGTTATTAGGCGCACTGTCAGCTTTTGAGAAAAATTGTGGTTTTTAGGTGCGCCTTATAGTGCGGAAAATACGGTAGATGCCTGTCCTGTGGGAAACACTGTATATATATATATATATATATATATATATATATATATATATATATATATATGTGTGCATATGAGTGTATGTATATGTGTATATATGTATGTATACTGTATACAGCGCACCAGTCAAATTTTTGGACAGATTTTATATTGTACACATTAGCCGCAGAGTCTATAAGCTGCAGATGTATACATTGAAACATGAAATATTAACACAGGTGCTTGTGTTCATTAACAAATGTAATAAAATAACCTCTAACACGGCATACAGTCGCCTACACAAGAGGTCTTTAAACGCAGTCTTAGTCCGCCTCCTTCTGCGCCTGCTGAAATCACCTTCTTCGGCACATGGTGGTCCGGGGTTTTGGTGGCTGTCTCATTTTTCGACGACAGGGTCGACGGTCTTCGGCTTTGGGACTGCTTTGTGCATTAGTTTGTTTTCTTCTCCATGATAAGGGTGAGTCCATAACGTGCTAAATAGCTGACTGAATGTTTGTGTGTGATTGTGTTTTGATTTAGAGCGGGCCTATTATGCAAAACCTACATTTCTTACCTATTGGTATCTGTTTCTGTGTATTTGGGGTCTGCATGAGTCCTGAAAATTTGAATTCAAACAATGGCGGAGATATTTATACAACAATCTTGCCTTCCTTCCAAATTCATCCAAACGAACCCTTTGGAATTTGCCTCATTCGTGACATTTTTCCTATTGGTCACAGATATCTCCATATATGTAAAGTTTTTACCTGAAGAGCTTTGCGCGAGTCCGACTTCGTAGTCAATAAATTGTTTCTTTTTCTCTATCCTCTTGTTGTGGGGAATTCATCCTCCTCTGTTGCCATTTCTTATACAAAGTAGCATACAATTCTAACTAGTGTTGTACCCGATACCATTAATTTGGTACCGGTACTTTTTAGAGGCGGTATAGTGCCGAATATGATTCATTAGTATCGCGGTACTATGCTAGTACCGGTATACCGTACAACCCTAGTTCTTACTTATATCTGTCAGTAGTCTCGCCAGGAAGTGGTAAAAACAAAGATGACGGGAGAAGACGCTGTCGAAGTGGAGGCACGTAAATAAGAGCGCTTACAAAACAGCGCATCCTGAAGAGACTGTCAGAAAGCGACTTTAAGATGTTCTGTAAAAAATTATTTACGCAACATTTTGACCAAAGAACCACCATTACATGTTACGAAGACCACAGGAAGTCTTTTACATGTGGAAAAAAAATCATATTACGACCACTTTAATGTGAACAATTTCATTGGTCCACCGTGACCCATTCGGCAATTTTATTTGTTTGATGCAACAAAACTAAATTTATTGGCGGCGTGTGAAGCCTGTGAACCCGGAATTAGCCACAGCAGTGTATAAAGTGCAGGGTTCAAAGCGTGGGGAAAAAAATTGAGGCTTATAGTCCGTAAATCACAAGATATGCAACCTCACCCTTTTTCTTGGGGTATCGGTTGCAGTACTATGGCACATTTCCTGTTGAAAAAACCCCCAAACTAAATAGAAAAAAGATTAAATATTGTTCAGTAAGGCCAATGCGGTGGTCCGACAAAAACATTATGGCTGCTATGACACAGAAATCCTTTGCTGTCGTTCATGTGGATGCAAACTGAAAAGTCATTGCACATCGATACAGGTCCTGCTTGTGGGGGCATGACTCTCATTGGGGAACCCCTCGGTGCCCTATGTCCACACGGTTGGCCTGCTGAACTTAACTGAGGATATCACCGGGCGGTGGAAGGAATATCAACTTAATCCTATACCACATATTTTGGTTTTCAAAAACCCGGACTGTATCAGTGCACTGATCGTGTGACAAAAGCACCGTGGTGTGGATCACGATACTCGAGTCGTCTGTCTGTCTGCAGATTGATGCACATTTTGAGTCCAATGTAGGGTTGTCCCGATACCAATATTTTGGTCCCAAAATGGATTTTGATACTTTTCTAAATAAAAGGACACCACAAAAAAATGGCATTATTGGCTTTATTTTAACAAAAAAATCTTACGGTACATTAAACATATGTTTATTATTGCATTCTAAAAACAATTTAGTCCTTAAATAAAATAGTGAACATACTAGACAACTTGTCTTTTAGTAGTAAGTAAACAAACAAAGGCTCCTAATTAGTCAGCTGACGTATGCAGTAACATATTGTGTCATTTATATTCTATTATTTTGTCAACATTATGAATGTACTCTGTGATTGTGCGCTGCCGAACATGCTCCTCTGCTCGTAAAACCAGCAATGTCACGATGTGACGACGCGCCGTCATGCCCGTTAAAAAAATAATAATAAAAATTGAGGAGCCGGTACTTTAGTATAGTACCGTTTTTGATTCATTAATACCGCGATACTATACTAGTACCGGTATACCGTACAACCGTAGTCCAATGTCTTTTTATGTTTAGAGTTGAAAAGGCAGAGCAGCAAGCAGCACATCATGCAGTGTCTTGACACAGTTGGATCGCATCCCCCGACACGGCGCATATGCAAATTTGAAGAAACCGGTTACTACCCGCCCTAAAACGGAATCGATATTTTGACACCTCTTGAGAAGAATGATAGTTTGCGCTGAGTTAAACACCTTAAATGACAGCCAGGTCCGACCATCGCATTTTGAGCAGTGGAATGCGACAAAAACCAAAGCCGTTTGTGTTTCTTACCTAGCGACAACTGAATGCAGCGTCGCAGCTATGAGCTCACTACAAAAAGAAACCACCTCTTCCTCGACAAGCCAGCAGCGATGTTCTTTCACTAACCACACACCCGTCTCTGACACAGCATGTGCAACGTGTGGGTGGTGTTTGGGGTGTGTGCGCACACCGCAAAGATGTGAAACTCGGCTTGAGGTTGTACATTCAGAGGTCACTGTCTAAGTCCTTCTGGACATCACATGTATTTGGCTTGGGTGTGTATTAGCAACGTGATGTATCCACAATCTATAGCCTTTATTTAACCAGGTGTAAACTCATTGAGATTAAAATCACTTTTCCGAGAGTGACCTGGCCAAGAGGGCAGGAAAACAAAGTTAAATTACTGACAACATGAATACAAAAACACACGATAGATGGAAATAATGTAAAATGTTTCAGTAGAAAAATGGTTTAAAAACAAGTTCAATGCCCAATAAAACTGGTTTCTCAATCCTTTAAAATGAACTGAAATTCCACCAAAGTGATCAGTTCAAAGCCAGGGTCGATTTGGAAGTCATCCCAAGACCATGGAGCAGCATATCTGAAGGCTTTTTTTTTATACCAAGGTCTGTGTTGGTTCTATGAACCGACATGCGAAGGATGTCCACATATAAGCACATACATAGCTGGGAACCAGGCCAAGAAATGATTTATAATCATCAATCAAAGCAAGCAATCAATCAAAGTTTATTTACATAGCCCTTAATCACAAGTGTCTCAAAGGGCTGCACAAGCCACAACGACATCCAGATCCCACATCAGGGCAAGAAAAAACTCAACCCAATGGGATACAATGAGAAACCTTGGAGGGTATCGCAGATGTGGGGACCCGCCCTAGGCGACCGGTGCAATGGATGTCGAGTGGATCTAGTTAATAGTGTGAGAGTCCAGTCCATAGTGGATCTAACATAATAGTGAGAGTGCAGGCCATAGTGGATCTAACATAATAGTGAGAGTCCAGTCCATAGTGGGGCCAGCAGGAGATCATCTTGAGTGGAGACAAGTCAGCAGCGCAGAGACGTCCCCAACTGATGCACAGATGAGTGGTCCACCCGGGGTCCCGACTTTGAACAGCTAGCGAGTCATCTGTCGTCACCTGATAACCTCTCTACACAGGAGAGGGGGGCAGAGCAAAAAAAAAGAGACGGCAGATCAACTGGTCTAAAAGGGGGTCTATTTAAAGGCTAGAGTATACAAATTAGTTTTAAGATGGCACTTAAAAATGCTTCTACTGAGGTAGCATCTCTGACTGTTACTGAGAGGGCCCGAATAGAAAACGCTCTATATCCCGCAGACTTTTTTTGTGCTCTGGGACTCACTAATAAGCCGGAGTTCTTTGAACGCAGATTTCTTGCCGGGACATATGGTACAATACAATCAGCAAGATGGAGCTAGACCGTGTATAGTATTTTATACGTAAGTAGTAAAACCTTAAAGTCGCATCTTAAGTGCACAGGAAGCCAGTGCAGGTGAGCAAGTATAGGTATATATATAAGTATATATTTATATAAAGGTATACACAGTATAGGCGAAATATGATCAAACTTTCTTGTCAAAAGTCTAAACAAAAACAACATCAAAAACCACCCTTTGAGAGAATCTACGGACTAACAAAGATGAACAGTTTGGTGTTACAATTAAAGTGCAATGGTGGACAAGGTTGCCACAACCAGTAATAAAACGCAAAGCACAGTGATATACAGTATCCAGTTTTTTCAAGTAAGTGCCAATAATCTCGAAAAGGTATGAAAGTGGTTAGGATCCAGCATTTCCTAACTTGTAGGGGAAAATAGGACTTATTTCTAAAGGAAAACCCCAATTAGATTTTAAGTTTAGACACAAGTTTTTATATGTCTAATTTAAAAAAACAAGTTCTCATCAATGACAATCCATAAGTACGTACAATACAGGCCAAAAGTTTGGACACACCTTGTCCTCATTCTATGTGTTTTCTTTGTTTTCATGACTATTTAAATTGTAGATTGTCACTGAATGCATCAAAACTATGAATGAACACATGCAGAGTTATGTACTTAACAAAAAAAAGGTGAAACAACTGAAAACATGTTTTACAGTCTAGTTTCTTCAAAATAGCCACCCTTTGCTCTGATTACTGCTTTTGCACACTTAAAGGGGAACATTATCACCAGACCTGTGTAAGCGTCAATATATACCTTGATGTTGCAGAAAAAGATCATATATTTTTTTAACCGATTTCCGAACTCTAAATGGGTGAATTTTGGCGAATTAAACGCCTTTCTATCATTCGCTCTCGGAGCGATGACGTCACAACGTGACGTCACATCGAGAAGCAATCCGCCATTTTCTCAAACACATTACAAACACCGAGTCAAATCAGCTCTGTTATTTTCCGTTTTTTCGACTGTTTTCCGTACCTTGGAGACATCATGCCTCGTCGGTGTGTTGTCGGAGGGTGTAACAACACGAACAGGGACGGATTCAAGTTGCACCAGTGGCCCAAAGATGCGAAAGTGGCAAGAAATTGGACGTTTGTTCCGCACACTTTACCGACGAAAGCTATGCTACGACAGAGATGGCAAGAATGTGTGGATATCCTGCGACACTCAAAGCAGATGCATTTCCAACTGAACTGGACAGATCAGCTTTCAGGAAAAGAGAGCGGATGAGGGTATGTCTACAGAATATATTAATTGATGAAAACTGGGCTGTCTGCACTCTCAAAGTGCATGTTGTTGCCAAATGTATTTCATATGCTGTAAACCTAGTTCATAGTTGTTAGTTTCCTTTAATGCCAAACAAACACATACCAATCGTTGGTTAGAAGGCGATCGCTGAATTCGTCCTCGCTTTCTCCCGTGTCGCTGGCTGTCCTGTCGTTTTCGTCGGTTTCGCTTGCATACGGTTCAAACCGATATGGCTCAATTGCTTCAGTTTCTTCTTCAATTTCGTTTCCGCTACCTGCCTCCACACTACAACCATCCGTTTCAATACATGCGTAATCTGTTGAATCGCTTAAGCCGCTGAAATCCGAGTCTGAATCCGAGCTAATGTCGCTTTCCCTTGCTGTTCTATCCGCCATGTTTGTTTGTATTGGCATCACTATGTGACGTCACAGGAAAATGGACGGGTGTATATAACGATGGGTAAAATCAGGCACTTTGAAGCTTTTTTTAGGGATATTGCGTGATGGGTAAAATTTTGAAAAAACTTCGAAAAATAAAATAAGCCACTGGGAACTGATTTTTAATGGTTTTAACCCTTCTGAAAATTGTGATAATGTTCCCCTTTAAGGCATTCTCTCGATGAGCTTCAAGCACACCTGTGAAGTGAAAACCATTCCAGGCGACTACCTCTTGAAGCTCATCGAGAGAATGCCAAGAGTGTGCGAAAACTTAATCAGCGCAAAGTAGAGATGTCCGATAATGGCTTTTTTGCCGATATCCGATATTCCGATATTGTCCAACTCTTAATTACCGATTCCGATATCAACCGATACCGATATGTACGGTACACATTATTATGCCTAATTGTTTTGTGATGCCCTACTGGATGCATTAAACAATGTAACAAGGTTTTCCAAAATAAGAGAACAACTTCAACTCAATTTATGGAAAAAAGTCCCAATATGGCACTGCCATATTTATTATTGAAGTCACAAAGTGCATTGTTTTTTTTAACATGCCTCAAAACAGCAGCTTGGAATTTGGGACATGCTCTCCCTGACATAATCCTGATACCCACTACAAGTATGGTAAATACTCTACTTTGACTTTTACAAAGTCTAAGTCTAAGAAATTGCATTACCGTATTTTTCGGATTATAAATTGCAGTTATTTTTCATAGTTTGGCCTGGGGTGCGACATATACTCCGGAGCAATTTATGTGTGAAATTATTAACACATTACCGTAAAATATCAAATAATATTATTTATCTCATTCGCGTAAGAGACGAAGCAATCGTCACACACACGTCAGCAATCGTCACACACGTCAACCAATAAGAATTATTGGTTGGGGCAGGGGCGGGTCATGGCAGAAGTGCATTGTGGGTCATGGGATGCTAACTGCTGCTACGTCCGTAGCTATTAAAATGGATTATTTCAACATTGGCGGTAACTTATAAAAACTGAGAAGGGCTGAACAAAAATGGCACCGAAAAGGAAATCATATACTGCAGATTACAAGCTGGACATAGTGAAATATGCAGCAGAAAACGGCGCTCGAGTAGCAGAAAGAAAGGGAGCGGCGCATACCAGGAGCGACAACGAGGAAAAAGATTTCATCGGATTTAGCAATCAGGAGTGTTAAATTCTTTGGTAAACGTATAGCATGTTCTTTATGTTATAGTTATTTGAATGTCTCTTACCATAATATGTTACGTTAACATACCAGACACATTCTCAGTTGGTTATTTATGCGTCATATAACGTACAATTATTCAGCCTGTTGTTTATTTATTTTGAATTGCCTTTCAAATGTCTATTCTTGGTGTTGGATTTTATCAAATAAATTTCCCCCAAAAATGCGATGTATATATGTTTTTTTCCTTCTTCATTTTGCATTTTCGGCCGGTGCGACGTATACTCCGGAGCGATTTATAATCCGAAAAATACCGTATTCTTTATTTTTTTTAAACATGCCTCAAAACCACAGCTACAAAAACAATGAAGGCACACAGCTTCAGTCCAGAGTATACTCGAGTAATAAAGTAAACAATAACATCGTCGTCATTTAGTGCAAGGCTGCCTGGTATACTGTATAACAGGAAATTATAAACTGGGCTCAATCTGCCCTGCTCTAACGTATTCGTATGAGTAACACAAATGTGCTGCAAGCGAGTGGTGAGTGCTTGAAGTGGCCTACCAGTCAGCCAGAGCTTCTGAAATGCTGCGTTGAGACAGGGCATCTCCGTTCACTGCAAGCTGCAAAGTGTGCGCCATGCAGGGCAGACTAGCCACACCAAACTCCACCGTTGTGCGTTGTCCTTGACCACAACATGAGCTTTCGCCTTGGGGTGGTTTTTGTTGTATTTTTGTTTTTTTCTCGGCGGAGTCTTTAAGCGACAACTGTGTGGTACTACTTTTTTCCGGTGTTTGCTTTTCATCCATCTTCCGCTTGTATTCATCGTGTATCACCTTATGATTCTTGAAGAGGTGGGAGATCAACTTGCTCGTATTAAAGGAAGACGTCTTGGTTCCTCCTCGCATAACCAACTTGTTGCAGTCATTGCAAATTGCCAGTTTTTTATCCGTCAGACACATTTAAAAATAATCTTAAACCATAGACATGGTGTTGTTCGTCAGTCATCAAGCGAGCTCGCTTGTTAGCCACGGCTACAGCACCGGCAACAACACACTCTTGTCGTTGTTATGGTCCGCTCGCGACGGTTTGATGAGGTCATCAAGCGTCGCCAGTAAACCTCTCATGCTGCAGTCGTCAACTCCTGTGTTGTGTGTGGGAGAGGGGAGAGGGGAGGGGCTGCTGACTGGGTTTATATCCGTGTTTTACCGGATTGTACCGCTCCGTACAACAGCGTTTTAAAAAGTCATTAATTTTACTTTTTGAAACCGATGCCGATAATTTCAAATATCACATTTTAAAGCATTTATCGGCCGATAATATCGGCAGGCCGATATTATCGGACATCTCTAGCGCAAAAGGTGGCTATTTTGAAGAAACTAGAATATAAAACATGTTTTCAGTTATTTCACCTTTTTTGTTAAAGTTAAAGTACCACTGGTAGTCACACACACACTAGGTGTGGTGAAATTACTGTCTGCATTTGACCCATCGCCTTGTTCAACCCCCTGGGAGGTAAGGGGAGCAGTGAGCAGTAACGGTGGCTTCGCTCGGGAATCATTTTGGTGATTTAACCCCCAATTCCAATTCTTGATGCTGAGTGCCAAGCAGGGAGGTAATGGGTCCCATTTTTATAGTCTTTGGTATGACTCGGCCGGGGTTTGAACTGACGACCTACCGATCTCAGGGCGGACACTCTAACCACAAGACCACTGAGCAGGTTAAGTACATAACTCCACATGTGTTCATTCATAGTTTTGATGCCTTCAGTGACAATCTACAATGTAAATAGTCATGAAAATTAAGAAAACGCATTGAATGAGGAGAAGGTGTGTCCAAACTTTTGGCCTGTACTGTATATTTCATGACCATTTCAAGTTCAACGCTATGAGAAGTTTGTGTTTTTGAAATGTTGAACCGCGGCCGTTTGCCATCTGAGAAGCAAGAAGAGAACTGTTCGGTATCTGAGATCTGAACCCTGGTCGTCATTGGTTGACGTAGATGGGTTCATGGGTAGTTGCGCTCTGCTTTCAATAGCAGGTGGAGAAGAAACAGAAGAAGAATAATGTGGTGCATATACAGTATCCAATAATGCGATTGGATACTTGCACCTCCAGGGATGCCATTTGTAGATTGGAGTCTGTGTGGTGACAGAAACGAGTACGTTCACGTCAAGTGAACACCATTTCTCATGAATGCGGTTAAACACGCCTGCGAGAAGCACATCAAGTGTGCACTCGTCCTCGGCCTCGTGTTTGGAAATGGGTGTGGCGCTCGTGTTTGACATTTGTTTGTGTGTCGGAGTGGCTCGTCAGTGCAGGTGCCAGGTGGAACACGTACCTAACACCCGGTATTTATGTAACTGATTTTATGTCCATTAGCGTATTGCAAGTGTGGGCCACGGGACAATAGTGTGTGTGTGTGTGTGTGTGTGTGTGTGTGTGTGTGTGTGTGTGTGTGTGTGTGTGTGTGTTCTTGTATTCCTACCCTTCTTGAGACATCAACAAGGAAAAGTACCTTTCATATGAAGACCGGTGTACAAGTTAGGACATCAATCATGGTCCCAATACGGAAAACCATTGCATCTAATAGATAATTAAAATTAAAGTACCAATGATTGTCACACACACACTAGGTGTGGCAAAATTATTCTCTGCATTTGACCCATCACCCTTGATCACCCCCTGGGTGGTGAGGGGAGCAGTGAGCAGCAGCAGTGGCCGCACCCGGGAATAATTTTTGGTGATTTAACCCCCAATTCCAACCCTTATGGTGAGTGTAAGTAATGGGTCCCATTTTTATAGTTTTTGGTATGACTCGGCCGGCGTTCGAACTCCCAACCTAGATCTTAGGGCGGACACTCTAACCACTAGACCACTGAGCAGAATGTCTCATTTGCACCCCTGGTGGTGAAATCCATCAAAATTAGGGTGGTCCCAAAAGGAGGGATTTTTTCAAATTGACTGTGTGTCGGTTTTAAAAGTGCTCCCCCTCTGGTGAATATATGAAATAACAAGTGTGTGTAAAATTTGAAGTGCTCCCTCTCTGGCCAACATATGTAATAACAAGTCTGGGTAAGAAATTGAAATGGGCGCCCTTTGGCCAAAATTTATAAAAAAAACATAAATAAATATGTGTATAGAGACATACAGTAATAAATTGAAGTAAATAATGAAGATTACAAACAAAAAATTAAACAAAAAAATTAATTAGAAGCAGTCTTTTTCTCACTCTGTCGACTTTTTTCTTATAAATGTGGGAACAATTTCTCATATTCTTTCAGTTTCAGTTACTTTTTTTATGTAAAATTATTACTTTAATGCAAAATGGTGACATCTGTCATATAAAATTCTGACTTGTATCACAATATTGCCCAATTTTTTGTTGTTCTTTGAGTAAAATTATTACTTTTGTCATAATTTTGCCAAGTAAAATCCTGATTATTTTTGTATTGCCAAAATGTTAAAGTTTTCTTATAAAATTGTGACTTTTGTCGAGTAAAATTACGACTTTTTTCATAAAATTGCCAAAATATTAAGCTTCTCTTGTAAAATTGCGACTCTTAATGAGTAAAATTCCAACTTTTATCGTAATATTGCACAAATGTTCAGTTTTTCTTGTAAAATGTTTGTATGTCTTGAGTAAAATTACGACTTTTATTATAATAGTGCCTAAATTCAAAATGTTTTTTTGGTGCAATTGTGACCTTTTTCTTGTGAAATTCCAACTCCCTTTTCACAACAAGCTTTTTATATTTGCATAGTATGTATAAATTATTAATGTTGTAAATACAAATCTTTATATGCAGTATCCAGAAAGGATGGTCCTAAAGAGGTAGGCATTTTTCGGAGGTCTCAAGAAGATAACAAATAAAAGAGAGTGTGTGTGTGTGTGTGTGTGTGTGTGTGTGTGTGTGTGTGTGTGTGTGTGTGTGTGTGTGTGTGTGTGTGTGTGTGTGTATGTATGTGTGTATGTATGTATGTATGTGTATGTATGTGTGTGTGTGTGTGTGTATGTATGTGTGTGTGTGTGTGCGTGAAAACTTAGAACTGCTGTTTGTCACTCATGCATGTGTAAGTGTGTCCTAGGGCAGTAACATATCTGCTGTCAAAGTATTACTCTGAAGCTCTTTTGTATTTATGATGCATGTCAGCCACCAATCTACTGGCACCTATAGGAAGGTGGTTAGTTGATACCCAAGACACACACACACACACACACACACACACACACACACACACACACGCAAATTGTTACAGTTTGCTCCAGGCTGAAATCACACGTCAACATTATTCTTTGAGAGCAAATTCAGCGAACTAATGTGCATTATGACACAGTTGATCTCACTCATTCTGTTACAACTCACCTGTCACTGATCTCACTTACATTACATTACCCTCGCTGCGACACATGGATGACACTAGTTTATCAATTTAGGAAGCTTAATCTTTTGAGGACACATCATTTTTTTTATTGATTTAATTGACAGGGACAGTACAATGAAACATTGCTACCCATAGGTAACAGGTGTCAAAGTACATAAGACTTCTAGCCACAGGCCAATTTGCAATCCTCCGATTTTTGTCTTTTTCTCCATAAAATATGCATAATTCTGTTTTTTGTACGGCAACATTTTTTAATGAACCACTCTCTTCTGTTCCTGCTGAGGTTTGGAACCATTTTGTTCATTTTTAAGACAAAAAAGTGATTAAATCCCCACACAATTGTCCCTTTCACGTACAGTAATGGAGTATGTTTGGTGTACTTCAGACCCCTCTACTTCAGACCTGTTTAGTCTGTTTTAAGAGCCTTACGTTCAGTAAACACCACACTGATATGAGTGAAATGCTTCTGCCGCCATGAACGATGTCCTTTTCATACCAGAGATGTTTATCCCAGGAGCCACGTCGGGTCTGTCACAGCTTGCGCACGCAACGGCGATGCACTTGGAGATTGTGGGCGAGGTAAAACAATGTCAGAAATATTGCGAAGGAGGGGAAAAAAAAACAGTAGCAGGTGTTTGTGAAGTGATTACACAGGATGAGCTGTCAGCACGTGTTACCAAAACGCCACAGTAAAAGCATTTAATTTGAGCAAGGCAGTGTTTACCCATGCAGTCTTTTACTTAGTACATCAGCTGTTAGTTAGGCCTTTTTTTTTAAAATGTTGCCTATCGTTCACAATCATTATGAGATTTTTTTTTTGCATTCTAACTTGGAAATAAATGTAAACAAAAGTCAGCTTACAATGGAGTCAATGGTTGGTCCTCTAAGTGTTTTTTAAACCATAGGGCCATTGATGGGCCGAGAGAGATATCTGTATGGGCAACAGTGGTACTCAGTTGTAATACACTTTTCCACCCGTGGTGGCAGTAATGACAATATCAAACAAAGAGAAGAAGTCTGGAGCCAAAGTCAAAGAGAAGTTTCTTAAGCGCAAAAAAAATGACCAACATGGTGAATCTGTATTTTCATTTGCACTTAAATTTTACCAACATTTTATTTAAGAAACACATCTTATTTACTATTATTTATTTTAGCACTGTGAAATTGTTTGTAAATTTAATTTTCATCAGTTTATAAAACTCCTTTCTTATGCAGTATATTTGATTAGTATTTTTTTGTAATCTGCCTGACCTAAGTCTTGATAATATTTGTGATTAACACATGCTTTAATATCATTGGAGAAGGTTTATCCTGTTGAACTGTAAGTAGGTTGTATATGATTATTGAATACCATTAAAATCAAGAATAAGATTCAGTGTTAATATTCTAGTGGCCCCTCTGAATGTGTAAACGTTGGGCCCCGATGTCAAAAAGGTTAAGAACCCTTACTCTAGTCAGCCCATAAAGCCCTCTAAAGAAGCATTCAAAAACAACAATGCTCCATTTACATTTCGTGTATTTCGTATTTTTAGCGGCGCCGTGATCACAGAGCACGAACTAGCGTGCGCTGCTATATTGACGTCATCAGCTGGTGAGCTGCTTTCTCACCTCAGAGCTCAGGAAAGTTTATTCTAGATCAGGGGTGTCAAACTCATTTTAACTCAGGGGCCAAACGGAGGAAAATCTATTCCCACGCGGGTCAAACGGGTAAAATCATACAACTACGACAACTTCTTGTCGTAGTTGATTGTTTTCCTTGTTTTACTTTTGCCCAAAACAGAACAAGCACATTCTGATAATGTGCATATCGCAAATAATCCTCTTGACTAAAACACTTCAACTTAGTTGAAAATTCTGAGGAAAAGTACAAAGTACTTAAACTGTAAGTCACAGCCCATCTAGGATTTGACATAAAACAAAATAAAGCATAAATAAAAACTCTTCTATGTTTTAACTACCTTATTTGTCATTTCATGGTTCACTTTCTTTAAATTTGAAGACAATAATTTCCACAGAACTATATCAATGTGCAGCATTTTAAGTGGGGTTACCAATTTAATTTACACCTGTTTGTTTTACGTTGGGTCGAGGGGAGGAGTCGCAGCCCCGCTTTACCGTGTACCTCTTGCTTGGTATAAACCATTTGCTTGCCTAAGAGAATTACTATTGCGACATTCAGTATCCAGTGGACACATTTAGAACAGCGGCTTCTTTCATTTAAAAATGCAGCTCAATTGTAAACTTAGCAAACTTTGACATCCCTGTTCTAGATCATAAATCATGCCTCTCCGCTGGATAGTAGAAGGCTGAGGACGTACTCCGACAAGTTGGAACACTTTTGCATCCAATTTAGAACCGGAAATGGCGAGAACGACACGAAAGGACGCTCGGTACCACCCCCTCTTTACGAGGATTATAGAGTGAGTCTTCATCTAAATGGGAATATTTTAACATCCCATTAATCGTCGTCCCATTGAGAGCAGACATAGTACAGTAAGTGTTGTTTTGTTATGTTGTCTGTCATGAAGTTTTGCAGTGAGCAATAATCAGTGATGTTGTAGAAGGAAAAAGCGAACCTTGAGATACGTTTATGAAATTAATGTGCCGCCGTATGCTTAAAATGATCAAAATACGTAAATACGAAATATTATGAATGTTACTACAATATATATATATACTTGCAGTGTGTATATTGTACATATTACATATTGTTATGAAGGTGTCTTTTACTACATTATATATATACTTGCAGTGTGTATATTGTACATATTACATACTGTATTGTTATGAAGGTGTCTGTTACTACATTATATATATACTTGCAGTGTGTATATTGTACATATTACATATGAAGGTGTCTGTCACTACATTATTTATATACTTGCAGTGTGTATAAAACCTTAATGGAAGTGTTTGGATGTTTTTAAGCGCTTTATAGGTCAAGTAGAGCGACGACAATTGACTCCATTGTAAGCGGATTTTTGATCGCATTTATTCACTATTCAGAATGCATAAACAAACAAAAAAACATAAGGAACGTGAGTGATGGACAAAAAAAGTGCAGTTCCTCTTTAACGCTTGTGAAAATAATAGCAGTACTACATCATTATCGCAGTAGCAAAGCCTCACGGGTGTTCTTGTATTCCTCGTCCCATCCAGTGACTGAATATTTTCTTTCACGGACTCGCTGGCCACCGTGCACTCGTCCCACAGTGAGAGTGTGGACCGTGTGCCAGTCCCCGCTGTGGGACTCCCCTCTCAGATTACGGCCTGAGCCCACTCACTAAACCTCCCCCTGGTGCCTCCCTTCCCTCAACATTCCGACTCAGTCCATGTGCTTCAAACAGAGTGGAAATGGGAACACCCCGCCCCTTGAAACATGCCCACACACATATACATACATATATACAGGAGTCATTCCTGATGTGCAGGGGCCCATGCAGGACACGGGCTACCAGTTGGTCCATTATTTTGTGTCTTTGGGATTCCAATAGTTCCTGAAAAGTTGAACTCAAACCATGTAAGCATGGCGGAGATATTTATAAAACTATCTTACCTTCATCAAACAAGTTTAGAACTTGAAACGATTGCGACATATTTTGTCTTAGTTACGTAAGCGGATATCTCCATATATGGTAAAAGGTTTACCCGAAAAGCTTTGCACGAGTCCACCTTTTTTAATCAGTTGTCGTTAAATAAGTTCCTTCTTTTCCTGTGGCCTGTACAGTAGGGAAGGGATTCATATGGCCCCATTCCTGGGTGGATTTCATGTGAGAGGGAGCGTTAATCATTTTTGCAATGCAGTCTGCTGAAAATGATGGAAAGCGCCACCGCTGCTGGGGTCAAAGTTGGAATTGCCTCAAAACACATTTAAAAATATTAGACTTAGACTTAGACAAACTTTATTGATCTACAAGGGAAATTGTTCCACACAGTAGCTCAGTTACAAAGGATGGAAAGGATAAGGATGGAAAGGATATTGCACACAAGGGCACAAAAAGAAGGCGAAAACAAAAGGTATAAAGTAGACTAAAAATGTATTATAGTAGCAACATAAAATATATCATTTTTCAACATATTCATAACTCTACTGACATCTGCCGGCCAAAGTGGATAGTCAAAAGCCCCAATTCGTCATGTTTCATGTGTCAGGTAAACCGCGACGAATGGGGCCACATGAGTCCCCTTCTTACTCCTCCATTGTTGCCATTTCTAATAAAAAGTAGCGTATAGTCCTAACTTACTCAGCAGACTCGCTATGGAAGCGCTAAAAACGACAACATGGCTGACGGGGTGCAGACGCAGTCTAAGGGGGTGTGGCCTGGAGGAGGGCTTTGAGACGTAATTAAGACTGTCCACAAAACGGCGCATTCTGAAAAGACACTCAGAAAACTGATTGAAAGTGGTTTGTAAACAAAATTCATGCAAAAGTGGACCAAAGCACCACCATGCCATGTTATGAAGATAACAAGGAAGTGTTTTTTTTATATATTTGATGAAAATCATTATTATATATGACCCTTTTAACATTAGGTACAATTCTAGGGCGATCCATACAAGGGCTATCCCAACAGTTTGTACGAGATACAGAAATAGCCCTGTTTAAAATGAGCACATTAGATTTATTTAACACATTTGTTATTCAAAAAGTGTCTAAATAATCTCTATTGACGTATTTTCAATGTTTACTATAGATGGGGATGGTTACGTTACCAATTCCCGGTACCTTGGAATCAAAACCGGTACTCAACCGAACCAATTTTCTGTATTTTTGTGGATGTTAATAAATATTTAATTATTTTTGATGATAAAATCAAATTTTTATTGCAACATTTAAAAAATGAGGTGATTATAACTGATGTGCAGTTGCTATATCTCGTTTCAAGATTGCATTTGTAAATCGATGTCTTTGTTTGGCTGAGTCCGCTCTCAGTGCTGCTGGAGTGATGAGAGTGAGCGTAAAGGATGTAACAATATCACATTTTTATATCATGGTTATTGTGATTAAGTCTATCACTGCTATTATTATCGCAATATTGTTGAATGACTTGTCCAGGGTGTACCCCGCCTTCCGCCCGATTGTAGCTGAGATAGGCTCCAGCACCCCCCGCGACCCCGAAGGGAATAAGCGGTAGAAAATGGATGGATGGATGGGTGTACTTACAGACTCTAAAGTCTTTAGATGTGATTAGGGCTGGGCAATATGGCCTTTTTTTAATATCGCAATATTTTAAGGCCATATCACGATACACGATATATATCTCGATATTTTGCCTTGCCTTGAATGAACACTTGATACATATAATCACAGCAGTATGATGATTCTATGTGTCTACATTAAAACATTCTTCTTCATACTGCATTAATATATGCTACTTTAAAACTTTCATGCAGAGAAGGAAATCACAACTAAAAAAATCACTATTTTTTTCATACGGTGTTGATCTGGAAATGTTTGTCTCGGCATTTTGATGGTGTGGGCGTGTGGCACCGAACGGAGATGTTGACATGCGGAGTAAGCACTGTTCATTCTCTAGCAGGTGACTTGTCAAATGATGCTACATATTAGCAGTAATGCTACTTTTTATAGCAACGCTTTCGCCCCACACTTGACAAATTACGGTTGTCTGTTCGACATATTCCCACTTGAAGCCAAACCACCGCCAGACGATGGACCCCCTGCTGTTTTTGGGGGAATTAATTCTTCCTTCATTTGTTACCATATTCGCACCTTCTTTCTCTCGTATTACCGCTAGCATCACAGCTAATGTTAGCCATGCTGCTACCTCTTTGCTGCGCGAGGGCGTATACGTATGTGATGTATGTCGTGACAGTATGTGACGTGTGTAGAAGCTGCGCTTGCTGTCTGTGAGAAGGAGACACAGGAAAGAGTGAGAAGAGTCTGTAGTGTAATGCCAGCAGCTAAAAGCAACTGCGTGAGAACGCATACTCGAATATCACGATATAGTCATTTTCTATATCGCACAGAGACAAACCTGCGATATATCGCGCATATCGATATATCGCCCAGCCCTAGATGTGATACATAACTAAAATAGACAATTAGAAAAGCCAGTTTTGCATTTTTGTATTTTTTGTGCTTCACTGATAGTTTTTTAGCATTATCTCTTTTAATGGCTAAACTTGTATTGTTTTAAATGTTGGGTTATACTGTAGCATTGTAATTTTTTTTTAAATGAGACATGTGTTGCAAGTAAACTCCATCCATCCATCCATCCATCTTCTACCGCTTGTCCCTTTTGGGGTCGCGGGGGGTGCTGGAGCCTATCTCAGCTGCATTCGGGCGGAAGGCTGAGTACACCCTGGACAAGTCACCATCTCATCGCAGGGCCTGCAAGTAAACTCTATTATTATTATTATTATTTCTGGCAGGCCTTCTATTCTTGGTTGTCCTATTTTTTTCAGCGGTCCTCAAACGCACCGTAAACCCACGTCCGTCTGGTATCTCTCCGATCGATCATTCTGTGCACATATGAATATCTTAGTTGCTCAGACAGTAATGTGTTTACACAATAAGTTTAGATTGAGGTATGTCGTTTCTTAATGGTGTAAGACGTTAATGTCTCTTGTTTTCATGTTGGCACTTAAGCTACCGAGCTAACGCCAGTTTGCGAGATTATCAAAGTACAGTTATCAATATCAGGTTTTTCTTTATTGTTTCAAATGCAACAATACATATATGTAATGATAACTTTAAATTCAAAAGAAAGCAGATAAATTAAGGGGAAGAAAGAGAAGCCATCTGTATTGACCTTGTCGATTGTTATAGTAGCATTGGTTGAGCTTTGTCAGTGTGCCGTGTATTACTCAGTTTCTCCTAGGGCAACAACGTATAACAGTGATTTAGCACGATTATATTGTGTGCTTGAATTGAATCTATTCTTGTTAGATATTCTCGGTAGAATTGCTGCAAGTTGAGCACTTTTCAGACTGTTGTGATCCAGACAAGTGAGGTAAGAGGTTGTCCACCAATCACCTCACACATTGTTGATGTCAGAGACCCACTGAGACATTGAGTCCTTCTTCTCCCACTCTGTCTTTGCTGTAAAAGGTGTCTCCCACACACACACGCACACACACTCACTGAGACTTTCTGTGTTTAAAAGTTTGCAGTGGGTGGCATCAGGCCGAGTGGGAGTGGGATTGTGCTGGGATTCCCGCACAGGAATGTGGCATCCAGACTTTCCCACTGACGGGCTTTTTGATTGGTCCTAATCTCGGTCATGTGCCTTCAGCATACCACTGCTTGTACACTGCCACTCAATGTAAAGACAAAGGAGCAGTCATACTTTACGTGCAGTTATCTCAGTGTGTGGACTGCCACAAATACATTTGGACTGCCACAAACATATGTGGACTGCCACAAACACATGTGGACTGCCACAAATAAATTTAGACGGTCACAAACACTTTTGGACTGTCACAAATACATTTGGACTGCCACAAACACATGTGGACTACCACAAACACATGTGGACTGCCACAAACACATGTGGACTGCCACAAACACAAACTTGTTTCTTCAGCATTGTCCACATGTTTAAGTCAGGACTTTGGGAAGGCCATTCTAAAACCTTCATTCTAGCCTGATTTACCTTTACCACTTTTGACGTGTATTTGGGGTCATTGTCCTGTTGGAACACCCAACTGCTCCCAAGACCCAACCTCCGGGCTGATGATTTTAGGTTGTCCTGAAGAATTTGGAGGTAATCCTCCTTTTTCATTGTCCCATTTACTCTCTGTAAAGCACCAGTTCCAAAGGCAGCAAAACAGGCCCAGAGCATAATACTACCATCGCCATGCTTGATTGTAGGCATGGTGTTCCTGGGATTAAAGGCCTCACCTTTTCTCCTCCAAACATATTGCTGGGTATTGTGGCCAAACAGCTCAATTTGACATCTGACCACAGAACTTTCCTCCAGAAGGTCTTATCTTTGTCCATGTGATGTCAGATGAAACACAAATTGAGCTGTGAATGTGTGTGTGAATGGGTGAATGGGTGAATGTGGAAATAGTGTCAAAGCGCTATACAAGTATAACCCATTTACCATTTTTTACCATTTAACCAGGTAAAAACTCATTGAGATTAAAATCTCTTTTCCAAGAGTGAGCTGGCCAAGAGGGCAGGAAACAAAGTTACAGAAATACATATAATAAAAACAAAAACAGCAGCAGGTACACACCACAATTACAAAATAAATTATTTACATATATTAACATATAAACATGTGCTAGGTCAAAAAAATGTATAAAATATTTCAGTAAAATCAACTTAAAAACAAGTACAATGCTCAATAGAAACAGTTTCTCTATCCTTTACAATGGCCTGAAATTCCCCCAAAGTAATGAGTTCAGGTAACCTCAGATCTTTCTGTAAGTTATTCCATGACCATGGAGCAGAAAATCTGAAAGCTTTTTTTTTTTCCCAAGGCTTGTGTTGGCTCTAGGAACAAACATTTTAAGAATGTCCTGCGACCTTAAACTGTAGCGACTGGAATCTCTACACATAAAAGGACATAAATATGAGGGAATTAGACCAAGAAGTTATTTATATATTAAAAAGAACAATCCATGGAAAAGGGCAGCACGGTGGAAGAGGGGTTAGTGCATCAGCCTCACAATACGAAGGTCCTGAGTAGTCTTGGGTTCAATCCCGGGCTCGGGATCTTTCTGTGTGGAGTTTGCATGTTCTCCCCGTGACTGCGTGGGTTCTCTCCGGGTACTCCGGCTTCCTCCCACCTCCAAAAACATGCACCTGGGGATAGGTTGATTGTCAACACTAAATGGGCCCTAGTGTGTGAATGTGAGTGTGAATGTTGTCTGTCTATTTGTGTTGGCCCTGCGATGAGGTGGCGACTTGTCCAGGGTGTACCCCGCCTTCCGCCCGATTGTAGCTGAGATAGGCTCCAGCGCCCCCCGCGACCCCAAAAGGGAATAAGCGGTAGAAAATGTATGGATGAATCCATGGAAAACATTTACGCACTGAAAAAAGATGGGCAGTTTGGTTTTACATATACAGTGCGATGGTGGACAAGCAGTAATAAATGGTAAGGCACAGTGATCTACACTATCCAGTTTTTTCAAATGCATTCATAAAAAGCAAGTCTTTATAATGTATCAAAAGCATAAACATAGTCAAAATCAAGAGTTTCCTAACTTGGAGAGAAAAATAGGACTTATTTCAAAAGAAAATTCCAATTTAATTGTAATTTTAGTCACAAATGTTTCAAAGTAAGATTAAAAAGACAAGTTCTCATCAATGACGATCCCTAAGTACTTATATAAATTCATGTATATACAGTCGCGATCAAAAGTTTACATACACTTGTAAAGAACATGATATCATGGCTGTCTTGAGTTTCCAATACTTTGTACAACTTTTGTTTTTTTGTGATAGAGTGATTGGAGCACATACTTGTTGGTCACAAAAAACATTCATGAAGTTTGGTTCTTTTATGAATTTGTTATGGGTCTACTGAAAATGTGAGCGAATCTGCTGGGTCAAAAGTATACATACAGCAATGTTAATATTTGGTGACATGTCCCTTGGCAAGTTTCACTGCAATAAGGCGCTTTTAGTAGCCATCCACAAGCTTCTGCTTGAATTGTTGACCACTGGCCAAACAGCTACATTTTTGTTTCATCTGACCATAGCACTTTCCTCCAGAAGGTCTTATCTTTGTCCATGTGATGTCAGATGAAATAAAAATTGAGCTGTTTGGCCACAATACCCAGCAATATGTTTGGAGGAGAAATGGTGAGGCCTTTAATCCCAGGAACACCATGCCCACCGTCAAGCATGGTGGTGGTAGTATTATGCTCTGGGCCTGTTTTGCTGCTAATGGAACTGGTGCTTTAAATGTGACAATGAAAAAGGAGGATTACCTCCAATTTCTTCAGGACAACCTAAAATCATCAGCCCGAAGGTTGGGTCTTGGGCGCAGTTGTGTGTTCCAACAGGACAATGACCCCAAACACACGTCAAAAGTGGTAAAGTAATGGCTAAATCAGGCTAGACTTAAGGTTTTAGGATGGCCTTCCCAAAGTCCTGACTTAAACGTGTGGACAATGCTGAAGAAACAAGTCCATGTCAGAAAACCAACAAATTTAGCTGAACTGCACTAATTTTGTCAAGAGGAGTGGTCAAAAATTCAAACAAAAGCTTGCCAGAAGCTTGTGGATGGCTACCAAAAGCGCCTTATTGCAGTGAAACTTGCCAAGGGACATGTAACCAAATATTAACATTGCTGTATGTATACTTTTGACCCAGCTGATTTGGTCACATTTTCAGTAGACCCATAATAAATTTCTAAAATCATCAAACTTCATGAACGTTTTTTGTGACCAACAAGTATGTGCTCCAATCACTCTACCACAAAAAAATAAGAGTTGTAGACATTATTGGAAACTCAAGACGGCCATGACATTATGTTCTTTACAAGTGTATGTAAACTTTTGATCGCGACTGTATGTCGTGACCATTTCAAGTTCAACCTTATGAGAAGTTAATATATTTGGAATGTTCAAAGGTGATCTTTTGCCATTTGAAAATAACTAGATTTTTTTGCATTTAGCACCAATCTCAGCTGTGTCAGCTGGTACTGAACAACATCAAAAGCTGAATACATATTACAGCTCACGAGCTGAAGCATGCCCAAAAAGCGTTTGTTTAAAGTAAATGAGCAATGTTTTTTTTCACAAGCTTAAGGCCTCTGTTGGCGTGCGTAATGGCGCTATTGTTTCGCTGCACAACACGCTGACACTTACTGCCCATTGTTCCCGCCATAATGGTCAGTAGGGCTTACAGTATGTGTGAGTCATGTCCTGGCCTGTGTCCCTCTCCATTGTCTCTCGTTCTCACTGTGCACGACAATGATGGCTACTGTCCTCCCGGTGTCGTAGCTGACGTTCGACTCGGTCCGTGCGCACGCTGCGCAGCTGGCATCGGCCCAGCTTCTACAGAATAGAGGCCATTTTGAATTCTGCCCATGTATCATTTTCTTTGGTACAAGAAGGCGAGGGAGGAAGGGAGTGAGTGAGATGAGTGAGGGAGCGTGTGTGAATTTCTTGTTTTTGGTGAAAGGAAGACAAGGAGGCAGCTCTTGTGTGCGCCTGATGTCTGAGCTGGAGAGTCAGAACAGCGGGAGTCTCCCGGATCAAACAGGCTTCCTCTGTGGATAAGAAAAAAAAGCCCGGCCGGCAGGGAGAAAAAACACTGGTTGGAGAGAGATAAAGGAAAACATGGCAGCCTTTTGTTGTCTCCCACAGTTGAACAATAAACTTTGCTAATGACCCACTCACTTGTCCTCTTTACCTTGTTTTTGTCTCCTAATGATCTGACTGGGAACAGGTGTGTGCCACATGTCCGCTACGACCTCTGACCTCCTCTAATCCTGGCCACTGACAGACATTGGCTGTGTTCGGAAACGTATCACATACTCAATTATTAAGAATGACACACTGCCTTCTGAATGAACTCCCAATAGCATCTGATTACAGGCGCACTGAGTCCAAGGCGCCGCTGTCCGCCTTGGACTTTCTCTCTTCATAACGGGTGTTATTTTGGAAAGGGTCTGCAAGTATTTGAAGTAGGGACCTCATAGTAAGCACCTCAAATGATTTATATTTATTACTTAGATTAGGCGTAAGGTTAAGGTTTTCATTGTATATTAGTGCGACCCCTCCACCCCTTTTAAGGGGATGGGCAATACGTGTATTCATATAGTTAGGAGGCGATGCCTCGTTAAGCGGAAAACAATCACCTGGTTTGAGCCAGGTTTCGCTGAGACCAATGACGTTAAGATTGTTGTCTGTAATGACCTCATTAACTAACAACGTTTTGGGTTTGACAGACCTTTATAGTAAGCACCTCAAATGATTTATATTTATTACTTAGGTTAGGCGTAAGGTTAAGGTTTTCATTGTATATTAGTGCGACCCCTCCACCCCTTTTAAGGGGACGGGCAATACGTGTATTCGTATAGTTAGGAGGCGATGCCTCGTTAAGCGGAAACAATCATCAGGTTTGAGCCAGGTTTTGCTGAGACCAATGACGTTAAGATTGTTGTCTCTTATGACCTCATTAACTAATAACGTTTTGGGTTTGACAGACCTTATAGTAAGCACTTCAAATGATTTATATTTATTACTTAAGTTAGGCGTAAGGTTAAGGTTTTCATTGTATATTAGTGCGACCCCTCCACCCCTTTTAAGGGGACGGGCAATACGTGTATTCATATAGTTAGGAGGCGATGCCTCGTTTAGCAGAAAAAAATCATCTGGTTTGAGCCAGGTTTCGCTGAGACCAATGACGTTAAGATTGTTGTCTCTAATGACCTCATTAACTAATATCATTTTGGGTTTGACAGACCTTATAGTAAGCACCTCAAATGATTTATATTTATTACTTAGGTTAGGCGTAAGGTTAAGGTGTCCATTGTATATTAGTGCGACCCCTCCACCCATTTTAAGGGAACGGGCAATATGTGCATTCGTATAGTTAGGAGGCGATGCCTCGTTAAGCAGAAAAAAATCATCTGGTTTGAGCCAGGTTTCGCTGAGACCAATAACGTTAAGATTGTTGTCTCTAATGACCTCATAAACTAATAACATTTTGGGAGACAATGATCTGATCTTTAAAAAGCCCATATTATAGATGGTGGGCTGTGTGATGTTATGTGCTAGGGAATATAAGCACTACACTACCCAGCATGCAACAGGAATGATGAGCATGCGCGGCAGCCCGGAAGGTGGAATGTGGCCATGCCTGCAGCTAGAATGTTGTTATGAGCACGCTTTAGGAGTAAACGTTTAGAACTCAGCCAACACGCCTCGTCTGCATTATTTACTAATAGACAGACAACACATGGTGTCAGAAGTGGCCGTGAGCAGCGTCGGACGGAATGTTTGCCACGAGGGAGCCACGAAAGACGAGAGAAAGGAATATGTCTCTGGTCGCGTGAGTGAAAACGTGCGAAGGACGCCACATTTCTGAGGAGTTTGCTACGGTGTGTGAAGACTATGAGCGGCGGTAAAGTGACACAGAGGACAAGGGACAAATTGAACAAATAGAAGAGGATCTTGTGCCCGAGTTGGAGGAAAGCCAACAACACAAAGAGCTGTGGAGTCCCGGTAACTTACCCCAAAGTGCAGTCATGGAAAAGCTAAGTCCACCTAGCCCAATGCTACTAACTGCTAATCTTGCTGATAACTGGAAGCGTTTTAAGCAAAGATTTAATATATATTTAGCAGCAAGCGGAGCAGGAGGTGATAATGAAAAGCTGAAAGCTCATATACTTTTGCATGTTATTGGAGAAGATGCTTTGGACATATATACCGTATTTTCCGCACTATAAGGCGCACCTAAAAACCACAAATTTTCTCAAAAGCTGACAGTGCGCCTTATAACCCGGTGCGCTTTATATATGGATAAATATTAAGATTCATTTTCATAAAGTTTAGGTCTCGCAACTACGGTAAACAGCCGCCATCTTTTTTCCCCGTAGAAGAAGCGCGCGGTGCATGCTGGGATATGTGACGTTTCATTTCCATTTGTGTGTTTATGTAAAGACCCCAAAATGGCTCCTATTAAGTGTGTTGTCTGTCTAATTATAAATAATGCAGACGAGGCGTGTTAACTGAGTTCTCAACGTTTACTCACAGCGTGCTAACTGCCAGCATACAACGCTTCTCAGGGCTACCGCGCATGCTCGTAACTATCGTTGCATGCTGGGTAGTGTAGTTGTTATATTTGCTAGCTCATAACAGCACATTGAGAGACACGCTTACGCGCTTAATTCAATACTCGCCGTCATTCCGGGTGGATTGACAAAAGACCTCCAGCCGCTAGATATTGGTGTCAACAGGGCATTCGAAGCTAGACTGCTAACTGCGTGGGAACAATGGATGACAGAAGGCGAACACACCTTCACTAAGACGAGGAGGCAGCGCCAGACGACGCCAACATCTGCCAGTGGATCGTAAATTTGCCCAACTTTTCACTTCGGACACCGAAGACGAAGGATTTACGAATGAAGAATAACTTCAGAAAGTGAGCGCTATGTTTATTTTGTGTGTTGTGACATTAACGTTCGAGCAACATTATGTTGCTATTGCTCTGCACTATTTTGAATTTTACTATGTTTGTGATTGCACATTTGCGTACATTTTGGGAGTGAACAGAGTTGTTAGAACGCTGGTTTTTAATATATTATTAAAGTTTGACTGACCTATCTGACTGTTTTTTTGACATTCCCTTTAGCGCAGCGTAGGCGCGGCTTATAGTCCGGGGCGGCTTATTGGTGGACAAAGTTATGAAATATGCCATTCATTGAAGGTGCGGCTAATAATCCGGTGCGCCTTATAGTGCGGAAAATACGGTAATAGCTTTCAGCTGGATGAAGCTAATTTGACTTTGGAACAGCTAATGACAAAGTTTGAAGAATACTTTGTGCCTCGTCAAAACGTGACATTTGAGAGGTATAAGTTTTTCACACATGACCAAAAGCAAGGAGTACCTTTTGATCAGTACATGGCAGAGCTTCATACACAAAGCAAAACATGTGAATTTGACACTCTGAGAGACTCATTAGTGAGAGATAGGATTGTTTGTGGTACAATGGATAATGCACTGAGAGAAAGACTGCTTCGAGAAACTGGGCTTACGTTAGATAAGTGTGTCAGTATGTGTAGAGCAGCTGAGACCACCAGAGCTCAAGCAAAAGAGCTACGGAGAGGTGAAACAACAGTGCATGCCATACATAAAGAACAATGGAAAAAGAAAATGTGTACCAAACAAAAGGATCAAAAAGACAAATCTGTGGAATTTAAATGTGGTAAATGTGGAGGCAGCCACAAGCCAAAATATTGTCCTGCATATGGAAAAACATGTAACAACTGTGGAAGGAGCAATCACTATGCAAAGTGTTGCAAAGCAGCTTCAAGACAGAAAGTTCAAACAGTTGAAGAAGATGATGATAAGGAGTTTCTTGTCAATGTGGTGCAAGCATGCACAATTGAAAAAGAAGAATGGATTGTTCCAATCACAGTGAATCAGACGACAATACCATTCAAGTTAGATACAGGTGCTCACGTAAACCTGCTATCTTTGGAAGATTACAAAACACTGACTGTAAAGAGCAAAATTCATCCAGTAAAAACCAAAGTAAGTGGATACACTGGAGAACGAGTTCCTGTTAAAGGCGGATGTATTGCAACTTTTAAACACAAGGGTCGACAAATGAGAGCACAGCTACTGATCGTGGATATGAGTGTACAACCAATCCTGGGACTCAGTGCATGCACAAAGCTCAATCTTGTCAAAAGAGTGTTTGTGGTGACATCTCAAGAAACTACAAATGCTCAGGACACACTCATGGAAGAGTATAAGGACTGCTTTCAAGGACTTGGATGTCTACCTGGACTACATAAAATATGTGTAGATAAAAATGTGTTTCCTGTTGTGCACCCGTGCAGGAAAGTCCCATTTGCTCTGCGGGAAAAACTGAAAGATGAACTAGCACGAATGGAAAAGTTGGGAGTCATTAAAAGAATAGATGAGCCAACTGAATGGGTCAGCTCGCTGGTTGTTGTGCAAAAGAAAACAGGTGCCCTAAGAATATGCTTGGATCCAAGAGACTTAAATAAAGCGATCAGAAGAGAGCACTTCAAGTTACCAACCAGGGAAGAGATCATGGCACAATTTGCTGGAGCAAAATGGTTCAGCAAATTAGATGCTTCATCAGGTTTCTGGCAGATGAAGCTTGACGAGGAGAGTTCAAGACTGTGCACATTTAACACCCCGGAGGGCAGGTACAGGTTTCTTCGTCTACCATACGGCATCTTGTCAGCGCCTGAAGTATATCATAAGACCATTCACATGATTTTTGAGCACATACCTGGAGTTGAGACAATGATGGATGATATCATAGTGTGGGGCTCAACCCGAAAAGAACACGACGAAAGACTGAGACAAGTGCTAGACAAGACAAGGGAGGTGAACCTGAAACTTAACAAAGAAAAATGTGAGTTTGGAGTGAAGTCACTTACCTTTGTGGGAGATGTTGTGAGTGAAGAGGGCGTGAAGCCAGACCCGAGAAAAACTTCAGCAATCAACAACATGGAAAGGCCAACCAACAAAGATGAGGTCAGACGTTTCCTAGGGATGGTCACCTATCTTGCCAAGTTTGTCCCACAACTGTCAACACAGTCAGCACCTCTCAGGAGTCTTCTTGAACAAAAGAATGAATGGATTTGGTCCCACGAGCAAGAACAAGGTTTTCTGAAACTGAAAGAGACTCTTACACAGGAGCCTGTGTTAAAGTTTTATGACCCCGAGAAGAGCACCAGGATCTCTGCAGATGCATCGCAGTACGGCCTGGGAGCAGTGCTACTGCAGCAACATGAAGAGCAGTGGCTACCTGTCGCCTATGCATCCAGAGCACTGACAAGTGCCGAGACCAGGTATGCTCAAATTGAAAAAGAACTGTTAGCAAGTTTGTATGCATGTGAGCGTTTCCATCAATATGTATATGGACAGATGTTTCAAGTGGAAACTGATCATAAACCGTTGGTGTCCATCATGAACAAACCATTGAATGACTGTCCAGTACGAATACAGCGCATGCTAATTCGACTGCAAAAATATGACGTGCACATGATGTATACACAAGGAAAATATATGTACACAGCTGACACATTGTCTAGAGCAGTGGATAAGAGAGAACTTGCAGACAGTGAAAATAGCACAGAGATACAGGCATATGTAGATATGGTAGTGACATCTTTGCCGGTGACTGCAGACAGAACAGAACACATACGGAGAGAGACTATTGCAGATGAAACTATGAAAGAACTCAAGAGCACAGTACAGAATTGATGGCCTGACAACAAAAAGGATTGCCCCTTGAAAATACAAGACTATTGGAATTGTAGAGCTGAGCTCACAGTGGTGGATGACATTGTGCTAAAAGGGAGCAAATTTGTTATTCCGTACTCACTGCGCAAACAGATGCTCGAAAAGATACACGAAGGCCACCTCGGTGAAGTCAAGTGTAAAAGGAGGGCTAGAGAAGTAATGTACTGGCCAAGGATCAATCAGGATATTAGCCAAACAACAACGTCATGTGGAGTTTGCCGAACTTACAGGCCAAAACAACAAGCTGAGCCACTGATGACTCATCCAGTGCCCCACAGACCGTACTACAAAGTAGGAACTGATCTATTTGACTTTGATGGAAGGAGCTACGTGGTAGTCACAGACTACTTTTCAAACTATCCGGAAATTGGAGCGTTGCAGTCAACATCGAGCAAAGCAGTTGTCAGTTATTTAAAGACTGTTTTCGCCAGACATGGTGTTCCATGCGAACTGTTTTCTGACAATGGTCCCCAGTTTTCTAGTTGTGAGTTTGCTGCCTTTGCCAAGGAATGGGGGTTTCAACACTCCACGTCAAGTCCAACTTATCCAAAGTCCAACGGCTTGGCAGAATGCTCTGTAAAAACAGTAAAAAACTTGTTAAAAAAAATCACAGGACAAAGATGACTTTCAGAAAAGTTTACTGATCTACCGGAGTGCACCTCTACAAAATGGACTGTCACCAGCCCAAATGCTGATGGGTAGGCGCATTCGCTCCAACCTACCAGTCAACGAGGATTTGCTGACACCCAAAGGCGCACACAAAGTCAGACACGCTAAGGAAGTACAAAAAGCAAAGCAAAAACAGCTGCATGATAGAACTGCAAAACACCTGCCTATGCTGAGGTCGGGAGACGTTGCGCGTCTCAGAGACATTTCTACAGGCACTTGGAGACAAAAAGGACAGGTGGAAGAGAAAGTTGCTCCACGTTCGTATAGGATCCAGATGGAAAATGGACCGACTCTGAGAAGGATCTTCAACTACAGCTGACTGAAGGCAACATTGCAGCTCAGGAAAAGGCTCAACAGGACTCAGCTGGACCTGCAGAACTTGCTGACACTGAGCCAGACCTTGCTGACCAAGGACTGACAGCAGTGTCCGCGTCACCTGCTGTTGAGAGACTGTCTAACTCTAGACCTAAGAGACATGTTCAGCCACCTAAGAGGCTGATTGAGAGTTGTTAAGGACTCTGAGGTTTTGAGAGTTGTAAAAAAAAAAAAAAAAAAAAAAAGGGTTGACATAACTGTTTATGATGCTTTGACATTTTTGCACTTTGTCTTTATTGAAAGAAATGTCTATGTAGAGAAAAGTTATTTGCAGATGTGGTTGCAATGCTAAAAGAATGAAAAGTTAAACACTATTTCTTTATAGGGGGAAAGATGTGATGTTATGTGCCAGGGAATATAAGAACTACACTACCCAGCATGCAACAGGAATGATGAGCATGCGCGGCAGCCCGGAAGGTGGAATGTGGCCATGCCTGCAGCTAGAATGTTGTTATGAGCACGCTTTAGGAGTAAACGTTTAGAACTCAGCCAACACGCCTCGTCTGCATTATTTACTAATAGACAGACAACACAGGCTGTTTTGAGGAATTTTTGTTAATGGTATCCGTAGTATTGACGATCGTCAGCAGACTTTGATGTAGTCTGCCTTACGATGAGTGTGGAGCAGACGGCATCCACAAAGTACGTTCGTTCACCATGGAAATAATATGAATAGTGAATAATGTGCCGACAAAGAATGATGGCTCTGTTTATGAAACTGATCAGGCAATTTTTGAATAACATTTTACATTTCTTAACTGTAATTCAAGTGTAAACAGAAGACAACTGCTATACATGGGTTTCCGTTAGCGAAGGATTATGGGTAATCCTACCGGCAGCCGCCATCTTGTGTGTCATAACTTTGTTTATTCGCCTGTGGCAGTTTTCTAAATATTTTTCGCACTTTTGTTACTTTGTGTGTGGATGGGTACAGGAAATTAAACTGGCTACAAAGGAAGATAAATGTGTGCTCGTCGCTCGTGATGTTACCCAGTCTGGGTGGGTAACATCACAAAGGTCTGCTCTTTTTCCTAACTTTATAGTGTCGTTTTGCTGGATCGGGAGTAAATCCAACTCGATTGATTCTAGCCAACAAGAGGTTGGGCCTTTCTGTTGACAGTGGCTCGGTTTATTTTCCCTGGATTACAATGACCATAGGAATATCGTAGTACTTTGTGGTTCCATGTCCTGAATTTGCACGGTTTCTACAACCCCACACGACGCATGTGTGACCCATTTCGTACAACAATAACAATAGCGGCGTGCTTGGTTAAAGGTGCACGCTTCGCTTTGTTTTGACACTCAAGATGGCGGACGTCATCGGATACCTATCTATAACTGTACTTTCCTGGGCTATATAAATAAAGACCTACCTACCTACCTACTTACTTACTTATAGGCCCCACTCACCAAATTTTAGAAAAAATATAATTTTTTACATATGTTAGCCTCACCGGACCGACCATAAGCTGCAAATATAAAGCAGTACAAAAGATTTTGTAAATGTTTCTAAACAAAAGTCATCGCCATGCACCTACTAGCCGCGGAAGCTAGCTCTCCAATCAGCTAAACAGACTCAATAACTCCACGGTGACGTTTTGGTGAATTTAAAAAACTGAAACAATACAAAATAATGCAGTTGTAAGTTAATAATACTATCACAGGGTTGCACAAGTTTTTGACACTGTGGAAATGCACACTCCCTAGTGGGCGTGTGGTGGCGGATCTCCTCTCTGACCAACGCGGCAAATCCTTTCGTGACCATTTGTATTTAATTACCGACTAAATGCATGACGCAAAATTGAAGCGGAGTTATGCCACAGTTCCATTATAATTTTTCTGTGAGCTGGGCGAACCGAAAACACCAAATCCGCATTTGTGACAGGCTTCCACGAATAAGTGAATATATGGGAAACATTGGCTCTTTTTTTTTAAAGACAGCAAGTGTTCTTCTTCTTCTTCTTCTTCTTCTTCTTCTTCTTCTTCTTCTTCTTCTTCTTCTTCTTCTTCTTCTTCTTCTTCTTCTTCTTCTTCTTCTTCTTCTTCTTCTTCTTCTTCTTCTTCTTCTTCTTCTTCTTCTTCTTCTTCTTCTTCTTCTTCTTCTTCTTCTTCTTCTTCTTCTTCTTCTTCTTCTTCTTCGCTGACTCAATGCTTATGTGTCGAGAATCGACTTAGTTCGCAGAGAAAAATGTATTCGATACTGACAATACTGTTACGCTTGGGTCGCATTTTACTGCGCGGATCGTTCTCCCAAGATGCAGCAGTAACCCCAGAGGCAATCTGCAGGTAAGACGATGATTTATTCTCATAAATCATTAAAAAATACAAAAATACAAGCAAGTGTGCCGATAGCACGGGGAGCTAAGGCGAAACTTAGCACAGGAATCAAAAGATAACCAAGCATAGGCACCAGAAGCAAGATATACATACACAAACGTAACTTGTTGTTTACAGCAAACAAGACAGCCAGAGAGTATTTGGTGAAAAACGGGAATAAGTAGCTCTCTGATTAGTACCCAGGAGCAGGTGAGCGTCCCCAACACTAATCAGAGGCAGGTGAAACTAATCAGCACCCATGCCAACTAAAACAGAACTGAGGGAGTCGAAAACTAAACATGCATGATCCGGGCAACGGATCATGACAAATACTGAAAAAAGCAGGTATCGATGTATCATTTGCGTATTGATATTGACTTGGTATGGAAGTAATGATACCTTTTATAACCCTAGTCGGTACCGGGGCTTTGAGTTTTTCCGATTTAAGAAGAATTTTGGTGGAAATTGGTTGAATTCAGAGATATGCAAAAGCCTGCAGTCTTGAAATTGCTGCAACGGTCTGTTTTCTTGTTGCCCTCAGTCTCTACTTAAATGAAATACTGTATGTTTCCTTACAGCCACTGCCCAGAAGTAAATACGGTATAGTAGAGTAGGCCCTCATTCTACTCTGTTGTTGTTGTTTGTTAGAATGTCTGGTTTTGACAGATTGGTTGAACGTGGTTCCGAATTTTCATTTCGACCTTGATAACCCAACGCCCCAAACCAAGGCAAGCAGACGTGGGCCGAGCTTCATTGGTACTGAAAGCAATGATTCTTGTACTATGTGATGTCTAGCACGGGTACCGTCTGTAGACCTGCCAACTCCTCTTGAGTCCGACCCATTATCATGTTGTCAGCGCAATTTACCTTCTTGTTTAGGATGCTGAGTGCGTTAAAGTCTTCTCTCTTTTCGCACTTGGACTGAGCCAACGTTAATAATTCAACTCCATGTTGCGGAACACAAAGCGACAGTACTGCTTTCCCTTCCGTTCCTCTCAAGCCTTTATTGTAGATCTGTCCTGTTTTTTTTTATTCCCAGTTTTTCTCTCAGGCCATCACCCTGTCTGCTCGTTTATGTCCGCTATCTCAGCTCCCTGTCCAAAATCTGTTGCACGTCTCAGCCTTTCTCACGCTTCCTGTATTCCTAAGCCTTACTTTCTGTTTTTACAGGGATTTCATTCCTGATGTGTCCACTCCCTTTCGCTCCTTAGTCCTTTTATTTTTATTTTTTTAAACCTCTTCGGGGTCGATCGAATGGGCCGTGGATTTAGCTGGGAGGAAAGGGTGTGACCGCCCACGTTGCATCAGCCCTATTGTGTTGTACCGATTGAAACATGTCCTGTGTCTGATGTAGAACACACGCATGTCTTATGGAACCTCCAACTTTCCTATGGTATCAAGACTGTCCATGGCTCAGATAGCTTTGTTTGTGTCCAAGGCAAACCAGGCGCCATCTTCCCATGGCGTCAATCCCAAGGCTCGGCTACAGGCTTTTTAGATGGAGAGTCTCATGCTTTTTAATCTGAAGCTCTTCCTGGAACAGATTATCACCAAGACTCCACCTTTGGTCAAAGCTGAAGGATAGCTAGGGAGCACCTTCCTAAATCAGCTTCTGGCACCAAGGGATATGTGCTTGTAAGAAGTTTAAACATAGCTCTCACTGGGTTAACAGTTTATTTAATCCTTGAGGGCCCTGCCCAAACCGACTGCAGAACTTCAGATGAATACAAGTGGGTGTGTTGTTGTTAATTATTGGATCTGTGACAGGGTGAAATATGATCCAGGATCCGGTTTAAAGGAACATCCGTCAGCAAAAGTCAAAAGGAAAGAATGTCCGGTTGGTTTGAGTATTTCAAGGCAGGAGTTTTTGACAGCAGTATTTTTCGAGTACACTCCTCCATATTTCAACAGTCATTATTGTTACAGCATATATATAATAATAACAATACAATAGCATTTTATTGACCACTATTGTTTCAAAATGGCAAGGCAATTTTATTTGTATGGAGCACAATTTGTATACGAGGCAATTCAAAGGAAAGTAAAGGAAGGAAAAATAATTATAATTAAAATCAGAAAATACAATCATCATAAAAACAATCAAATGCCGTAGATAAAATACTTTCAGTTGTCATATGCACAATTAGATAAAAGTGTTTTCAGCCTGAATTCGAACGTTGCCAACGTTGAGGCCCGTCTCACATCTTCAGGAAGACTATTCCGGATTATAGGAGCATAAAACCAAAACGCAGTTTCACCATGTTTGGCCCTGACTCTGGGCACCAACAGGAGACCACTCCCTGAGGTTCTCAGAGCCTGAGATGGTTCTAACATGTCAGCAGGAGAACCCTCCCTAAGGTTCTCAGAGCCCGAGATGGTTCATATGGTTCTAACATGTCAGTTAAGTTAAAGTTAAAGTACCAATGATTGCCACACACACACTAGGTGTGGTGAAAGTTGTCCTCTGCATTTGACCCATCCCCTTGTTCACCCCCGGGGAGGTGAGGGGAGCAGTGGGCAGCAGCAGTAGCCGCGCCCGTGAATCATTTTTGGTGATTTAACCCCCAATTCCAACCCTTGATGCTGAGTGCCAAGCAGGGAGGTAATGGGTCCCATTTTCAGGACCTACCAATCTTTGGGCGGACACTCTAACCTGCTTTACTAGTACCTGTATACTGTACAACCCTGATGCCTACCCTTTCCACATTCACTTTGTACATGTCAAATAGAGAAAAGAAAAGAAAAATACAACAACAAAAAAATCAATCTTGAGATCAAGAAACACAAGAAAGGACTCTGGAGTCTCTTTTAAAATCATAGTACTTGATCACATGCATTGTTAAGCATGCAAATACATGCATTTACCAATATATATGTATATATATATATATATATATATATATATATATATATATATATATATATATATATATATATATATATATATATATGTATGTATATATATATATATATATATATATATAGACAAATATCTTCACATACCACATACGATTGTTCAAATGCACAATTTCGCATTACACCTTTTTCCTCTTTTTTTCCCCTTCCCCTTCCTCTTTCCTCCCTTTCCTGTCCATCCCTTTCTTCCCACATGGCGATCCATAATATAGTAAAGTAAAGAAGTAATGTATAAATATATATGTCTATTGATCGTACTTGTTACTACTCACAGCACATCTCTGTACTTATTTATAGTCTTATTTTTTTTAAATGTTTTGTCTCGTAACCTGAATTTTTGCTCGTGTAAAGATGAAAGAAGAGAAGATCCCAAAAACCTGTGAGCCGGGGAACTCCTTTGACCTCATCTGACTTCTGTGCTTCCCAAGTCCAGCTTGTCTGGAAATAAGAAACAAAACCTACATTCAATATACTTAGTAGAGCTTGAAGGACCATTCCTGTTCCTCCTGCTTAAAGCAAGGTCCATGAAGGCTTGTTTGGATGAGTTGGTTGAGGAAAATGTTGAGAACCCTGGCCTCAACCTTCTGACCTCACAAATGTTTTTTCTGGGTAAATAAACAAATACTGTATTCTCTATATATTTTCTTTAATTTTCAGTTCCTGCAGGTATAATAGCCATGAGTCCCAATAATGTAAAAAACCCAAAACCAGTGAAGTTGGCACGTTGTGTAAATGGTAAATAAAAACAGAATACAATGATTTGCAAATCCAAATTTGCAAAAAGACAAGATGCTTAACGTTAGAACTGGAAAACTTATTTTTTGCAAATATTAGCTCATTTGGAATTTGATGCCTGCAACATGTTTCAAAAAAGCTGACACAAGTGGCAAAAAAGACTGAGAAAGTTGAGGAATGCTCACCAAACACTTATTTGGAGCATCCCACAGGTGAACAGGCTAATTGGGAACAGGTGGGTGCCATGATTCGGTATAAAAGTAGCTTCCATGAAATGCTCAGTCATTCACAAACAAGGATGGGGCGAGGGTCACCACTTTGTGAACAAATGCGTGAGCAAATTGTCCAACAGTTTAAGAACAACATTTCTCAATGAGTTATTGCAAGGAATTTAGGGATTTTACCATCTACGGTCTGTAATATCATCAAAAGGTTCAGAGAATCTGGAGAAATCACTGCACGTAACATTGAATGCCCGTGATCTTGAATCCCTCAGGCGGTACAGCATCAAAAATCGACATCAGTGTGTAAAGGATATCACCACATGGGCTCAGGAACACTTCAGAAAAGCACTGTCAGTCACTACAGTTGGTCGCTACATCTGTAAGTGCAAGTTAAAACTCTACTTTGCAAAGCGAAAGCCATTTATCAACAACACCCAGAATCTCCACCGGCTTCGCTGGGCCCGAGCTCATCTAAGATGGACTGATGCAAAGCGTAAAAGTGTTCTGTGGTCTGACGAGTCCACATTTTAAATTGTTTTTGGAAACTGGACGTCGTGTCCTCCGAAACAAAGAGGAAAAGAACCATCCAGATTGTTCTAGGCGCAAAGTTTGAAAAGCCAGCATCTGTGATGATATTGGGGTGTAGTAGTGCCCAAGGCATGGGTTACTTACACATCTGTGAAGGCACCATCAATGCTGAAAGGTACATACAGGTTTTGGAGCAACATATGTTGCCATCCAAGCAACGTTATCATGGACGCCCCTGCTTATTTCAGCAAGACAATGCCAAGCCACGTGTTACAACAGCTTCGTAGTAAAAGAGTGCAGGTACTAGACTGGCCTGCCTGTAGTCTAGACCTGTGTCCCATTGAAAATGTGTGGCGCATTATGAAGCCTAAAATACCACAAGAGAGACCCCGGACTGTTGAACAACTTAAGCTGTACATCAAGCAAGAATGGGAAAGAATTCCACCTGAGAAGCTTAAAAAATGTGTCTCCTCAGTTCCCAAACGTTTACTGAGTGTTGTTAAAAGGAAAGGCCATGTATCACAGTGGTAAAAATGCCCGTGCCAACTTTTTTGCTGCCATTAAATTCAAAGTTAATGATCATTTGCAAAAAAACATTAAGTTTCTCAGTTCAAACATTAAATATCTTGTCTTTACAGTTTATTCAATTGAATATAAGTTGAAAAGGATTTGCAAATCATTGTATTCTGTTTTTATTTACGATTTACACAACGTGCCAACTTCACTGGTTTTGGGTTTTGTACAAGTAGAGTAAGTAGACCGTGATGATGCCTGGCGTGGACCCTGAGATGATGATATTTGAGCTGCAGGGACCATCATGGAGGCTGGCATGCAAGGACTTCCAAATTGGAACGCTTGTTATGCGCTTGGAGGCATAAGAACGTTGTGTATGTGTTACAGCAATGCAAATGCTGCATTGGCTAGGCAAGGTCATTGTCGCGATCACCTCAGGTGAGCGTTAGTCATCCTGCATGGGTTTACAAACCCATAAATAGAGGCAGTTTTTCCCCTCTTCCCCTCTCATTAGCATGGTGGTGCTGTCTAAGCAAGGGGATAAATTCCCCTGAAGGCTAACTTGAGGGTTCTGCATTGTGGAAACATGCCGCATATAAAGTGAAGATATGCAATTTTAGCAGTGAGCTCAAGTTGAGCCCGTATTGCCCTGCAATTTTGTGTCAGCTTTGGTACTTTTATAGCCGGCTGTGGCAAGTGTAAACCCACCATATCGATGAAATTGTACCTATCCTGCTCACATTGATTCAAAGGACAAATAATTGAAGCTCTAATTAAAGATGCATGTTAGATTTAATTTCACATGTTTAATGGAAACATTTCCATTTGTTGATTATCCCTCTCTACCTGAACTCCATTTCACAAAACATCATCCCTACGTGACTGCTTAAGGCAGAGGTCGGCAACCCAAAATGTTGAAAGAGCCATATTGGACCAAAAATACAAAAAACAAATCTGTCTGGAGCCACAAACAATTAAACGTGTTATAATGAAGGCAACACATAATGTAAGTGTCTATATTAGCTATATTAGCCTACTATCAAAAATGACTTTAAAAGTCTTTTATAAGTGTCATAATGAAGACAACACATGATGTGTCTATATTAGCTATATTAGCCTACTATCAAAATGACTTTAAAAGTCTTATATAAGTATTATAATGAAGACAACACATGATGTAAGTGTATATACTAGTTATATTAGCCTACTATCAAAATGACGACGTGTGGCAGGCTGACGCAAATCTTTGTTGACAGAAATGTTGAAATGTAATTTTTTTTTTTTACTATTTATTCTACACATTTTTACAACCTTGGTAAACATTAGTAAAACTTCTCAGAGGGTGAGATAACTCCTGGAAATGACTGTCTTAGAATAGCCAAAGGTTTAGATGTGTGTGTCCAAGTTAAAAGAAACGCCAAGCCGTCTTCTTCTAATGGATTATTAGAATCTTTGCAAGCTGGGTAATGTTTGCTGTGGTCTGGAACAACATGGCGCACAAACAACTATCAGAAATGCAGCCAATATTACATACAAATGAAATTTAAATTAAATACAAAGAGGACATAAGTAAAGGAAATTAAATGAGCTCCTATACACCTACAAATGAGGCATAATAATGCAATATGTACATACAGCTAGCCTAAATAGCATGTTAGCATTGATTAGCTTGACCAAATATGCCTGATTAGCACTGCACACAAGTCAATAACATCAACAAAGCTCACCTGTGCACATTCACGCACAGCATAAAACGTTTGGTGGACAAAATGAGACAAAAGAGGAGTGGCATAAAACACGTCTTTTTGTGGCAGCGTCGGAGAAAGTTGTACATGTAAACAAACGACGGCGAGTTCAAGGACCGCTGAGATTAGTAGGACAAACGGCGCTCGCAGGGAAGCATGTTTAATATGAACAGTGGGCTTTCTAACAATTAGGAAGGTTTGTCCTGTATATACCTTTTTGAAAAAGCTCTAGAGTATAAGACTTAAGGTATGCCATGCAGACATGATTACAATTGTTCTGATACCGTGAACAAGTGGCAGGGAAAAACGATCCGTGAGCTCCTCAGTCTGATATTTCTGTTGCAGTAGTTTTGTTGTGCTGAGGCGCGGAGCTCTCTCCTCGTTTTCCTCAGAGCCTCTCCTTGCAGCTTGGCCCACTTTCCCCTTCTCCTCATGTCGATGCGGCACTTTCAAAAATATGCTGGGGTGGGAGTGGCAGAGACCACATGAGGAAGATTTCATCGCCGCAAAATTTGATAGTCGTATTGCAGCTTTTGTTGTGCTGCTGCGTTTAGACCCTCAGGTCTGTGGTAGTATTCCACAACATTTTCCATGGAGTAACAGGAGTTGGGGTGTGGCTGCTATCTCACATGTGTATCTACTGTACGTACAGTATAAGGGCTCCTAGAGGGGACTGTCTCATCTTTTATATTGTCTGACTCTCACATTCCTTCCAGCACAGGTGTCAAACTCAAGGCCCGGGGGCCAGATGTGGCCCACCATTTTATTTTTATTTTATTTGGCCCTCGAAAGCCTGGAAATAATTTGTATCAATAAAGTACTGTAACTTTTCTTGCTAAATATATTTTTTCTTTCTATTTCGGGAGAAAAAAAATACATGTACTCCATGTAATCGCAAATTACGTTAACTTAAATATTGTCTAGTTATGCAAAAATATATTATCAAACATTCAAATCATTTTTTAAATAGAAATCAGGCATTTCCTGAAGGAATGCTCGATTGATGAAAGTTGATGAAATCCTTGAATGTTTTTTAGAATTATTGAAAGGGAACACACAAATCCTGAACATACTGAATATTTTGAAGTTGGAACGGTTTGAATCGGATAAAAAATGTGGAAGTTGTGGAACTTTGAAGAATATCCCATTGATTTATATGGGAATTTCCTCAAAATTGGTGAATTTCGGGATAAGCGGTAACTTTTTTGAAAATGGTAAAACACTTGAATGTCTGAATGAGTTGAAATGGTTGGTGTTGGAATTTTTAAAATCGGTCGAGAAATGTTGAAGTACTAACATGTTCAATTGAGAAATGGTAGTACGGAATTTCGGGAAAACTGAGAATTTTTCCAGTTCAAAAAAGAACTTTGTTTTTTGTCCTGATTAAGAGGAATGTTTTGACGGTGGAACGGTTTAAATGCGTTGAAAAATGTGGAAGTAGTAGGCGCCAGACAAAAAGGGTGCATTGGAAAACTAGGAATTCTGGAAAATCCTGGAGTTTTTTTTAACTTGGAAAAAATGCAGTTTCAATTTCCAGAATGGTAGAATGTGTAGAAGGTGGAATGGTTTGAATTGATTGAAAATTGTGGAAATGGTGTAAGGTTAAAAAATGGCCAATTAATTTTGAATAGGAAAAGTACACCGGAAAACCTGGAATTCTCGGAAATCTGGGAATTTTTGGAGTTTTGCGATTCCCGAATAGGCTGAACAGTTTGAAGTTGGAACGGTTTGAAACGGGTGAAAATTGTGGGAGTTGTGGAACTTTGAAAAATGTCCCATTGATTTCATTGGGAATTTCCAAAAAAGTTGTGTATTTCGGGAAAAGCGGTAATTTTTTTGAAAAATGGTAAAAAAAAGTTGAATGGTCTGAATGAGTTGAAATGGTTGGTGTTAGAATTGTTCAAAACGCTCGAGAAATGTTGACGTATTAACATGTTGAATTGAGAAATGGTATGACGGAATTCCTGGAATTTCTGGAAAACCGGGAGTTTTTCCAGTTCAAAAAACAATTTTGTTTTTTGTCGTGATTAAGAGGAATGTTTTGACGGTGGAACGGTTGAAATGCGTTGAAAAACTTGGAAGGAGTAGTCGCCAGAAAAAAAAGGGTGGAGATAGGGCTTTGAAAAACTAGGAATTCTGGAAAATCCTGGAGTTTTTTTTACTTGGGAAAAAAGGCAGTTTCAATTTCCAGGAAGGTGGAATGTGTTGAAGGTGGAATGGTTTGAATCGGTTGAAAAATGTGGAAATGGTGGAAATTTGAAAAATGGCCAATTCATTTTAAATGGGGAAAAATGCCATGGAAAACCTGGAAATCTGGGAATTGTTTTAATTTGTCAAGGGAAAGCCCGAATAGGCTGAAGAGTTTAAAGTTGGAACGGTTTGAATCGGGTGAAAAATGTGGAAGGTAGAGCGCGGCAAAAGCTGGAGAAGAAGAAGAAGGTGAAGAAGTTTAATAAATAGATGAACTTTGGTGTAGAAATGCTTTGGAGCATTCACACAATAATAATGATTTCAAAGCAAGTTATCCATCAAAGTGTGCAATGTAAAAGTAGCAATAGATTTCATGGTAAAATTGTGAATTTTACTGTGGTTTTTACAGGATTTTTCTCTAAATGGAAAAAAAACCCAGTACTTTTTTACTGTAATTAACTGTGGTGCCGTTTTGGCATTTATAGTAATACACCGAAAAATCTACAGTTGTTGATTTGCAGGTAAAAAAAAAAGTAAAGTAAAATTGCAGTTTTTTTGTATTTACAGTAAAAAAAACAACTGAGCTGCCTTTTTGTTTTGTTTTTTACCATAAAAACAGCAGTACTGTACTAATCATAAATATCTGAATTATGACACCGAAAGACTTCCAAAATTTGCAAATAAATACATATGATCAAAATAGTATCAATCTCAGAGATTACCGAGCCATTTTGAGAGATAATGAGGAAGCCAGATCCCTTCCCCATCAACAACAATGATAATCAATAAGACTTTGTGAGAGCAACAACTATTACTTTGAAACATTATGATCCAGGACTTTATATTTTTGAGCCCAAACACAAAGAGGATGAGCAATAAGATTTAGAAGCCGAATGCTAAACTTATGCAGCTTTATTTTAACGCCATAGCGTTAGCAGCATTGCTAGGGGCTAAACATACAAACTAACCATAATAAAACAAACACTTACTGTAATATTTCCACTCTGGCTGGGATGCCGACCTACGGCGCGCTCACATAATTCCGTTTGGATGAAGATTCAGTCACAATCCTCACAAAGGGTTATAAAAAAGTTGCTGCAGGAAGCGTCTTTTAGGTTTTTCTTTTGCCATCTCGGGGGATGTAAAAGTGGAGCAGCCTGCCGGTCCATGGTCATATTTGTCTACTAGCAGGTGAGAGATGCATGAATTATAATCTAGAATTTACTTTTAGCAAGTTTTAAACCAACAATAGCAGCGTAAGCTAGCATTAGCTCACTGCTACAATGCGCTGTTAAAATAGGCCGTCTGCGTTAGCGCTTATAATAACAATATCACTCATATTTGGTTGATGTTCAGGTCACGACATGTAAATGGATTATTGTCTGGATGTTTTAGAGAGTATAATGAGAGGACCCTCCATCTGTTGACTCAATTGTTAGATATTTATTTACCAACGGTTGTGAATGATAAACAGCACATCTCTTTCACATGTTTGCATAATTCCAGTATGACTGCTCTAATAATATGGTCAGAGTGCAGAAGCGTTACTACAGTGACGTAGAATCTACTGATATTACCGAATGTGTTCGGAGCGGAATATTCAAAATGGATGTGTGGCAATTGTGACCTTTTAGATGTTTTTTTCACATTCTTTGCGGATTATAAATACAATTGGATATGTTTAATGGATACAATGAAACACAAGTAAGCATATCAAGTCAACTTGTTTTTCACTCTGCAGCTACTTTAAGTTAAGATACTACAATGATTCAGTGTTGGCTTTTTTGTGGAAAACTTTTAGAGCTTGCTTGTTTGTCATTTTGACAGGCTTATATTTGGACTTGCATGTCAATGCCCAAGTTGTCATACAGCAGGTAATATGTGGCATGATCATTGCATTTGAGTTTCACTTTATTTGCAACATGCATGCATACAACATGATACATCACAATTTCCAGTTTCTCTATTCAACATGTTCGAAAAGGAGTAGGAAGAAGCCGAGCTTATTTAATGCTACCCCTTTTCTTTTACATAACAGTTGCTAAAACTTTTGTTCACTACCTGTTCTCAATTTATTCACAATATACTCCATAAGTAATCAAAATAAAAAATAAATAAATATTGGGGTCATTGTCCTGTTGGAACACCCAACTGCGCCCAAGACCCAACCTCCGGGCTGATGATTTTAGGTTGTCCTGAAGCCATCCACAAGCTTCTGCTTGAATTTTTGACCACTCCTCTTGACAAAATTGGTGCAGTTCAGCTAAATTTGTTGGTTTTCTGACATGGACTTGTTTCGTCAGCATTGTCCACATGTTTAAGTAAGGACTTTGGGAAGGCCATTCTAAAACCTTCATTCTATAGCCTGATTTAGCCATTCCTTTAGCACTTTTGACGTGTGTTTGGGGTCGTTGTCCTGTTGGAACACCCAACTGCGCCCAAGACCCAACCTCCGGGCTGATGATTTTAGGTTGTCCTGAAGAATTTGGAGGTAATCCTCCTTTTTCATTGTCCCATTTAAAGCCCCAGTTCCATTGGCAGCAAAACAGGCCCGGAACATAATACTACCACCACCATGCTTGACGGTAGGAATTGGTGTTCCTGCGATTAAAGACCTCACCTTTTCTCCTCCAAACATATTGCTGGGTATTGTGGCCACACAGCTCAATTGTGTTTCATCTGACATCACGTGGACAAAGATAAGACCTTCTGAAGGAAAGTTCTGTGGTCAGATGAAACAAAAATTTAGCTGTTTGGCCACAATACCCAGCAATATGTTTGGATTAGAAAAGGTAAAGTCTTCAATCCCAGGAACACCAGTCCTACCATCAATCATGGTGGTGGTGGTATTATGCGCTGGGCCTGTTTTGCTGCCAATGGAACTGGGGCTTTAAATGGGACAATGAAAAAGGAGTATTACCTCCAAATTCTTCAGGACAACCTAAAATCATCAGCCCGGAGGTTGGGTCTTGGGCGCAGTTGGGTGTTCCAACAGGACAACGACCCCAAACACACGTCAAAAGTGCTAAAGGAATGGCTAAATCAGGCTATAGAATGAAGGTTTTAGAATGGCCTTCCCAAAGTCCTTACTTAAACATGTGGACAATGCTGACGAAACAAGTCCATGTCAGAAAACCAACAAATTTAGCTGAACTGCACCAATTTTGTCAAGAGGAGTGGTCAAAAATTCAAGCAGAAGCTTGTGGATGGCTACAAAAAGTGCCTTATTGCAGTGAAACTTGCCAAGGGACATGTAAGCAAATATTAACATTGCTGTATGTATACTTTAGACCTAGCAGATTTGGTCACATTTTCAGTAGACCCATAATAAATTCATAAAAGAACCAAACTTCATGAAAGTTTTTTGTGACCAACAAGTATGTGCTCCAATCACTCTTTCACAACAAAATAAGAGTTGTAGAAAGTATTGGAAACTCAAGACAGCCATGACATTATGTTCTTTACAAGTGTATGTAAACTTTTGATCGCGACTGTATCTTGAACATGAATGGATGGATGAAATAAATTCAGAATGTTTATCATGGTTCTTCTTCTTTGTACTTTGTAAACACTTTAAGTTTGAAGAGTTTCTTGAAGTGCATCATATTAGTACATTGTTTGTACATTTAGACATTATTACTGTGACGATCTGTCACTTCATTTCGGTTTGTTTCCATGTTTTTGTATTTACTTCCTGTCAGTGCTCTTATTTTGTTATACTTCCTGTTTGTTCCGCTGAGCACTGTTTTCTCCTCACCTGCCGTTGATTGGCAGCCTGTCCACACCTGCTGCCAATCAGCATATGTCTATTTATGTTTTCTCTCGAGCACTCCTCAGTGCTTGACGATAGACTATGTTAGGAACTGTTGTATGCAAGACTGCTACATTTCTCTGTTGTTTTATTATTAAAATCATCTTACCTGCTCATCCTCCTCCTGGTTCTTGCATCTTGGGGTCACTCAAACGGCAGCCATGCGAGTTCCTCACAATTACATTGAAATTAAGAGAATTTACATCAATTTTAGCATGTAAACATTACAATTGTAACGTGTAACTTGATTTTTAAAAAGAGAAACAAACTTTTAGCATCATTTTCCTCCAATGCCCGTGAAAGAATGGAGGAAGTTGTGACATGTTTTGATGTCAGATAGAACATCTCATTGTTTTCCGCTGCAACGCAGATAAGGATCATCACTTGACAGCCATCAGCAGATAGACTCTCTCCACCTTGCCATCTTTATTTTTTTCCGCCGCCATTTTCAGCCTGTCGTGGCTCGGAATGCTGCGATAAGAGTTGTTCAGCATATGGGCACACGGGCTTGTGTTGTCACGTACACAACACATGTTTTATGTTTATGTATCCATTTGATAGGGGGAAGAAAAAAAACACAGGCAATGTGAAACATACATGTTTTTATTTTTTACACCCCTCTCCCCACATAAAAAGGGAAATACAAAATAAAAGTACAAAAAACAACCCCTTTTCCTCCAAGTCCTACATTTTCTTGCCACAAATCAGTCACAGTGGGTGTCAATGCCTTTCTCTTTATCACATGCAGGCAGTAAAGTAAACAAACTGCAACAACACATCATCAGTTGGGTAAAACTAACAACAGTCTAACCCCAGCTCACCTTCCCTATTAGTGGGTGGTTCTACGAAACGTGTTTGAGTTAGTAATACACAACACAATGTGATAGGACACCAATCTGTACTGAGTGAAAAACATGAACAATCATATTACAGTATCTGTAAAGTATTGTTTCATGTTTTGTTTGTACACAGCTAGCCAGACAGTGTATGTACTGTAGTTGTAATAACACACATGACGTGCTGCGTGTATCATGATCAATATAAAGTGTGACTCACTCCATGGACAGTTGTCTGTTTAGTCCAGCTGGCCAGGAAACGTTTTTTTCCGGTTTATTTGGGTAAGCACTCCATTTATGTTGAAATAGCATGGCTTCAAATTCCGCATTTTGCAGCTTCGAGTCATTTTCACCTCACTCTCTCGGTTTCCGTCTGCTCCAACGTCTCACTCTTCTTTCGTGCTCGCTTCTATAAGCAGTAGTTCATCCTCGGCATATTCAGTTTCAAAAATATAAGGTTGTAAATCCTCATTTGTCCAACAATAGTCACCTTTGTTGTCTGTTACCAAGTCTGCCATGATTAGAACACACACTCTCATTTGTTTCCGGAAGTAGGACACATTGGTTGTCAGAAGTTGGAAGTGTGCTGCTATGGAAACGGAAATAAATGTGCAGAGGAATTAGTTCCGGCATTGATTATAATGACCAAAATACAGTAAATATTGTACATATTGTTCTGAAGGTGTCTGTTACTAAATTATATGTTTACTTGCAGTGTGTATATTGTACATATTACATATTGTTATGAAGATGTCTGTTACTACATTATATATATATACTTGCAGTGTGTATATTGTACATAATACATATTGTTATGAAGGTGTCTGTGACTACATTATATACTGTACATACTTGCAGTGTGTTTATTGTACATATTACATATTGTTACGAAGGTGTCCGTTACTACATTATATATATACTTGCAGTGTGTATATTGTACATATTACATATTGTTATGAAAGTGTCTGTTACTACATTATCTATATATATTTGCAGTGTGTATATTGTACATAGTACATATTGTTATGAAGGTGTCTGTTACTACATTATATATATGTACTTGCAGTGTGTATATTGTACATATTACATATTGTTATGAAGGTGTCTGTTACTACATTATATATATACTTGCAGTGTATATATTGTACATATTACATATTGTTATGAAAGTGTTTGTTACTACATTATAATATTATATTAATATTATAACATAATGTAGTAACAGAGCAAAGCGAAAGCCAGAAACGCCGCCGGCTTCTCTGGGCCCGAGATCATCTAAGATGGACTCATGCAAAGTGGAAAAGTTTTCTGTGGTCTGACGAGTCCACATTTCAAATTGTTTTTGGAAATATTCGACATAGTGTCATCTGGACCAAAGGGGAAGCGAACCATCTAGACTGTTATCGACGCAAAGTTCAAAAGCCAGCATCTGTGATGGTATGGGGGTGCATTAGTGCCCAAGGCATGGGTAACTTACACATCTGTAAAGGCACCATTAATGCTGAAAGGTACATACAGGTTTTGGAACAACATATGCTTCCATCTAAGCGGCGTCTTTTTCATGGACGCCCCTGCTTATTTCAGCAAGACAATGCCAAGCCACATTCAGCACGTGTTACAACAGCGTGGCTTCGTAAAAAAAGAGTGCGGGTACTTTCCTGGCCACCTGCAGTCCAGACCTGTCTCCCATCGAAAATGTGTGGCGCATTATGAAACGTAAAATATGACAGCGGAGACCCCGGACTGTTTAACGACTGAAGCTCTACATACAACAATAATGGGAAAGAATTCCACTTTCAAAGCTTCAACAATTAGTTTCCTCAGTTCCCAATCGTTTATTGGGTTTTGTTAAAAGAAAAGGTGATGTAACACAGTGGTGAACATGCCCTTTCCCAACTACTTTGGCACGTGTTGCAGCCATGAAATTCTAAGTTAATTATTATTTGCAAAAAATAAAGAGTATGAGTTTGAACATCAAATATCTTGTCTTTGTCGTGCATTCAATTGAATATGGGTTGAAAAGGATTTGCAAATCAATGTATTCCGTTTTTATTTACATCTAACACAATTTCCCAACTCATATGGAAACAGGGTTTGTACAGTGTATATATATATATATATATGTATGTGTGGGAAAAAAAATCACAAGACTACTTCATCTCTACAGGCCTGTTTCATGAGGGGTTCCCTCAATCATCAGGAGATTTTATATATATATATATATATATATACTTGCAGTGTGTATATAGTACATATTACATATTATTATGAAGGTGTCTGTTACTACATTATATATATACTTGCAGTGTGTATATAAAACGGAGTGTTTTTAAGTTATTTTAGAGGCTTTAAAGGCTACAATGGCGACGCCCATTAGTGTTCCAAGTGTTTTTTTAATTTTTTTTATCATCTTTAAATGCCATCACTCACTCAGAGGAAATATGACAAGCATTAAACTGCCAATAAAGCTGAGAAGGACCCCTATGCCCGCCAGACCATGTGTCTGCATCTGGATTGGCGTCTGCTACCACCCATCGCCGCTTTCATTTAGACGCATGCCTTATAGATGAAGGCAGTAATGCTTGATGCGGAGACTGTTGGGGCTGACACGCACACACACACACACACACACACACGCACACACGCACACACACACACACACACACACACACACACACACACACACACACACAGTATGACAGGCAGACACACTCCGCAGGCTTCTTCCCATGCTTGTGTTGTGGATTAGTCAAATCCCTTGACTGGCTGCTAAACTGATTAAAGGGTGTGTTATGCACTGTCCATTTGGAAACACTGGAAAGAGTGCATGCTTACACACACACACACACACACACACACACAAACACACACACACACACACACACCCCCATGCGGACACACAGCTCAACATGATATTGCCTTCTGTGCTGATCCAGTTTGATACATGTAAGCGAGTTTCACCAGATTTTGATACTTTCACCAAACCTTCTCAGACAGATGGCCTTGATCATGGTTTTATGCCCATGGCCTTCCATCCCTACGACACGGTGTGTGTGTGTGTGTGTGTGTGTGTGTGTGTGTGTGTGTGTGTGTGTGTGTGTGTGTGTGTGTGTGTGTGTGTGTGTGTGTGTGTGTGTGTGTGTGTGTGTGTGTGTGTGTGTGTGTGTGTGTGTTGGAAGAAACTGAAGGCCAGATGGCTGTATGAGGCAGGGACAGAGAAATAGAGGTGACGCCAGGTGTACGGTCAGGCGAGTTAAGTGGAACACTATTTTATCTCCTTCCTCTCATTTTGTAAATAAAAGTACCGTATTTTCTGGGTTATGAGCGGTAGATAAGCCGCACCCACCAAATTTTAGAAGGAAAAAATATTTTCCATGTATTAGCCACAGGTATATACATTGTGAAATGAGTTATTTACACAGAAATATTCTGTAAATGTTTATTTACATACCTTAATTGTTTCCAACACGGCAGTAAAACGGCTGATTAAACAAATCAGAAGTCATCGTCATGGACCCACTAGCTGCGCAAGCTAGCTCTCCAATCAGCTAAACAGACTCAATAACTCCACGGTGACGTTTTTGTGAATTTACTGAGGAATTTGTGAAAGTGAAAGAATACAAAAAGAATGCAATTGTAAGTTAAAAATACTAACACAGACACTGGTCAACGCGTTAGCATATTAGCTAATGCTAACAAGGCTTGCTTGGTGACATTACGATAGCATGTAAAAAATATGCATGAAAACACTAATATAACGGTATTCGGACTAAAAATACTACTGGTTTAGTTTTGGTCCATATTGCCCAACCCAGCGAAGAAAAATCCCAAAATTTTATGAGCCGCAGCGTACAAAGAGTGGGGGGAAAGTAGTGGCTTATAGTCCGGAAAATACGGTATTTGGCTTGTGGTTAGCTGTGTGACTACATTCACTCAATGGGAATAAAATAATCATCCTAAATGGTTTTTGAACATCTGTTTTTCAACGTATTAGGAAGTCCATAACGTAGATGTAACTAAACTTCCTGTACATCTAATTGACATGTTTTTCGCCACAAACTAGTTGAAAATAAGCGTATGTTTACATGAAAACAATCTCTTACTGCTTTATCTTTTGTTACATTTCACATTCAGAATATGGAGCTGAATTAGGGCCAACAATTTTTTTTTCTGGTTTTGGCAACTTTTTCCTTTTTTTTTTCTCATCGTGGGGAAGGTTCAATGAATCATTATTTAGATTTTGGCCTTAATCGCCCTACTTAATACTCATCCATAGTTACATCAAAAATACACCAGTGAAAGAATACGTACATATATGTGAGCTTTTGTCTTCATTGAAGTCCTTGCCCCCCATCCCCCTCTTACCCCCACACACTCTCCCCCCAGATTGGGTTAGTGGAGCAGCTAGTTAACTTTTGATAAGCAGCCCTTTTCATTATGCATAGAGAACCCCCGCAATCTCCCACCCCAAAACCCCTTGTGCTACCACCAGAGAGGAATCAGAGCATGTGATGGCGCTGGAGAAGAAGGCCAGGCTTCACTTCATGTGATTGAGTGTGGCACGGCACCACGGCAAAATAAAAGCTGCCACACCTTGCAAATGAGGGTCTTTTATGTGAGAACAAATTAAATGAATGCATTATATGAATGTGTGTGTGTATGTATGTATGTATGTATGTATGTATGTGTATGTATATATATATATTATTGTGTGTATGTATGTATATGTATTAGGGCTGGGCGATTTGGCCTTTTTTTAATATTGCGATATTTTAAGGCCATATTGCGATACACGATATATATGTGGATATTTTGCCTTAGCCTTGAATATTAACTTAATAATAACTTGATGCATATAATCACAGAATGATGATTCTGTGTCTACATTAAAACATTCTTCTTCATACTGCATTAATATATGCTACTTTTAAACTTTCATGCAGAGAAGGAAATCACAACTAAAAAAATCAAAAAAAATTTCATACGGTGTTGATCTGGAAATGTTTGCCTCGGCATTTTGATGGTGTGGGCGTGTGGCACCGAACAGAGATGTTGACGTGCGCAGTACGTAAATATTGTTTTTAATATTGTTGTGCAGCACTTTGGAAACATTTTTGTTGTTTAAATGTGCTATATAGATAAAGTGGATTGGATTGGAGTGAGCACTCTTCATTCACTAGCAGGGGACTTTTCAAATGATACTACATATTAGCAGTTGGCTACTGCTACTTTTTATAGCAACACTTTAGCCCCACACTTGACAAATTACGGTTGTCTGTTCGACATATTCCCACTTGAAGCCAAACCACCGCCAGACGATGGACCCCCTGCTGAATTTTGGGGGAAATAATTCTTCCTTCATTTGTTACCAAATTCGCACCTTCTTTCGCTCGTATTAGCATCACAGCTAACGTTAGCCATGCTGCTACCTCTCTGCTCCAGGAGGACGTATACGAATGTGACGTATGACGTGACAGTATGTGACGTGTGTAGAAGCTGCGCTTGCTGTCTGTGAGAAGGAGACACAGGAAAGAGCGAGTAGAGCCTGTAGTGTAATGCCCGCAGCTAAAAGCAACTGCGTGAGAATGCATACTCGAATATCACGATATAGTCATTTTCTATATCGCACAGACACAAACCCGCGATATATCGCGCATATCGATATATCGCCCAGCCCTATTATGTATGTATATATATATATATATATATATATGTATGTATGTATGTATGTATGTATGTATGTATGTATGTATGTATGTATATATGTATATATATATATATATATATATATATATATATATATATATATATATATATATATATATTTTGTATGTGTATATATATATGTATATATAGTGTATATATATATATTTATTGTGTATATATTTTGTGTATATATGTATACATTGTGTGTGTATATATGTATATATTGTGTATATATATATTTATTGTGTATATATTTTGTGTATATATGTATACATTGTGTGTGTATATATGTATATATTATGTATATGTATATATTGTGTATATATATGTATATATTGTGTGTATATATGTATATGTTGTGTATATATATATGTATACCGTATATGTTAGGGGTGTAACGGTACACAAAAATGTTGGTTCGGTACATACCTCGGTTTAGAGGTCACGGTTCGGTTCATTTTCGGTACAGTAAGAAGAGAACAAAATATAAATGTTATGGTTATTTATTTACCAAATTTGTAAACAATGGCTTTATCCTTTTAACTTAGGGAACACTATAATAATTCTGCCCACGTTAATCGACATGAAACTGCCTCAAGTTGTTGATCAGATTAAATAAAATGACAAAACTTTTCTTCTACATATAAAAAGTGCAACATTAAACAGTTTCAAGTCAACACATCATGCTTAATTTATTACAGCATTTGGGAAGCCTGTAGTTGATTTTTATTATGTAAATGTTATATTTTTATCAACATGTGATAGCATGGACCCTGCCATTCAAAACTAGGCTGCTGCTGAAATAACAGACAGACAGGGCTTTGCTGTCCGTAACGCACGCACACACACACACACACACACACACACACACACACACACACAAAATGAGCTAACGTTGCGCTAAAAGTGAATTAGCCTTCACCTCAAGCCAGGACTGCGATCGAGCTGAGCTGCCGTTTAGGTTTGTAGAAGGTCAACGGGCTCATAGTGATGTTACTAATAGTTGACTGGGAGGTGTTTATTATAATTTGGGGAGAGTCCGCTGCCTGATGCTTACCTGCTAAAGGCTAAGCACTGACTACATGCACTCTGAATACGCACTGCTGATTCACTGTTACCGCTCTGTTTGTAGCCAATCAGATTGTTGTGTGGGTCGGACAATGCTGGGTGCTGTGTAGAGGACTGACAGAGACAGAGGCAGAAGGAAGCGGAGGCGGCTACTTAGTATGTTCGTGTGGAAACTCGTTCGGTACACCTCCGAACCAACCTGAAACCCCCGTATCGAAACGGTTCAATACAAATACACGTACCATTACACCCCTAATATATAAATGATAAATGATAAATGGGTTGTACTTGTATAGCGCTTTTCTACCTTCAAGGTACTCAAAGCGCTTTGACACTACTTCCACATTTACCCATTCACACACACATTCACACACTGATGGAGGGAGCTGCCATGCAAGGCGCTAACCAGCACCCATCAGGAGCAAGGGTGAAGTGTCTTGCTCAGGACACAACGGACATGACGAGGTTGGTACTAGGTGGGGATTGAACCAGGGACCCTCGGGTCGCGCACGGCTATTCTTCCACTGCGCCACGCCGTCCCTTATTATATGTATATAATGTGTGTATATATATATGTATATATTGTGTATATATATGTATATATTGTGTGTATATATGTATATGTTGGGTGTATATATGTATATATTGTGTATGTATGTATATATATTTGTGTATGTATATATATATTGTGTATATATATATTACGTATATAAATGTATATATATTGTGTATATAAATGTATGTATATATTGTGTATATATATGTGTATATATTGTGTGTGTATATATGTATATATTGTGTATATATATGTGTATATATTGTGTGTGTATATATGTATGTATGTATGTATATATATGTATGTATATATATATATATATATTGTGTGTGTATTGTAATCGATGTTTGTATATATATACATACAAACCCTGTTTCCATATGAAAAAGAAAATAAAGTTTCAGTTTGAACATCAAATATCTTGTCTTTGTAGTGCATTCAATTGAATATGGGTTGAAAAGGATTTGCAAATCATTGTATTCCGTTTATATTTACATCCAACACAATTTCCCAACTCATATGGAAACAGGATTTGTATATATGTGTGTATATATATATATATATATATATATATATATATATATATATATATATATATATATATATATTATAGACTTTGATCACCGAAACATCATTTTTTAATGTATGCGCAACATTTTTCCAGCCTTTTAAAAAAACTGTATGCATCATCGCCAATTATGCAAATTATAAGGTGATGTCATACGGACCACACCCTCATTGCCACCTGGGGGGAACTTTGCAGGCTGTTGTCAGAGCACAGAGGGTTTGTGGGATACAGGGTTCCAATCTACAGCTGTCCTCCAGCCAGATCTGAAACGGACTTCTATTGTGTGTGTACACCAGTTAGACCGACCTCCTCCAACTCTGACCCCCTGACCTGTAGTCCAAACCGTGGCAAAGCAACCCCCCAGCAGGGACCTGGCCCACAGATGCATCAACACGACTTCCCAGTGCAAACATCTCGTCTTCCACTCTGCAGACCCAGGCCTGCTGGCTTTGAAAAGGTTAACAACTTCCTGAACTGGTGAAGAGAAGCCGGGAGGAATTTACCCCCACTGATCGCCACACCTCCACAGATCACCCCCTTCTCTTTCTCTCAGCCCTCCTCATCATCTTCACTATCCTGCCAAGCCTCCTCACTCATCATTATTTCCTACATCTCTTGAAAACTCACCAATATTAAGGGATGATATTTGATAGCTTGTAATTTTTCTGGGAATTTGGTTCTCACCAACCACCTGCTGTTCCTTGTCATCAGTGGTTTAACTACGTGTGATAGTGAACTGGAAGAGTTTGTTTGTGGTTCTACAAGTCAGTCTCAGTGCTTTCTTCAAAACCCCATCAAGTCATAAAAATGGAGTCCCACAGTACATTTTTGGGGTCCCACTTTTTGTAAGCGTTTTGAAAACAAATGATAAATGTATGCATCATCCTGTTATATCTCACATTCTATATTGTGTTTTTGGAAAAAGGTTGTCATAAACGTGAATAATGTAAACTCACTACATCGGTATGTTTTAGCGCTTTCATGGTGGGTTTATATGTTTCTAGTGGTTAGCTCCGAGTTACCAAACGGGTTGTTATGAAGCTGGCTGTGGCGCGTTCTTTCTGACGTCACTTCCTGTGTGGGGCGCGGTCTTCCTGACTTCACTTCCTCTCCGAACTCAGTTTGTAAACGATCGATGAGTCCATACAAAGCTAAGAGCTGGAGATTCAAGAAATACACGACGCACTTACCCGCGTAAAAAATTATCCAAGGAGGGTTACCTTAAACCAGTGTTTTTCAACCACTGTCCCGTGGCACGCTAGTGTACCGTGAGATAGTCTGGTGTGCCGTGGGAGATTATGTAATTTCACCTAATTGGATTAAAAATATGTTTTGCAAACCAGTAATTATAATTCGCAAATGTGCCGTTGTTGAGTGTCTGTGCTGTCTAGAGATCGGCAGAGTAACCGTGTAATACTCTTCCATATCAGTAGGTGGCAGCAGGTAGCTAATTGCTTTGTAGATGTCGGGAACATGGTTTGTCGTGATCACAATACGCAGACGATAGCGGGAGGCAGCATCCAGGTAAAAAGGTGTCTAATGCTTAAACCAAAAATAAACAAAAGACAAGTGCCGCTAAGAAAAGGCATTGAAGCTTAGGAATGGCTATGCAAAACAAAGCTAAAACTGAACTGGCTGTAAAGTAAACAAAAACAGAATGCTGGACGACAGCAAAGACTTACAGCGTGTGGAGCAGCAGACGGCGTCCACAAAGTACATCCGCACATGACATGACAATCAACAACAAAATAGGAGCGCAACACAAGAACTAAAACACTACACACAGGAAAACACCAAAAAACTCCAAATAAGTCACGGCGTGATGTTAAAGTTAAAGTTAAAGTACCAATGATTGTCACACACACACACTAGGTGTGGCGAAATTATTCTCTGCATTTGACCCATCACCCTTGATCACCCCCTGGGAGGTGAGGGGAGCAGTGGGCAGCAGCGGTGGCCGCGCCCGGGAATCATTTTTGGTGATTTAACCCCCAATTCCAACCCTTGATGCTGAGTGACAAGCAGGGAGGTAATGGGTCCCATTTTTATAGTCTTTGGTATGACTCGGCCGGGGTTTGAACCCACAACCTACCGATCTCAGGGCGGACACTCTAACCACTAGGCCACTGAGTCGGTGTGACAGGTGGTGACAGTACACCTACTTTGAGACAAGAGCTATAGTGATGCATGCTTGGTTATGGTTTGAATTCATATCCAACAATTGCGAGAACAAGTTTTTACTGTCAATATCGGCTGCTGAGTTTCATTTTTTATTGTTTCCTGCTGGTGGTGTGCCTTGAGATTTTTTTCAATGAAAAAAATGTGCATTGGCTCAGAAAAGGTTGAAAAATACTGCCTTAAACGATGGTTTAGTGTGGCTGACACGATGCTTAGGCTAAATAATTATTAATTTAAGGGGTTATCTGGCTTAATGTAGACATAGCCTAAGATACCGTCGCTTGTAGGGCTACAATGATTCATCGATTAAATGTCTTAAATCGATTTTAAAAAAAGCATACATTTGGATGTTGTTGCTTCGATGATTTGTTTAAATGAGTACAATACGCATATATTGCTCCAATAGTGCGCCCCTATTGGTGATACAGGTCGCGCGCATGGCCGTAACTACCGTTGAGGACACCGAGGTCATGTCCTCGGTATTTTCTAAGTGACAAAAAGATGATATGACTGACGCAAAATGTAAATTTGTGTAGGACGTCGTGCTGCGCCTGTACGCACCAAGCGATCATCTTCTCACAATATACGATCTTTGGTCATGCAGTGCTGGCTGCACCTCCAGCAACGTAACACAATGACATCCACTTTTACTACAAACATCATCCATTGCGAGATGTGCTGTGTATGTAACGTGAACATTAAATTATACCGACGTAACTAATGTCGCTTTAACCAAGAGCTGGGCGATATGGCCTTTTAATAATATCTAGATATTTTTAGGCCATGTCGCGATACTTGATATCCATCCATCCATCCATTTTCTACCGCTTATTCCCTTTGGGGTCGCGGGGGGCGCTGGAGCCTATCTCAGCTACAATCGGGCGGAAGGCGGGGTACACCCTGGACAAGTCGCCACCTCATCGCAGGGCCAACACAGATAGACAGACAACATTCACACTCACATCCACACACTAGGGCCAATTTAGTGTAGCCAATCACCTTATCCCCAGGTGCATGTCTTTGGAGGTGGGAGGAAGCCGGAGTACCCGGAGGGAACCCACGCAGTCACGGGGAGAACATGCAAACTCCACACAGAAAGATCCCGAGCCCGGGATTGAACCCAAGACTACTCAGGACCTTCGTATTGTGAGGCAGATGCACTAACCCCTCTGCCACCGTGATACTTGATATATATCTCGATATTTTGCCTTAGCCTTGAATGAACACTTGATGCATATAATCACAGCAGTATGATGATTCTATGTGTCTACATTAAAACATTCTTCTTCATACTGCATTAATATATGCTACTTTTAAACTTTCATGCAGAGAGGGAAATCACAACTAAGTCAATTTACCAAAACTGTATTTCTTAAACAGTTATTAAGCAGTGGCACAAACATTCATGTCATTTCAAAACAGAAAGTGCAAGATTGTCAGATACATTTTAAAACAAGCTATGAGTGCACTTTTGTGCATGATGTCACGAAGATGACATATCAAAACAACACTAAATGAAAGTGCACTTTTTGTCTTTGTACAGAACGCCACTACAATAGTTAAAAACAAATAAAGTGCACTTTTGTGCATGATGTCACACAAGATATTTCAATAACTGAATAAAAATGAGCTGCATAATAGGAAATCAAACAGTGTATGTCCTTCGCTATGTGGTAGTTTACTGCGGACGTTATCTCCTTCTGTTGTTGACTATTTTTTTCATACGGTGTTGATCTGGAAATAGTTGCTTGGGCATTTTGTTGGTGTGGCACCGAACGGAGATGTTGACATGCGGAGTAAGCACTCTTCATTCTCCAGCGGGTGACTTTTCAAATGATGCTACAAATGAGCAGTGCTGCTACTTTTTGTAGTAATGCTTTTGCCGCATACTTGACATATTACGGTTGTCTGTTCAACATCTTCCCGCTTGAAGCCAAACCACCGCCAGACGATGGACCCCGTGCGGTTATCTTGGGAATTAATTATTCCTTCATTTGTTACCAGATTCGCACCTTCTCTCTTTCGTATTACCACTCGCACTGCTCCGCTAGCATCACAGCTAACGTTACCATGTCTCTACCTCTCTGCTTGGCGAGGGCGTGTGATGTTGCACACGTGACAGTATGTGACGTATGTAAGAAGGTGCGCTTGTTTTATGTCTCTGTTAGAAGCAGAGACAAGAACGAGTGAGAAACACATGTAGTGTAATGCCCTCAGCTAAAAGCAATTGTGTGAGAACGTATACTCGTATATGACGATATAGTCATTTTCTATATCGCACAGAGACAAACTTATCGAGTATATTTGATATATCGCCCAGCCTTACTTTCACCTGAATGAAATTGAAGCGAAACGCTGTCGGGGAAACACAGTCGTCATGTCAGTCAGGTTCTGCTCACGGATATCAAGCCCGCTTGCCCTAAACTTAGCCGTGCGTAGGTCTTCGCGATCCGTGAGACGGAAGAAGCACATTAAAATGTAAACTATTGGATGACAAGGCGCTTCATGTCAAATTTTACCCCAAGCGTACACCTGACCACACCGTGCACTGTCACTGATAAGAATATGAGAACAAATGTCCCAATGAGGATTCCAGTAGTTCTCGTGGCGCCCGTCAATAATACCCTGTTGCTGTACAGAAGGTCGTGGGTTCGGTCATGTTAGCGCTATTATTTGTTACGTTGAAATGAATGGCTGAACTTGCACCAATTTGCTACAGTGCTCCTGATTTTGGGTAGGTGAATGTTCACTTGTAGTCAGAGAAAAATTGCATGTTTTCCTGCAACCAGATTTTCTCTCTGTCATTACATTATAGAATTAGAATATAGTGTAAAAGTCTATTTATGTGAGCAATTAACTTCAAATGCGAAACTAATTTGTGATATTAACTCATTACATGCAAAGTGAGATATGTCAAGTCTTTGTTATCATTTTGATCGTCACGGCTTACACTTTTTGAAACCTTTCAATTCAAAGTTTCATAAACCGTAACCCATAATCATCAAAATTATACCCAATAAAGTCTTGACATACAGTAGAGGCCAAACGTTTGGACACACCTTCTCCTCATTCAATGTGTTTTCTTTATTTTCATGACTATTTACATTGTCGATTTGTCACTGAAGGCATCAAAACTATGAATGAACACATGTGGAGTTATGTACTTAACAAAAAAAGGTGAAATAACTGAAAACATGTTTTATATTGTAGTTTCTTCAAAATAGCCACCCTTTGCTCTGATTACTGCTTTGCACACTCTTGGCATTCTCTTGATGAGCTTCAAGAGGTAGTCACCCGAAATGGTTTTCACTTCACAGGTGTCATAGTTCTGATGCCTTCAGTGACAATCTACAATGTAAATAGTCATGGAAATAAAGAAAACACATTGAATGAGAAGATGTGGCCAAACCTTTGGCCTGTACTGTACCTCACTTTGCATGTAATAAGTTACTATCACATGATTTATTTTGTTTAAATTCTACAGAAGAATAATTATTTATTTCAAAAAATTCCAAAAAAGTACCTTTTTTTCTTCTATGCTACATATGTGTCCTCCCTTTCGGCTTTGTTAAGTCAAGACACCTCTAAACTCAACAAATTCAAGACTAATGGGGACGGCGTGGCACGGTTGGGAGAGTGGCCGTGCCAGCAGCCTGAGGGTTCCTTGTTCGATCCCCACCTTCTACCAACCTCGTCACTTCCGTTGTGTCCTTGAGCAAGACACTTCACCCTTGCTCTTGATGGGTCGTGGTTAGGGCCTTGCATGGCAGCTCCCGCCATCATTGTGTGAATGTGTGTGTGAATGGGTGAATGTGGAAATAGTGTCAAAGCGCTTTGAGTACCTTGAAGGTAGAAAAGCGCTATACAAATATAACCAATTTGCCATTTAAGTTAAAGTTAAAGTACCAATGATTGTCACGCACACACTAGGTGTGGTGAAATTTGTCCTCTGCATTTGACCCATCCCCTTGTTCACCCCCTGGGAGGTGAGGGGAGCAGTGGGCAGCAGCGATGGCCGCGCCCGGGAATATTTTTTGGTGATTTAACCCCCAATTCCAACCCTTGATGCTGAGTGCCAAGCAGGGAGGTAATGGGTCCCATTTTTATAGTCTTTGGTATGACTCGGCCGGGGTTTGAACTCACAACCTACCGATCTCAGGGCGGACACTCTAACCACTTGGCCACTGTGTAGGTAATCTGAGAAATCCACCTTTTTTCTCCAAACAAGAAGCGTTTTGCGACCTGGCGTCACTACGCAAGGTCATCGCCACCCGTAAGGATCGATAAGAGAACCGTTTGAATAAATGGCAAACGATTACAAGGAATTGATACACTGCGAACCGGTTCTGAACAAGACCCAGCTTTCGATTCCCATTCCTAGCTGCAGTCCGAGTAGCTTGAAAGTAAAACTAACACCAGTACCAAAAAAATTGAGATTCCAACCTGTGAAATCCCCCTCTTACTTATTTTTCTTGGTCATAGTGCAGAAAAAACTCCCCAGTCCTCCATTGTCCTGGTCTGTGCTTCTCACATACTCGTCAGCTCTGCTGCGGTTTTGACACTTTGGCAAGATTTCCATGTCGAGAAGTCACCGCACTTGTTAACTTGCCTCATGAAGACAACACTGCTTTTCCTGAAGTTGCCAGGACTCGGGTGACGGACAACATGCCTTCTAACCCGCCCAGCACGTGCACGCTTGGGTCTTTTCAGAAGTGAGTGCTGGACCCAAGAAAAAGACTTTTCCTGGAATTCTTCCCTTCCAACAATACGTTTCCCTCCAACACATACTCTACTGTAATTCTATCTTTTCCTCTACTCCCCGTCCTCGTGGAGTTGTGTGTAAAGTCAAGTAGTAGTAGGCAGGCATGTCTGGAACTAATAAATTCCACCCTGCTTAAGAATCCTTTTAGGAAATACTACCTGCAAGCTGGGGCCATCGACCCTTTCAGCTGCCTAACTCACATCCTATAAACCGGGGGCCGGGACATGCGGCTCTAGAAACGCACGCGCCTTTTTAAAAATGTATGAAAATGGAAAAAGATGGGGCAATAAAATATATTTTTTGTTTTAATATGGATTCTGTAGGAGGACACAAACTTTCCTAATTGTTAGAAAGTCCACAGTTTAATAGGTTTGTGTTTATGCTTCACTGATGAGCGTATTTGGTAAGCGCCGTTTTGTCCTACTAATTTTGGCAGTCCTTGAACTCACCGAAGATTTGCATCAGCCTGCGACACAGTCATTTTGATAGACACTACATCATGTGTTGTCTTCATTATAACACTTTTATAAGAATTTTAAAGTCATTTTGATAGTAGGCTAATATAGATAATATAGACACTTACACCATGTGTTGCCTTTATTATAACACTTATATAAGACTTTTAAAGTCATTTTGATAGTAGGCTAATATATACACTTACACCATGTGTTGCCTTTATTATAACACTTATATAAGACTTTTAAAGTCATTTTGATAGTAGGCTAATATAGACCCTTACATTATCTGTTGCCTTCATTATAACACTTATATAAGACTTTTTAAGTCATTTTGATAGTAGGCTAATACAACTAATATAGACACTTACATCATGTGTTGCCTTCATTATAACACTTATATAAGACTTTTAAAGTAATTTTGATCGTAGGCTAATATAACTAATATAGACACTTACATCATGTGTTGCCTTCATTATAACACTTATATAAGACTTTTAAAGTAATTTTGATAGTTGGCTAATATAACTAATATAGACACTTACATTATGTGTTGCCTTCATTAAAACATTTATATGGGGCTTTTAAAGTCATTTTGATAGTAGGTTAATATAACTAATATAGACACTTACATTATGTGTTGCCTTCATTAAAACATATATATGGGGCTTTTAAAGTCATTTTGATAGTAGGTTAATATAACTAATATAGACACTTACATCATGTATTGCCTCCACTATTAGACTTTTATAAGGCTTTAAATTTTTTGTGGCTCCGGACGGATTTGTTTTTTGTATTTTTGGTCCAATATGCCTCTTTCAACATTTTGAGTTGCCGACCCCTGCTATAGGCCAAACATGTTTATATTCATACATTCCTCCCGTATTAGTGTCAAACTTTATAGCTGCTTGTTTTTCTCTTTTCCACAGTGGCACACAGACACAATGTCGCTCACACACAACTCCCGTGTGTGTGCCCACACGTGCTTCCTGTAGTTGTTTTAGTAGAACCCTCTCCTCCCATGTGCTCCCTGTTGGCAAGGAACTGGCTCTACTCACTTCCTGTCTCGCTGTCGTCCCTTCCTGTGCGTAGACGAATGAATGGAGCTATATTTCACTGTGACACATCCCCCACGCAGACGCCGCTCATTTGCTTTGTGTTTTCTTCATTCTTTAGAGGACAACCACTTATAGTGGTGTGACTCAATCACTCTTTCCATGCAAAAAATGAGTAGGATTTCTCCAAAAATATGGCTCGAAATAAGCTTTCTGCATCAATGTAAAGACCTTGATCTGATTTTTTGTTTTTAAATCAAATTAACACACACTCGATCAGGAGTGTCCAAACTTGACATGGGAGCCACATTGGGCTAAAAAAAATTTGGCCAGGGGCCGAAAGCCGACTGCATCTAAAATAACTACATTTTTATTTATATATATATATATATATATATATATATATATATATATATATATATATATATATATATATATATATATATATATATATATATATATACAAATGTATATATACAGTATATGTATGTGTATATATACAAACCTCGTTTCCATATGAGTTGGGAAATTGTGTTAGATGTAAATATAAACGGAATACAATGATTTGCAAATCCTTTTCAACCCATATTCAGTTGAATGCACTACAAAGACAAGATATTTGATGTTCAAACTCATAAACTTTATTTCTTTTTTGCAAATAATAATTAACTTAGAATTTCATGGCTGCAACACTTGCCAAAGTAGTTGGGAAAGGGCATGTTCACGGCGGCAGCCCGGTGGCAGAGGGGTTAGTGCGTCTGCCTCACAATACGAAGGTCCTGAGTAGTCTTGGGTTCAATCCCAGGCTCGGGATCTTTCTGTGTGGAGTCTGCATGTTCTCCCCGTGACCGGAGGTTCCCTCCGGGTACTCCGGCTTCCTCCCATCTCCAAAGACATGCACCTATAGGGATAGGTTGATTGGCAACACTAAATTGGCCGTAGTGTGTGAATGTGAGTGTGAATGTTGTCTGTCTATCTGTGTTGGTCCTGTGATGAGGGAGTGACTTGTCCAGGGTGTACCCAGCCTTCCGCCCGATTGTACCCGCGACCCCAAACGGAATAAGCGGTAGAAAATGGATGGATGGAATTAACTTAGAATTTCATGGCTGCAACACGTGCCTAAGTGGTTGGGAAAGGGCATGTTCACCACTGTGTTACATGACCTTTCCTTTTAACAACACTCAGTAAATGTTTGGGAACTGAGGAGACACATTTTTTAAGCTTCTCAGGTGGGATTCTTTCCCATTCTTGCTTCATGTGCAGCTTAAGTTGTTCAACAGTCCAGGGGTCTCCTTTGTGGTATTTTAGGCTTCATAATGCGCCACACATTTTCAATGGGAGACAGGTCTGGACTACAGGCAGGCCAGTCTAGGACCCGCACTCTTTTACTATGAAGCCACGTTGATGTAACACGTAGCTTGGCATTGTCTTGCTGAAATAAGCAGGGGCGTCCATGGTAACGTTGCTTGGATGGCAACATATATTGCTCCAAAACCTGTATGTACCTTTCAGCATTAATGGCCCCTTCACAGATGTGTAAGTTACCCATGTCTTGGGCACTAATACACCCCCATACTATCACAGATGCTGGCTTTTCAACTTTGCGCCTATAACAATCCGGATGGTTCTTTTCCTTTTTGGTCCGGAGGACACGACGTCCACAGTTTCCAAAAACAATTTGAAATGTGGACTCGTCAGACCACAGAACACTTTTCCACTTTGTATCAGTCCATCTTAGATGATCACGGGCTTAGCTGCTTACGTGCAGTGATTTCTCCAGATTCTCTGAACCCTTTGATGATATTACGGACCGTAAATGGTGAAATCCCTAAATTCCTTGCAATAGCTGGTTGAGAAAGGTTTTTCTTAAACTGTTCAACAATTTGCTCACACATTTGTTGAAAAAGTGATGACCCTCGCCCCATCCTTGTTTGTGAATGCTCAAGCATTTCATGGAATCTACTTTTATACCCAATCATGGCACCCACCTGTTCCCAATTAGCCTGCACACCTGTGGGATGTTCCAAATAAGTGTTTGATGAGCATTCCTCAACTTTATCAGTATTTATTGCCACCTTTCCCAACTTCTTTGTCACGTGTTGCTG
>NC_084570.2:28609160-28644160 GCF_033978685.3 Nerophis lumbriciformis
TTGATTTTCAAAATGTTCTTTCAAGGCTTGCATGTCTACATTAAAACATTCTTCTTCATACTGCATTAATATATGCTACTTTTGAACTTTCATGCAGAGAAGGAAATCACAACTAAAAAAATCACTAATTTTTTCATACGGTGTTGACGTGGAAATGTTTGCCTTGCATTTTGATGGTGTGGACGTGTGGCACCGAATGGAGATAAGCGTCTCGACAGACGTCACAATATTTGAACATTGATGACGAAAACTGTTTTCTCTGTCGTGTCCGTGTGTCGAAAATTGTTATGCACTTATTTTTTTATTTGATTTTGTGCGTGGCATAGATTTGCCGTGCGCAGAGGACGCTTGAGCAGGCGCGCACCTTAGCGGCTGCACTAGCATCACAGCTAACGTTAGCCATGCCGCTACCTCGCTCTCTGCTGGGAGAGGACGTATACGTATGTGACGTATGTCGTGACAGTATGTGACGTGTGTAAGAAGGTGCGCTCGCTGTCTGTGAGAGGGAGACACAGGAAAGAGTGAGAAGAGCCTGTCGTGTAATGCCAGCAGCTAAAAGCAACTGCGTGAGAATTGTGTATGTGTTGAAGGTGTGCTGGAAAATGCAGAACGGAAATTACAGAGCAGCAGAAAAGTGGAATGTATTATTTAAATAGGTGCGTTGGAAAACACGGACCGGTGTTTTTTTTTTAAACTGGATCTGGATCGGCATTTTCCCATGCCTTGCCGATACGCAATTTTTGGCAAATATCGGCAGCCGATCCGATCCAAATATCGGATCGGGACATCCCTAGCAACAATCCCTGATCCATGTGGTGTTACTACACAATACGCATATGTCTTGCCACAGTCTCAACACGTAACGATTGCACCTTTCAACGGACATTGGAGATAGAATGTAAATGTTGCAGGTAAAAGGTTTTTATGTTGTTCTTCACGCGACTGTTTATGTGACCAGGCAGCAAAGGCCTTTTACATGGCCTTTATTTGCGTGAACCTTTTCTAACCGCACGCAGCATGTCTGAATGATTTGAAGCAACAGCCTCAAGCCCTCTGGAACCAGTCAAATATCCGCCAAGGACAATAAAGCAACTTTCACTCAATGCTCAATGGAACACAAAGTCAGTGTTGTAGCCACTTGGAAACGAAGGAAAACATAAAAAGAATATCTTGCATTCTTTAAGAAAAGTTGTGCATGCTCGGTTGGAGGAAGCCAGCCTTGTTTTTTTCACAGTACACTCATAAGTAGTGGTGGGGGAAATAATCAATTTTTAGATACATTGAAATTCAGACATGGACCATTATAATTAGTAAATGTCCATAATCGATTTATTTCTCGTAAATAAAGTAACAACGCAGAAAGTTCTCAAATTTGTCTGACTACAGTGAGCCACCAGCTCCTTTATTTTAGGGCACTTATGTTCCAGTTTTGCACACATTTCCATTAATTTATTAAATGTGATGGGAATTTATTTTTACAAATGCACTGCTTTTGAAAGTTGCAAGTGATAAACGCTTATTTAGTGAGGTGGCCAAAGATTCCCATCTGTACACATAATAAGCATAGAAATAAACCAAATACAAGCTTAATAGTTGCATTGTTCGACTTGTTTACTCCTTATAGTTTGGGCCACAATAAACAAACTCATTGTCAGTTTTTCAAGGGATGTATAATACATAGTCCTCTAAAATCTGACCATTTGACATGCAGATGTATAGTTATACTGCTTTATTTAGATCAAGGGTGTCCTAACTACGGCTTGCGGGCCAAGTGTGGCCTTCCAGTGTCATCAATTTGGCCCGACAGACGTCATGACATCAATAAAGCATCGCACCGCGGAGTGATTTCATGCTACATATTCACTGCCATCTTGTAGACTCTGTGAGTAAATCCGATCAATGACCTTTGAATGTACTTTGAAATTAAGCACAGCATTTATCGTATTTTTCGGACTGTAAGGCGCACTTAAAATCCTTTCATTTTCTCAAAAGTCGACAGTGCGCCTTATAACCCGGTGCGCCTAATGTACGGAATGATTCTGGTTGTGGTTACCGACCTCGAAGCAATTTTATTTGGTACATGGTGAAATGATAAGTGTGACCAGTAGATGGCAGTCACACATAAGAGATACGTGTAAACTGCAAGATGACGCCAGTAAACAACAACAAAACTTTAAACGTTCCATTGAGAATATAGAACATTACACACGGCACTCAAAAATCTAAATGTTTTTAGTACGACTTTGGTAAGATATGAAGCCGCACCGCTTGATGGATTGTGGGCGCATTAAACATATAAGTATTATTATGGCACCTATTAGCAGACATATTATCTGGCGTTTTGTTTCACAATATTATGCAAAAGCAACTTTTCTTACCTTCTGGTACCTGCTGATGTGTATTTGGGATCTGCATAAGTCCTGAAAATGTGCGCGCGTCCGCCATTGTAGTCTGACACCGTAGTCATAAGCTTCTTCTTTTTCTCTACCTAATGTGACATTCATCCTCCGCTGTTGCCATTTCTAATAAAAAGTAGTGTAAAGTTCTTACTTATATCTTTCAGTAAACTAGCTGTAGTGGGTTTACATAATTCACCCAAGGAACTTTAGTTATTAGAGAGTTCCGGTCGGATGTTTTTTCACGGGACACATTTCCGGCGTTGCTGTTGCACTCGTGAGCCACAGATGAGGAGATGCTGCTCAGTTATTGATTGAAGTAAAGTCTGAATGTCATTAAAACAGTTAACTCCATCTTTTGACACTTCTTCCACACCCGTCCTTGCACGCTACACTGCTACAACAAAGATGACGGGGAGAAGACGCTGTCGAAGATGAGGCACGTAAATAAGACCGCCCACAAAACGGCGCATCCTGAAGCGACTGTAAGATGATCTGTAAAACATAATCCATGCAACATTTTGACCATAGAACCACCTTTACATGTTATGTAGACCACAAGGAAATGTTTTACATTTAGAAAAAAAAAATAATATGACCCCTTTAATGCGCCTTACAATCCGGTGCGCCTTTTGTATGAACGTAGACCCGCTCATCGGCAGTGTGCCTTTTAATCCGGTGTGCCCTATTGTCTGAAAAATACAGTACTTACATGACACAATCCAAACAACCTTCCCTAGTCATGGTGCAATAAAATGCAACTAACTTAAAGGTCAACACACATGGTCGCACATAACACAACATGCTTACAGAACGTTGTGGATATTATGAGAAAATGTCAAAACACCAGAAAACATTTCAAATTTACACCCATTTAAATCCGTTAGAGTGCATGACGGGAAAAATGCAAAACACTCCCCCCACACTTATCCCTGTTTGACACATTTTAGCTGCTTGATATTTCTGATTCATTACTTCTGTGATGACCTTCTTAAAGTTTTGTAACAAGGTAGGAATCAAGCTTTCATATACTCTTAATATCCTATTATATCAATTATCTATCCATTATATTAATTAAATATTCATCATAATAATATATGCACACACACACACACACACACACACACACACACACACACACACACACACACACACACACACACACACACGCACATTGTATTTGTTACCTTCTTGAGACCTCCGAAAAATGCCTAGCTCTTTAGGACCACCCTTTCTATACATATAAAGATTTGTGTTTACAACATTAATAATACATACATACTATTGAAATATTAAAAAAAAGGTAAGCTTCTATTTTTTTAATTTTTTGTGTGTGTGTAATTGGTTTTTAATTTTCGTTATTTACTTCAAGTTATTACAGCATGTATCTTTATACATATTTATTTTAATTTTTTAAAATAATTTTGGCCAAAGGGGCCACATTTCAATTTCTTACACGCACTTGTTATTACGTATGTTGGGCAGAGGGGGAGCATTTCAAAATTTTTACACACACTTGTTATTTCATATGTTGACCAGAGGGGGAGCACTTTTAAAACCGACACACAGTCAATTTGAAAAATAAGGAACTTATTGACTACCTTGGGACTTATGCAGATCCCAAATACACATCAGCAGGTACCAATAGGTAAGAAAAGTTCGTTTTGCATAATATTGTGAAACAAAACATCAGATAATGTCTCCTAATAGGTGCCATTTTGGGGTCCTTATACACACACCATAATAATACCGTATGTTGAAGCACAGTACGTCTGACTATGGTAGCCGTAATGCTCCGACAATGCTCGGAGTTTTGAGCACCGTGTGTCATGTTCTATATTCTCAATGAAACATCAACAACGTTTTGGTGTTGCTTGCTTACTGGTACACAAACACACACACATATTCTTGTATTTGTTACCTTCTTGAGACCTCCGAAAAATGCCTACCTCTTTAGGACCACCCTTTCTAGATATATAAAGATTTGTGTTTACAACATTCATAATATATACATGCTATGCAAATACAAAAAAAGGTAAGCTTCTAGTTAGGTTTTTTTGTGTGTTTTTTGTATGTAATTGGTTTTTAATCTTCATTATTTACTTGAAGTTATTACATTATGTATTTTATGCATATTTATTTTTATTTTTTTAAATAATTTTGGCCAAAGGGGCCGCATTTCAATTTCTTACACACAATTGCAATTACATATGTTGGCCAGAGGGGGAGCACTTCAAATTTTTCACACACTTGTTATTTCATATGTTGGCCAGAGGGGGAGCACTTTTAGAACCGACACACAGTCAATTTGAAAAAGCCCTCCTTTTTGGGACCACCCTCATTTTGATAGATTTCACCACCAGGGGTGCAAATGAGATCTTTATTTTTTTGTTCTTTGTAACGTGCTTAAGGCCGATGACAAACGAGTCACGGACCACAGATGGCCCCTGTGCCGCATTTTGGGCAACCCACCTGTAGAAGTTAGCTGTTAATGGCCACTATAGTCTTAGTATCGTAGTGTATTTGTTCATTCTATGGTCACATATGGGACGCGGGTTGTCTTATGTTAGCACCGGAAGTCGTAAAATCAGCTGTTCACCTGGGTTTTTTTTTTTTTGTTGAATAGGGAAGTCCTTCTTTAGCTGCCATCTTGTTTTATCGTATATTGCTGCCTTTGCACCTGTCAATGTTTACTTTTGTATGCACATTAAATCAACAAAAAATCCTGACTTTGGAGCAATGTTCACGGACTCTAGTATTTGGCTTTCTATTAGATGCAATGGTTTTCCGTATTGGGACCATGATTGATTGTCCTAACTTGTTCACCGGTCCTCATATGGAAGGTACTTTTCCTTGTTGATGTCTCAAGAAGGGCAGAAATACAAGAACACACACACACACACACACACACACACACACACACACACACACACACACACACACACACACACACGCACGCACGCACACACACACACACACACCTACACACCTTTCCCGGTCAAACAGTTTGGGTACCCCTGCTTCAAATGGACCTTGTGGCGTGTGCATGATGACATATTCTGCATCAAAAAGATTAGATCCAGCAAAGCGACCAGAGAAATGGGTCGAAGGTCACGTGAAGGACAGCAGATGTTTGGCCGTACAAAGCAAGTCACCATGTTGGACCGCGTCGTCTTAAAAGGAGAAGTTGCTCCAAAAGGCAAAGCACACTTTCTCATTCTTGGGGGGTGTTTTTTAACTGTAAATGTGGGACTTGAGTGCAGACAGGAAGGGAAGAGCATCAGTAAAGTGGAATCCCAGATCCCGTGCAGGACCCGCTCGCATCTGCCTGGAAAAAGTGACTCGGCTTTCTGGAGGCGAAAAATTCCACTTCACATCCCACTTCTCTCTGGCCGACAGGATGATGACCATCACAGAGGGACCAGATCTAGGTCTCTCTCCCTCTCTCTTGCCGACGAGACCAGCATCTAAGGACTTGACTTTTTATTACTATACAGGAAGAGCTGCACGAAGTGCCTGGGGAGAGGGAAGTGTGGGCTTCCCTGCTTAGGCTGCTGCCCCCGCGACCCGACCTCGGATAAGCGGAAGAAGATGGATGGATGGATGCAACATGTGCCAAAGTAGTTGGGAAAGGGCATGTTTACCACTGTGTTACATGGCCTTTCCTTTTAACAACACTCAGTAAACATTTTCTAAGCTTCTCAGGTGGAATTCTTTCCCATTCTTGCTTGATGTACAGCTTAAGTTGTTTAACAGTCCTGGGGTCTCTGTTGTGGTATTTTAGGCTTCATAATGCGCCACACATTTTCAATGGGAGACAGGTCTGGACTACAGGCAGGCCAGTCTAGTACCCGCACTCTTTTACCATGAAGCCACGTTGATGTAACACGTGGCTTGGTATTGTCTTGCTGAAATAAGCAGGGGCGTCCATGGTAACGTTGTTTGGATGGCAACATATGTTGCTCCAAAACCTGTATGTACCTTTCAGCATTAATGGCGCCTTCACAGATGTGTAAGTTACCCATGTCTTGGGCACTAATACACCCCCATACCATCACAGATGCTGGCTTTTCAACTTTGCGCCTATAACAATCTGGATGGTTCTTTTCCTCTTTGGTCCGGAGGACATGACGTCCACAGTTTCCAAAAACAATTTGAAATGTGGACTCGTCAGACCACAGAACACTTTTCCACTTTGTATCAGTCCATCTTAAATGAGCTCAGGCCCAGCGAAGCCCACAGCGTTTCTGGGTGTTGTTGATAAACTGTTTTTGCTTTGCATAGGAGAGTTTTAACTTGCACTTACAGATGTAGCGACCAACTGTAGTTACTGACAGTGGGTTTCTGAAGTGTTCCTGAGCCCATGTGGTGATATCCTTTACACACTGATGTGGCTTGTTGATGCAGTACAGCCTGAAGGATCGAAAGTCACGGGCTTAGCTGCTTACGTGCAGTGATTTCTCTAGATTGTCTGAACCCTTTGATGATATTACGGACCGTAGATGGTGAAATCCCTAAATTCCTTGCAATAGCTGGTTGAGAAAGGTTTTTCTTAAACTGTTCAACAATTTGCTCATGCGTTTGTTGACAAAGTGGTGACCCTCGCCCCATCCTTGTTTGTGAATGACTGAGCATTTCATGGAATCTACTTTTATACCCAATCATGGCACCCACCTGTTCCCAATTTGCCTGTTCACCTGTGGGATGTTCCAAATAAGTGTTTGATGAGCATTCCTCAACTTTATCAGTATTTATTGCCACCTTTCCCAACGTCTTTGTCACGTGTTGCTGGCATCAAATTTTAAAGTTAATGATTATTTGCACAAAAAAAAAAGGTTTATCAGTTTGAACATCAAATATGTTGTCTTTGTAGCATATTCAACTGAATATGGGTTGAAAATGATTTGCAAATCATTGTATTTCGTTTATATTTACATCTAACACAATTTCCCAACTCATATGGAAACGGGGTTTGTACATAACATGTATTGGTGGTTCTTTTGTCAAAATGTTGCATAGATTATGTTTTACAGATCATCTTCAAGCCGCTTTCTGACAGTCTCTTCAAGTTGCTCCGTTTTGTGGGCGGTCATATTTACGTGCTTCCACTTCAACAGCGTCTTCTCCCCGTCGTTTTTGTTGTGCCGGTAGTTTTTAGCGCTTCCATAGCGAGTCTACTGACAGATATAAGTTAGAACTGTACGCTACTTTATATTAGAAATGGCAACAGTAGAGGATGAATGCCCAACAACAAAATACAGAAAAAAAAGGAGTGGTGGACACATGCAAATTTTCGGGACTTATGCAGATCCCAAATACACATCAGCAGGTACCAATAGGTAAGAAAAGTTGGTTTTGCATAATATTGCGAAACAAAACACCAGATAATGTCCCCTAATAGGTGCCATTTTGGGGTCCTTATACACACCATAATAATACCGTATGTTGAAGCACAGTACGTCTGACTATGGTAGCCGTAGTCCTCCGACAATCCATCAAGCGGTGCGGCTTCGTAGCTTACCAAAATCGTACTAAAGCATTTTGAGAGTTTTGAGCGCCTTGTGTCATGTTCTATTTTCTCAATGAAACATCAACAACGTTTTGGTGTAGTTTGCTTACTGGTACTTCCATCCATCCATTTTCTACCGCTTATCTCTTTCGGGGTTGCGGGGGGTGCTGGAGCCTATCTCAGCTGCAGTCGTGCTAGTGTCATTTAATGAACAGGCATCAACCTGCAGTCCACATGTATCTCTTATGTGTGACTGCCATCTACTGGTCACACTTATCATTTTTAAAAGTTTTTTTCTTTGCTAAGTGCCTCTTAAGACCTCACATTAGGCTTTGTAAGGCCTTGTTAGCTCTAAACCAAACACAATTGATGCTAATCCATCTTTTTATTATCTTTTTTTGTCAAAATAAGAATCGATAATAGAACCGGAAAAATCGTATCAATTCCCACTGTAGTCGAGGGGGGAGTACTGTGTACAGAATTGCTATTGCGACACCCAGTGGACACATTTAGAACAGCAGCCTCTTTCATTAAAAACATTTCAGCTCATTTCTATACTGAGCAAACTCATAAACTCATACGTTTGACAAGGCTGTTTTAAAGGCAGAAACACTGATTTAGTTCTTATATTTAATTACCGCTCCATTAGATTAGATCAACTAATACTTTGTGTTGTTTCTGTCCTTTGACCGTTAATTACAAGGCCGTCACTTTGTGGTTGTGTGTCACAGCGTCAGGAGTTAGACCACAGGCTACATCCCCATCATTGACAGAGCTGTGCAATGTGCACACACACACACACACACACACACACACACACACACACACACACACACACACACACACACACACACACAGGCATTCTTGTATTTGTTATCTTCTTGAGACCTCCGAAAAATGCCTACCTCCTTAGGACCACCCTTTCTAGATATATAAATATTTGTATTTACAACATTATTAATATGGGTGTCACGGTTCGCAGAGGGGTTAGTGCATCTGCCTCACAATACGAAGGTCCTGAGTAGTCTTGGGTTCAAAACCGGGCTCGGGATCTTTCTGTGTGGAGTTTGCATGTTCTCCCCGTGACTGCGTGGGTTCCCTCCGGGTACTCCGGCTTCCTCCCACTTCCAAAGACATGCACCTGGGGATAGGTTGATTGGCAACACTAAATTCGCCCTAGTGTGTGAATGTGAGTGTGAATGTTGTCTGTCTATCTGTGTTGGCCCTGCGATGAGGTGGCGACTTGTCCAGGGTGTACCCCGCCTTCCGCCCGATTGTAGCTGAGATAGGCTCCAGCGCCCCCCGTGACCCCAAAAGGGAATAAGCGGTAGAAAAATGGATGGATGGACATTATTAATATATACATACTATGCATATATAAAAAAGCTTGTTGTGAAAAATGAGTTGGAATTTCCCAAGAAAAAGGTCACAATTTCACAAGGAAAACTTAGAATTTGGCAGTATTATAGTAAAAGTCGTAATTTTACAAGAAAAACTGAACATTTGTGCAATATTATGATAGAAGTTGGGAATTTACTCAATAACAGTCGCAATTTTACAAGAAAAGCTTAAAAATTTGGCAATTATGAAAAGAGATGTAATTTTACTTGACAAAAGTCACTATTTTATAAGAAAACTAACATTTTGGCAATATTATAATAATAATCTGAATTTTACTTGGCAAAATTATGACAAAAGTCATCATTTTACTTAAAACATGTCACTGTTTTACAAGAACAACAAAAAAATTGGCAATATTGTGACAAAAGTCAGAATTTTATATGACAAATGTCACCATTTGGCATTAAAAAGTAATCATTTTACGAGAAAACATTGCAATATTACAGAAACAGAAAGAATATGAGAAATTGTTCCCAATTTTATAAGAATAAAAGTCGACCTATTGTGAGAAAAAGACTGCTTTTAGTTAATTTTTTTAATTTTTTGTTGGTAATTGGTTTTTAATCTTCATTATTTACCTCAAGTTATTACAGTATGTCTCTATATACATATTTATTTTATTTTTTAAATTAATTTTGGCAAAAAGGGGCGCATTTCAAATTCTTACACACTTGTTATTTCATATGTTGACCAGAGGGGGAGCACTTTTAAAACCGACACACAGTCAATTTGAAAAAAATCCCTTCTTTTTGGGACCACCCTAATTTTTAATAGATTTCACCACCAGGGGTGCAAATGGAACATTCTCTAATAGATGCAATGGTTTTCCGTATTAGAACCATGATTTATGTCCTAACTTGTTCACACCTCCTCATACGGAAGGCACTTTTACTTGTTGATGTCTCAAGAAGGGTAGAAATACAAGAACACACACACACACACACACACACACACACACACTATTGCATCATCAAAAGACATTAACACATGTTGTCAAAGCAAATACCCACAACAGGTCATTGGCTGAGGGGCATACCCTGTGTATTGTGTTTATGTCGTGTGTGTGTGTGTGTGTGTGTGTGTGTGTGTGTGTGTGTGTGTGTGTGTGTGTGTGTGTGTGTGTGTGTGTGTGTGTGTGTGTGTGTGTGGGGCACATCGCGACTGGCACAATGTTTAGGTCTGTTTATGACAGCGTGAGAGAGTGACATTGGAGATAAGGGGGTGTGTGTTCAGACATATTTAGAGATTCCACTTCTCTTTGTGGTAATGACAAACTGCACTCTGAGCCGTGAAGCACAAAGGCAGCATCGACAGACGCTGTTGGCGCAACAGACGGAGCGCTCTTTGCCAGAACTGGCTGTGAAAGTGTGTGTGTGTGTGTGTGTGTGTGTGTGTGTGTGTGTGTCAGGGAATTTAATGCTGAACTGGAGCCAGGATGGAAGGCAAAACACTTTGCTTCCTCTATAGCCAACGTTGTAAAGGTAGGACAGCTGTGCTATGCAAGCCCTGGTGTGTGTGTGTGTGTGTGTGTTGTTATGATGCACGTGCAACACACACACACACACACACACACACACACACACACATACACACACACACACACACAGCGTTAATGCTTCATCATCGATGTGTTTGAGCGTGATGCATGTGGCAACTTGCTTGCTGTCACAACACTGCAACACACAAGATCCTCCAGAGGCTATATCTTCCTGTGGTGTGTGATGGACCACGTCTGAGTGCAGTCTACTGATGTGAGACCAGGGCGGGAGGAAATGAAAAGTGATGAAGTGCGATAAATGTCTGCTTCTGGAGATGTGTATATTATACGTGGAGGACATGAAATTAGGCATCAAATGTGTTCATTTGCATCACATGACTGAGTGAGGGACTATGGAGTCTTAACAAGACAGTTTCTGTTTGTCAACTTGTTCCCCATTTGGAAGAAACTGGATCATACCAACATTGCCCAGGCAATTTTAGTGCTCGCCGAACTGAAGTCTCTTTTGCGGTCAGGTGTCACCACTGTCATCCACGACAGTGGTTCAAAATCAGTGGAACCTCCATTTACCAACTTAATTTTTTAATTGTTTCGTAGAGTGAAAAGAAACAATGTAAACATGAAAACTAATTGTAGCCTCGACAAAAGGCCTTATTTTAATAAAACGCTGCACACTTTGAAGACACTATAATGTTTGTGTGTATGTGTGTGTGCATATATATCTATCTATCCATCCATCCATATTCTTTCGCTTATCCAAGGTCGGGTCGCGGGGGCAGCAGCCTAAGCAGCGAAGCCCAGACTTCCCTCTCCCCAGCCACTTCATCCAGCTCTTCCCGGAGGATCCCGAGGTGTTCCCAGGCCAGCCGGGAGACATAGTCTACCCAAAGTGTCCTGCCCCTTCCCCGTGGCCTCCTACCGTTCGGACGTGCCCTAAACACCTCCCTAGGGAGGCGTTCGGGTGGCATCCTGACCAGATGCCCGAACCACCTCATCTGGCTCCTCTTCATGTGGAGGAGCAGCGGCTTTACTTTGAGCTCCCCCCGGATGGCAGAGCTTCTCACACTATCTCTAAGGGAGAGACCCGCCACCCGGCGGAGGAAACTCATTTCCGCCGCTTGTACCCGTGATCTTGTCCTTTCGGTCATAACCCAAAGCTCATGACCATAGGTGAGGATGGGAACGTAGATCGACCGGTAAATTGAGAGCTTTTCCTTCCGGTTCAGCTCCTTCTTCACCACAACGGATCGATACAGCGTCCGCATTACTGAAGCCGCCGCACCGATCCGCCTGTCGATCTCACGATCCACTCTTACCTCACAGTATATAATATATATATATATATATATATATATATATGTGTGTATATATATATATATATATATATGTATATATATTAGGGCTGTGAATCTTTGGGTGTCCCACGATTCGATTCAATATCGATTCTTGGGGTCACGATTCGATTCAGAATTGATTTTTTTTTTTTCAATTCAACACGATTCTCGATTCAAAAATGATATTTTCCCTATTCAAAAGGATTCTCTATTCATTCAATACATAGGATTTCAGCAGGATCTACCCCAGTCTGCTGACATGCAAGCAGAGTACCGGTAGTAGATTTTTGTAAAAAGCTTTTATAATTGTAAAGGACAATGTTTTATCAACTGATTGCAATAATGTAAATTTGTTTCAACTATTAAATGAACCAAAAATATGACTTATTTTATCTTTGTGAAACTATTGGGCACAGTGTGTTGTCAAGCTTATGAGATGCGATGCAAGTGCAAGCCACTGTCACACTATTGTTCATCTTTTTTTTTTTTTTATAAATGTCTAATGATAATGTCAATGAGGGATTTTTAATCACTGCTATGTTGAAATTGTAACTAATATTGATACTGTTGATGATAATATTCATTTTTGTTTCACTACTTTTGGTTTGTTCTGTGTCGTGTTTGTGTCTCCTCTCAATTGCTCTGTTTATTGCTGTTCTGAGTGTTGCTGGGTCGGGTTTGGTTTTGGAATTGGATTGCATTGTTATGGTATTGCTGTGTATTGTTTTGTTGGATTGATTAAGAAAAAAATGAAATAAAAAATAAAAAATCGATTTTTAAAAAATGAGAATCGATTCTAAATCGCACGTGAGAATCGTTTTTTCCCCACACCCCTAATAAATATATATATATATATATATATATATATATATATATATATATATATATATATATATATATATATATATATGTATGTACATTTACATGTGTATATATATATATATATATATATATATATATATATATATATATATATAAATATGTATATATATATACATATACATGTGTGTGTACATATACAGTATATGTATGTATGTCATCAGGAGCAAGGGGTGAAGTGTCTTGCCCAAGGACACAACGGACGTAACTAGGATGGTAGAAGGTGGGGATTGAACCCTAGTAACCAGCAACCCTCCGATTGCTGGCACGGCCACTCTACCAACTTCGCCACGCCTCCCCATATATATATATATATATATATATATATATATATATATATATATATGTGTGTGTGTGTGTGTATATATTTAAATGTTCCTGAGGGAACTCTCCTGAAGGAATAAATAAAGTACTATCTATCTACAGTATATATCAAAGCAACGTAACAAGGGGATTAGAGCTCAACAATCTTTTTTTTTTGTCTAAACAACACAACTTTACAGCAAGCTTAAATATCAACACGTGCACACACACAAACAAAAGTCTTGTTTGTGCGTTCCAAAGCGTAAACCACCATGTTGCTACACTCAAAAACAAAAAAAAGAAAGTAATTTGTGGCATTGTTGAACACTCTGGGAGTTTCTTAGTAAAAAACGAGCAGTGGCTTCATGTAGTCGCCGCTAGCAATAGTGCAAATTAGCAGTGCGCAGCGATCCTTCATTGGCTTGTGTCGCGGTAGTTCCTTCTCCTTCGCTGTAATAAAGGTACGCTGTTTTTGGTCTCATCACAATTAAAGACTTTCTAAGGAACAAAGCCCTCTTTGCTGATAAAATCCTCAAACTTATGGTGCTGCAAGCCGTAGGCTAACTAGCTAAAATGCTAACTCAAAGCAGTTGTCTAGCTCAGGAGGCTTCCACTCCGCACGGTGTGATGTTTTGTGTGGAATTGGTCTTCACGACAATAACAAACTGGCCTGGTCCCTCCTCCACAGAGATCCGTACCCAGCTGGTGGAGCAGCTCAAGTGTCTGGACCAGCAGTGTGAGCTCAGGGTGCAGCTGTTGCAGGACCTGCAGGACTTCTTCCGGAAGAAGGCGGAGATCGAGGTGGACTACAGCCGCAACATGGAGAAGCTGGCCGAGCGCTTCCTCACCAAGACACGCAGCACCAAGGACCACCTGATGAAGTAAGACGCACACTGGCGCTGAAGGAACGTGTTCATCCTGGGTCGGCTTTTGACTTCTTAGGACTAAAATAGCAAATGAAAGATGTTATTTTTGTGTGCAACGATTTGATTCAGAATCGATTATCAATTCAAAACGATTCGCGATTCATCATCAATACTCTTTAATAAACCTGGGTGCCAGTTCTATGATTAACTACATTCCTCCATAAAATAAACAGCTCAAATACATTTCTGTATTATGTCAAAGAAAACTGGTTTTGTTTGATCAAATTCTACCCAAACATTTAATAAAGTGGCTGGACGGGGGGGTGTATATTGTAGCGTCCCGGAAGAGTCAGTGCTGCAAGGGGTTTTGGGTATTTGTTCTGTTGTGTTTATGTTGTGTTAGGGTGCGGATGTTCTCCCAAAATGTGTTTGTCATTCTTGTTTGGTGTGGGTTCAAAGTGTTGCGCATATTTGTAACAGTGTTAAAGTTGTTTATACGGCCACCCTCAGTGTGACCTGTATGGCTGTGGACCAAATATGCTTGCATTCACTTGTGTGTGTGAAAAGTCGTAGATATCATGTGACTGGGCCGGCACGCAAAGGCAGTGCCTTTAAGGTTTATTGGCGCTCTGTACTCCTCCCTACGTCCGTGTACAAAGCGCCGTTTTAAAAAGTCATGAATTTTACTTTTTGAAACCGATATCGATAATTTTTAAACCGATACCGATAATTTCCGATATTACATTTTAAAGCACTTATCGGCCGATAATATCGGCAGTCCGATATTATCGGACATCTCTAATCACAACAAATGGCAATCATATGGTTATTGTCAGTACTATCAGAAAACAAAGACTAAAACCAACGCTAGCAATAGTTATACTGGTGAAAATAAGTAGAGCATGCTTAGCAGCCTAATGTACGTCCAAAACTAAACATTTTACCAAGCTATGCCTATAGGCCACTGTTTCAAACCTTTCAGATCGCCATATAACTTGGTACATGTAGTCCACAATATGCAAACACCAATGAGGAATTATTTTATCATGTGATTCGGCTGTCTCCACATACTAGCTTTGTTAGACTAGATCATAGACTGTATTGGACAACATAGTTTACATACCAAATGTCCATTTCCATTTATTACAAGTAATAATAAAACGTAAATGCCTGACTTGCCTATCAAGGAGGAAATTTGCAAGTCTGGCATCAGATGAAAAAAATGTCTCCGGCTTCAATGGTCTCCATCTTTTAAAGGCATCCTCGAAAAAAAATCAAATCCTGGTTTTGTTTCTGGCTTTGTCATGAATAAGTTGAGAATGGTAACTTTTAGATTTATTAAGGTCTGACATATTTAGTAACTTTACCAGTGGCAGTAGCTAGACGAAGATGTCAGTGCGTAACTGGCAACCTGGATGTGACGCACTCACGGACTTTCTAATTGGTCAAACGGTGGAGGGCGGGGAAAACAATAACAAGATTTGGGGCTGTAAATCTAATTTTGAAATGAGTATGTCCCGGCTGAACTACTGTTATCAGTTATAGAGGTATTGGAAAATAACATGATTTATTAATGCCTTTTGACATATCAGGGCCATTTAATGATGACTTGACATGAATTTATCACATATGGCTCCTTTAAAGCCACATTTGAAGAAAGACTGGTTATTACTGTATGTTGTTGCCATAGTAACGGACACCCACAACAACACACTGGAGCTAAATGCACTGATGTACGACATACTTTATGATTTCTTGTCAGTATTGTACTCATTTAGGATAAAGTTTTCTGCATTTTTTTCTTATTTTTCTAGAAAAATAAAGGACCAAAAGGCAGAAAACTTGCTCCCAAACGTGAAATCGCAACTCTTCAGGGATTTACTGTAATATCAAGATTACGGGAAAAAAAAACTCATTTATCACCCTTGACCCTCACATAGACTACCCACTTCCTGTTCTTAGGTCACATGGTAGCTTCCCTTCTCTCTTCCCTATTCTATTTTCTTTCACTCTGCATTGTTTCTCTCTCTGCTTTCCTTAAACGCATTTGTCCACAGGCATTAAACCTTTAATGATTTTCATCTTTTCTGACGTATAAATATTGTTACAATAGGCAGGTAGTTCAGGAACCTTTAGTTCCAGGAACTAAGAATGCACTAGTGACCTGATAAGTCCGAAAGAGAAAGAGATGATACATTATTATCTGCTCACAGATGCGACCTAGTGGTTGTTTGAGCACACTGCTGCTTGTCCGGAATAGTCCTACTTCTTAATGCTTCAGTCACACGCAGGATTCTCACAGGAATGAAGCAAAAATACAACCGTACCTACGTTATGGATGAGTGTTACAGTGTAGTTCTACACAGGTAGACAACGTTAGGTCATATTGTATTTTACTAAAGTGTCAGTCAATTTGATTTAAAAACAAAGTGCACTGGAACTTACAAAAAAAGTTGTCCTCTTAGTAAAAGAAGAGTTCATGAATGTTCATGATTCCTTATGGTCCATTTCAGCTGTAAATACCAAAATATAATCGTGTTGTCCCGATACTAATATTTTGGTACCGATACCAAAATGTATTTCGATACTTTTCTAACTAGGGATGTCCGATAATGGCTTTTTGCCGATATCCGATATTCCGATATTGTCCAACTCTTTAATTACCGATACCGATATCAACCGATATATACAGTCGTGGAATTAACACATTATTATGCCTAATTTGGACAACCAGGTATGGTGAAGATAAGGTACTTTTGAAAAAAATTAATAAAATAAAATAAGATGAATAAATTAAAAACATTTTCTTGAATAAAAAAGAAAGTAAAACAATATAAAAACAGTTACATAGAAACTAGTAATTAATGAAAATTAGTAAAATTAACTGTTAAAGGTTAGTACTATTAGTGGACCAGCAGCACGCACAATCATGTGTGCTTAAGGACTGTATCCCTTGCAGACTGTATTGATCTATATTGATATATAATGTAGGAACCAGAATATTAATAATAGAAAGAAACAACCCTTTTGTGTGAATGAGTGTAAATGGGGGAGGAAGGTTTTTTGGGTTGGTGCACTAATTGTAAGTGTATCTTGTGTTTTTTTTATGTTGATTTAATAAAAAAAACAAAAAAAATATCGATACCGATAAAAAAAAAAAACGATACCGATAATTTCTGATATTACATTTTAACGCATTATCGGCCGATGATATCGGCAGGCCGATATTATCGGACATCTCTATTTCTAACCAAAAGGAGACCACAAAGAATGGCATTATTGGCTTTATTTTAACAAAAAATCTTATGGTACATTAAACATTTGTTTATTATTGCAATTGTGTCCTTAAATAAAATAGTGAACATACTAGACAACTTGTCTTTTAATAGTAAGTAAACAAACAAAGGCTCCTAATTAGTCTGCTGACATATGCAGTAACATATTGTGTCATTTATATTCTATAATTTTGTCAACATTATAAGTGACAAGCTGTAATAAATGGGTTGTACTTGTATAGCGCTTTTCTACCTTCAAGGTACTCAAAGCGCTTTGACACTACTTCCACATTTACCCATTCACACACACATTCACACACTGATGGAGGGAGCTGCCATGCAAGGCGCTAACTATATATGTGTATATAAATATATATGTATACATGTGTATATGTATATATACTATATGTGTATATGTATATGATGTATATATATTATATGTATATATGTGTATATATATTAATGTATATATGTGTATAAGTATATATGTGTATGTATACATATTATATGTGTATATATATATATATATATATATATATACATATATATATATATATATATATATATATACATATACACACACACATATATATATATATACACACACATATATATATATATATACATATAATATACACACATAGGGACGGCGTGGCGCAGTGGAAGAGTGGCCGTGCGCGACCCGAGGGTCCCTGGTTCAATCCCCACCTAGTACCAACCTCGTCATGTCCGTTGTGTCCTGAGCAAGACACTTCACCCTATGGATTATTAACCCACTTGTTTATTTACTGTGGGATCTGAGATGTTGTTGTGGCATGTGCAGCCCTTTGCGACATTCGTGATTTAGGGCTATATAAATAAACTTTGATTGATTGATTGATACTGTTAATATCTGCTTATTTTCTGTTTTAACATGTTCTATCTACACTTCTGTTACAATGTAATAATCACTAATTCTTCTGTTGTTTGATGTTTTACATTAGTTTTGGATGATACCACAAATTTAGGTATCGATCCGATACCAAGAATTTACAGGATCATACATTGGTCATATTCAAAGTCCTCATGTGTCCAGGGACGTATTTCCTGACTTTATAAATATAATATACATTTTAAAAAAACGAAAAAAGGTTTTGTGATGCTACAAATATCGGTGTAATCATAGTAGTATCGACTTGATACGCTCCTGTACTTGGTATCATTACAATGGATGTCCGGTGTAGATCCACCAATGGCGTTTGTTTACATTGTGGCTCCGGTGAGCTACGGTGTGTAGTGAAGCATGTTTAACTACTCCTCGTCCTGCAGGGATGATACTTGTAAGAAACGTACTTTATTTGTCGCCATGGAGGCCAGGATTAGTGATTTAGAAGTAGCTAAAACACTGCCGACGGACGTTAGCCGCTAGCTAGCTGGCCATGTCTTAAAGCACCTCTTCCTGAGGGCGTTTCAGTGTTATAACTTCACCTTTATCGTTAGTTTTTGCACCAAAATACGTTCATTCTCCCTTTTCTGTCTACACACTGTGTCTGCTTGTAAGTACTCTGTGTGTGTGTGCGTGTGTGTGCGTGTGTGTGTGTGTGTGTGTGTGTGTGTGTGTGTGTGTGTGTGTGTGTGTGTGTGTGTGTGTGTGTGTGTGTGTGTGTGTGTGTGTGTGTGTGTGTGTGTGTGTGTGTGTGTGTGTGTGCGTGTGTGTGCGCGGCCGAACGTGCTCCTCTGCTCGTAAACCAGCAATGTCACAACGTGACGGGGGGCGGGGAGGGTGGTGTACCGGTACTTTTTAGAGGCGGTATAGTACCGAATATGATTAATTAGTATTGCGGTACTATACTAATACCGGTATACCGTACAACCCTAATACACTAATAATAAATGTCTGTGTTTATCTCACCTCAACAACACAACTGCATCAGATTTGAGCATTTAGCTTGTTAGCGTTAGCATACGGTCACTCGGGTTAAGGCTAACCCATGTGGTTCCTGTGGATGTGAACACAAGTTGTAATTACTGTAGTGACTAAATAACATAGTGACCTAAACAGACAAAGTCATGTGTAAATAATGTCAATAACTAGATGAACCATCTGTTGCTGTGAAGTGAACACTAGTAAGGTTGTAAATACTGTATAGAGTAGGCTAACCCATGTGGTTCCTGTGGATGTGAACACAAGTTGTAATTACTGTAGTGACTAAATAACATAGTGACTGAAACAGACATCATGATTCATTTGGATGAAAGGGCTATGTATTTATGTCAACTCTGTTGATCATTTTTCAATTTTTTAAACACTAAAACATCTTTAAATGGTGCTTTTTTTGCTAATTTTGGCACGTTCAATTGCTAATTCAAATCACATGCCTGGAATACATAATAATAATGCAAGTATATCCTTTAAAATGCAATTAAGTTGTATTTCTCATATATTCTAACATTGTAATTGAATTGTAAATTTTTAAATATCCAAGGTAAATAAAACAAACATCCATCCATCCATTTTCTACCGCTTATTCCCAAACAAATAATAAAAGTATACTGTGTTAGCAAAATGTTGCACTTGAATAAAAATAACAGCTAAAAGCAAAAAAAAAAGGTTTTGTTGCTGTTATGTAAATGGTAAATGGGTTATACTTGTATAACGCTTTTCTACCTTCAAGGTACTCAAAGCGCTTTGACACTATTTCCACATTCACCCATTCACACACACATTCACACACTGATGGCGGGAGCTGCCATGCAAGGCCCTAACCACGACCCATCATGAGAAAGGGTGAAGTGTCTTGCTCAAGGACACAACGGACGTGACGAGATTGGTAGAAGCTGGGGATCGAACCAGGAATCCTCAGGTTCTCCCAACCGCTCCACGCCGTCCCCAACCCCAGCCCCTGTTAAGGAGGAGTTGGGGGACCCTCAAATATATACAACCAAAACAATAAATAAGATGGCTAAATAAAGGTATTGTGAGCAAACTGATCACAGCTATTATTATTATTGGGATATTGTTGAATGTGCTCAAAAAGTTATAAAATATTTTAACCAAGATGTATTTTAAATAATTAAAACACACAATATATTTTCTTGGCAGAGGAAACATGAAATATTGCTCTGTATTATTTGTATTTGTGTGTTTAAATATGTTTATCTTACTTATTTGAATTTGTGAAAGTTTTAGAATGTTTATTTTTAATAAATACAAATGGAGTGATCAGTTCGTTTCACTTCCGGTTTATGTGACGTCACGTGAGTTCATTTCCTGTTGACGTCTTTTACAACGCGACGCCGTGGCGTTCATATCGATGACTTTGTGCAAAGAATCAGAAATATTTTAGTAATCCCCGAGGGGTAATTCAGAAAATGCTTTGAATGTGAATATCTTAGTAGTTTAGACAGCCGTGCGTTTGTACAAGTTTAGATCGGGGTGTGACGTTTCTTAATGGGGAAATATGTTAATGACTCTTGTTTTCATGTTTAAGCTAGCCCGCAAGCTAACGCTAGTCCGTCCATAGTTGAATAAACGTGCGGTTGGTCTTTTGAATTTAATACGCTGATACTCACCGTCTGGAGTTTTGCCACAGTTATCTTTATTAGTGTTTATGCGCATGTCGTAGAAACACGCAAAGAATCCGTAACTACGCATGCACATGGCGATTATTGAGGCTGGCAAAGTTAAATTCTAATTTATGGTTTGATGAATTGACTTATAGGTCTGGATGTCGGCGGAAGATAACAATGGAGGTTAAGTGAAGTGAATTATATTTATATAGTGCTTTTCTCTAGTGACTCGAAGCGCTTTACATAGTGAAACCAATATCTAAGTTACATTTAAACCAGTGTGGGTGGCACTGGGAGCAGGTGGGTAAAATGTCTTGCCCAAGGACACAACGGCAGTGATGAGGATGGCGGAAGTGGGGATTGAACCCGGAACCCTCAAGTTGCTGGCACGGCCACTCCACCAACTGAGCTACGCCGCCCCAAAGACCCCAATAAAATATATCTGAGCATGTCAGAGGTTGACAATATAAGTCGGTCCTTTCACATATTCCTTTTCTCTCTTGTAAAACTCCAAGTTAAGATTCTGTTGAGTGGCGGATATTTCTCCGGCCGGGCGCCACGGTGGAATTCCTGCTATTTTCCAGCTAAGAGTGTGTTTTGTATATGTGTCCTGAGTACGCTGGTCCTCGGACTTGCAACTGCAGGGTTTCAGCGTGTTGTGTGCGCCCTGAGGCTGGTGAGTCACATGGAGATGTCGCCACAATCCGTCTGCCCTCACGCTGACTATTAGCCTCTGTGTTGGTCGGCCGCGCCCCTTACGTAACCCACGGCAACAGTCGGAGTGATATTTTTTGATGTACATCAACGGTGGGTACGGACGGGTCCAAGGCTTTGTAGTCTGGCCTCCACCTCGTCGCCACATCTGGTACCAGGAGCGGGCCCCTCGTTCTCGCTCCTCTTGGATGCCTGCAGAAAACTCCTTTGGAGTTCTTAATCCTATTTCACGCTTTAAATCCCCTCCCGCGCCAGGCAGGGAGAATCAGCTTTGTAGGATTTTTTTTTTTCCTTTGCATTTTTTTCAAGTATTTGCTATAAGCCGATGTGGAACTAGTCCTGGTATGTGTCTGGCCCATGTTTGGCTTCTGTCAAGATTCCAAAACTTTATTATCAGTCGTACTACTGACTGAGTCACGCAGTAAACATGCAACCATTCAGTTGATATCGATACCAATCACTTGTATTAACTGTGCATTTGTCCATTTATTCACCTTTTATTGACAGTTTACCAACATTCCAAAAACGCAACAAGACAAACACTTGTGGCAGTAATGACAATATCAAACAAACAGAAGAAGCCTGACGCTAAAGTCAAAGAGAAGTTTCTGTAGCGCAGAAAATATGACATGTTGTTGGTCTCCTAGATTTAATAAGATTCAAGATGTTTATCAGGATTCTTCTTCCTTGTACTTTGTCAAGAGATTCTTAAATATGATCAATCTAGTAAAGTGTTTGATTTATTTGCTTAGTTAGCCATTAGTGAAGAAAAACCCATAGATTAGCCGCACCTTTATATAAGCCGCAGGATTCACAGCGTGGGAAAAAAAAGGAGGGGCTTATAGTCTGGAATATGCGGTACTAGTCAAATATACTGCAAGAGAAAGGAGTCTTAAAAAGTGATGAAAAATACATTTAGATATGATTACGCGGTGCTAAAATAAATATACATATTTATGTATATGTTTACGTTTCCTAAATAAACAAAGTTAAAGTGCAAATGAAAATAGAGTTTCACCACTTTAGTCATATTTTCTATGCTAAAGAAACTTGACTTTTATGACTTTAGCGCCAGACTGCTTCTGTTTGTTTGATATTGTCATTACTGCCACAAGTGGTGTAACAAGTATATGTCTCGTTGTGCTTTTGTTGGTCTCCTAGATTTAAGAAGATTCGAGATGTTTATCAGGATTCTTCTTCATTGTTATTTTGTCACCACTTTGAACAGTTTCTTAAAGATGATCAATCGAATACGTTGTTTGATTTCTTGGCTTAATCCATTCCATAAATTAGCCATTAGCCAAGAAAAATCCATAGATTAGCCGCACCTTTGTATAAGGCGCAGGGTTCAAAGCTTGGGGGAAAAAAGGAGGGGCTTATAGTCTGGAAAATGCGGTACTCATCAAATATACTGCAAGAGAAAGGAGTCTTAAAAATTGATGAAACATACATTTAGATATGATTACGCGGTGCTAAAATAAATAAATTAATATACATATATACAGTATGTATATGTTTACGTTTCTTAAATAAACTGAAAGTTAAGGTGCAAATGAAAATATAGTTTCACAACTTTAGTCATATTTTCTGCACTAAAGAAACTTCTCTATGAATTTAGCGGCAGGCTTCTTCTGTTTGTTTGATATTGTCATTACTGCCACAAGTGGTGTAACAAGTGTATGTCTCGTTGTGCTTTTGTTGGTCTCCTAGATTTAATAGGATTCAAGATGTTTATCAGGATTCTTCTTCCTTGTTATTTTTTCAACACAGTTTCTTAAAGATAATCAAAGATGATGTACATTGTTTGATTTCTTTGCTTAATCCATTCCATAAATTAGCCATTAGCAAAGAGAAATCCATAGTTTAGCCGCACATTTGTATGAGCCGCAGGGTTCAAAGCTTGGGGAAAAAAGGAGGAGCTTATAGTCTGGAAAATGCACTACTAATCAAATATACTGCAAGAGAAAAGAGTCTTAAAAACTGATTAAACATACATTTAGATATGATTATGCGGTGCTAAAATAAATAAATAAATATACATATATACAGTATGTATATGTTTACGTTTCTTAAATAAACTGAAAGTTACGGTGCAAATGAAAATATAGTTTCACCACTTCAGTCATATTTTCTCCGCTAAAGAAACTTCTCTATGACTTTAGTGACTGGCTTTGTCTGTTTGTTTGATATTGTCATTACAGCCACAAGTGGTGTAACAAGTGTATGTCTCGTTGTGCTTTTGTTGGTCTCTTAGATTGGAGAAGATTCGAGATGTTTATCAGGATTCTTCTTCCTTGTACTTTGTCAACACTTTGAACAGTTTCTTAAAGATGATCAATCGAGTACGTTGTTTGATTTGTTGGCTTAATCCATTCCATAAATTAGCCATTAGCGAAGAAAAACCCATTGATTGGCCCAACTTTGGATTCAAAGCCTGGGGAAAAAAAAGAGGGGCTTATAGTCTGGAAAATTCGGTACTAATCAAATATACTGCAAGAAAAAGGAGTCTTAAAAACTGATGAAAAACACATTTGAATATGATTACACGGTGCTAAAATAAATAAATAAATACATAAATAAATATACATATATATGTATATGTTTATGTTTCTTAAACAAACTGAAAGTTAAGGTGCAAATGAAAATTTAGTTTCACCACTTTAGTCATATTTTCTGCGCTGAAGAAACTTCTCTATGACTTTAGCGCCAGACTTCTTCCGTTTGTTTGATATTGTCATTACTGCCACAAGTGGTGTAACAAGTGTATGTCTCGTTGTGCTTTTGTTGGTTAGTTCTGTTCCTCGCGCTTTCTTTTCTCAACATTCCTTGTTGCTAAGGCACTGAGTGTACACGTCAGACCCTTGTTTATTGATTTGTGTCCCCACCTGCTGCCGCCATTAATCACTCCCCCTTCCTACTGTGTTTTGTTGTCGCTGGGTCGATGTTCGCCACGAGCGACCGGTTCGTGCCTTTTGGTTTATGTCTTTGCTACCTGCTAGAGATGTCACGGTTAATGTGACCAAAATGATCACGGTTATCATTATTATTGCAGTATTTCTTTATTTCTTATACTGAAATTTTTCAACCAAGTTTAATTTTTTTTTTTAAACCCACAAACAACATCCAGAGAGTGACTACTAAAATACTGCATAGATGGCGAGGTGGGGTACTGCCTCACCTTGGCGTATCCTCCCTGTAATGTATTTTCCCCCACTTTCTACGCTTGGATCCGAGCCAACTTGGCATGCATGGTCCCTTCATGGAGATGTTCTCTTACCCAGCCTCTGACTGTCCTCCCCATAAACTTTCCTGGGATAGGATGAGGTCACTCTTCTGGGGAAACCAGCTTTCGAAACACTTAGCCAGGAAATGAGCAAAGACACGACTTGCTGCGTTTCCTTCCTAATCTCAAAATCACTATAATATTTTAATGAAAACTATTAAGTATATTTTTACTGGCTGACTGTGTAGGTTCCCCGCCAGCTTTCCATATTTTTTCCATCTTATTAGGAAACATCTCATTGATTGCATTGGCCTTACTCCTAGATTTGGCCTGGAAATTATGTTTTTTATACATCCTGAAAGATGATACCAGCAATGTATTAGATGCAAACACCAGGCAGCAGAAGCAGAACATACTTAGACAATTGTGTTGGTCCATTGAGAGCAGTGAAGTGATTATTTTCTTGTCAGGTTTAATTACACTTATTCCAAATACCGTATTTTCTGGGCTGTTAAATGCAGCAGGCTTTAAGCCGTTCCCACCGAATTTAGAATTTTTTTTATAAATCACATATACTGTATTAGCTGCATCGGACCATAAGCCACAGATATATACCGATACGAAACATTTTGTAAGTTTTTATTTACATTAACAATTACCTTAATTACAGTGTCTGTAACGCGGCAGTAAAACGGCTGATTAAAGAAAACCGAAGTCGTCCACTAGCTGCGGATGCTAGCTCTCCAATCAGCTAAACCACTGGCGTCCGAAATACGGACCTTGGGCCAATTGCGGCCTGCCGACGGCTTCAAATTAGCCGGCGAGACGTCATGACTTTAATAAGAAATCTTGCCCGCGGGGAGATTGCAATCATTTTGAAATTTCAACAATATTGATGCAGGTATTTTGTTGCCATCTAGTGGACAACATTACCTTTTCATTATATTATACACTGAATGGGACCATGCGCAGCATTTAATTTATTTGACTAACAACCTTTCCTAGTCATAGTACAAAAAACTAAAATACAACTAAAAATCCAACCAACAAAAAATTTTAACAGACATGGTCACTGAACTTTGTGGGTATTATAACAAATATCCATTCACCATAAAAAAAAAAAATCTAAATTACACCCATCCATTACCTCTCCAAACTTTTAGCTGCTTTATTATTTCTGATTGATTACAAAACTTTAAGAAGGTCGTCACAGAAGTAAACAAGGTAGGAGTTCAACTTTCACATACTTTTTAATATCCAATTATATTAATTATGTATCCATTATATTAATACAATATGTACACATCTATATGTATAGGCCCTATATGGCCGTATATGTATAGGCTCTCTCTCTATGTATATACTGTATATACTAGGGGTGTAACGGTACGTGTATTTGTATTGAACTGTTTCGGTACGGGGGTTCCGGTTCAGTTCGGAGGTGTACCGAACGACTTTCCACACGAACATATTAAGTAGCGTAACGCACGTTGTGTAAACAATGCACACCGAGACACAACACACGGCATGCTAGCAGCTAACCTGGTTACGATAGACTGACCATACGTCCTTTTTTCACCGGACATGTCCTCTTTTGCGGAGCTGTCAGGGCGGAGTTTCTTAAATGCCTCAAATATCCAGCACATTCTATTAAAATAAACAAAAACATAACAAAAGTGAAATAAAAAAGCTTAAAAGTTAAATGTAATTTAGAAAAAGTTGCAATGTTGACTAATAAAACAAAGCTGTTTTTTTTTTTTCTTTCAAACTGTCATTGCTCAAAACATAATATTGAATCAAAATCAATATTGTGAATTATTGACCTATCCAAGGTTCCGATCACTTCACATCAAATATTCCACTAAGAAAAATATTTTTGGTGGAATTTGGTAAATAAATAACCCAAAAATGTATATTTTGCTGTTTTCTTACTGTACCGAAAATGAACCAAACCGTGACCTCTGAACCGAGGTACGTACCAAACCGAAATTTTTGTGTACCGTTACACCCCTAGTATATACACATATGTTACTTTGTACTGCCATTGTAAGTTAATATTACTAACAGAAACTTGCAACAGTGTTAGCATATTCACGAATGCTAACAACGTTAACTTGATTACATTACGATAGCACATATAAATATGCATGAAAACACTCCTACAGACATCACACATGGGAGGATTGAGTAAGTATTAATGATTTTAGTTGTATTGCAAAACTTACAAACGTTGCTTGGAGTGATGGATGAAGAATCTTTCAAGCAGAAACGCCATGGACGAATAGTAGATGAAATGCGATACACTTCCAGTACAAGGTATGAAACAGGAAGTACTTTTCCAACCCGCAGCACCTGCGGTGACTGAACTCGTCCAAAAGATGGCGCAGTAGCACAAACAACAACACACCTTTTCGAAAAGTATTTTTTGAATACAAAACCTTATGGCCGTCGGTGAAGAAAAATCCATACATTAGCCGCACCATTTGATAAGCCGCAGAGTCCAAAGCGTAGGAAAAACGTAGCGGTTTATAGTCCGTAAAATACAATATGTAACATCCTGTCAGAAATGCTCTAAGTGTAGCACTAAAACTGTCGGTAGAATCACTCAGGAGTCAGGACTCTGTACACAGCTGCAGCTTCGTTACCGTGGAAACGTGTCTATTTATGTGGTAAAATATCATGGCGTAGCCTTTTAAAAAGATTTGACTGCTCATTCCGCACTCTGGTGACAAACTGTGGTTGTGTGAGCTTCCGCTGAATGATTTGGATCAGACCTTGGCCTTATTCGGAACAAAAACATAAACGTCTTCCAGGTGGCGTTGCCAAAATGACATCTCTTTGAGCAGTCTGTTTGAAGTCGTTTGTAGAAGGCTGGCCAGCGCGCACACTAACCTACATGGCAGTAGATGACGAAAAGCACTTCCAGAACTCCTGCTTGTTAGCGTAATGGATCGTGGGCGTGAAACTTTGCAAAGAACTGCCCTTCAATTATGTGTTCAGAATCACTATTCAACATACTAATCATGTTATGGAGACTGAATATGTTTCTAAGTGAACAGTAGGATTAGTTTATAATATTAACACTAAATTAGTCATCTAAGTCTTGATTTTAATCATATTCAATCATTATATCTAGCCTACTTACAGTTTACCAGGATACGGCTGGTCAAATGATAGGAAAGCATGTGTTCATCACAAAGATGTCTTATCTTTTGAACACATCAACCTTAGCCTTAGGTCAGGCTAATTTGAAAAACCAGTACCGCATTTTCCGGACTATAAGCTGCACCCACAAAACTTTAGAAGAAAAAAAAGATTTTTCATATATTAGCCGCACCGGACTATAAGTCGCAGGCATGTATATAGAGGTACATTGTGAAATGAGACCTTACATGGAAAAAATGTGTAAATGTTTATTTTTATACTTCAATTGTTTCCAAACAGTGCTTGTAACACGGCTGTCTTTATTCATTTACGAGATAATTAAGATTTTTTCGTTTTTTAATAAAAAATTGATCAGGATTCTTCTTCCTTGTACTTTGTCAACACTTTGATTTTGAACAGTTTTTTTTAAAGATGATCAATCAAGTACATTGTTTGATTTCTTTGCTTAATCCATTCCATAAATTAGCCATTAGCGAAGAGAAACCCATAGATCATCCGCACCTTTGTATAAACAGCAAGGTTCAAAGCTTGGGGAAAAAAAGGAGGGGCTTATAGTCTGGAAAATGCAATATTATTCGAATATACTGCAAGAGAAAGGAGGCTTAAAAACTGATGACAAATAAATTTTCATACGATTACATGGTGCTAAAATAATTAAATAATAAATAAATATACATATATATGTATATGTTTACATTTCTTCAATAAACTAAAAAGTTAAGGTGCAAATGAAAATATAGTTTCTCCACCTTAGTCATATTTTTTGCGCGAAAGAAACTTCTCTATGACTTTAGCGTCAGACTTCTTCTGTTTGTTTGATACTGTCATTACTGCCACACGTGGTGAAAAAGTGTATTACAATCGAGAACTGCTGCCGCTCATACGGACCACAGCTAAGAAGCAGGCATTTTTTGGCGGCCCCCTTGGGGGCGCTTGTTGCCCAACAATGGGCCCCCGGCCCTATGGTTAAGAAAGCACCAAGACAACACCGTGACAGCTTTGTAGGAGCTCAGCAGGAAAAAAAGACACAAAAAGAGTCACTTTTTTTAATCTGAAACATTTGTCAAAACACATACCGTCTAATTACAGTAAGAATATGAAAAATGTCTTACATTACGATAATGCTTTATCAAAGATGTTTTGTAATATAATCTGTGATATTTCTACCTAAATTGATGTTTTCCGGCAGATTGAAATAATGTGTAAATAGTTTTATAACGTTCTGATTGTTTGCAACTACATAACGTTTAGCTGGCTGAATATTAAACAAGATTAAAACATTGTCATGCAGAGATATGACTATGATTAACTTGTATAACATGTAATGTACAGAATGTCAGAAGCATGTATTCATGTAGAAATATCACAGATTATATTAGCAAACATCATTGACAATCAAAGCATGATCATAACAATCCACAGTTTTGTGTTATTTGTGCGTGAAACTGCTATCTAAACATGGAAGTGTAGCCCCTCCTCTGAATGCAAGTGCTCCTACAACAGGAATACAAATCCTGTATTCCTACAAAAATGTAGCAAGACACTAACGCACTGCAGGGTAATTATTTTGCTGTCATTAAAAACGTGTTTATGTCCATTTTTGTGTTGATCTAATAATATTTAAAAAAACATTGAATGAAAACTAATTGTCCAGTCATGGTAATAAACATAATATTGTAATAATTGGTAATAGACTTAGACTTAGACGAACTTTATTGATCCACAAGGGAAATTGTGAAATAAATTGTTCCCTTAATAATGGTAATAAAGAAATGATCGGTCTGGGGAACACTTATTAATGAAGAAAAATTACATTTATCTGCGATTAATCGCAAATAATTTTTTGTTTGCGCTAACTATAAACAATGCGATTAATCGTGATTAAAAATGTAAATCCTTTAACATAACTGCAGTGTTCACTGTTGCTGGTTCCCAAGGTATAACTCATTTATTGAATTTTGAGCCACCCCGGAAAGTACACAGAGGACGCCTGACATTTACGACTGTCATGGATTTGTCATGTGTGCACGTGGTGTCACATAAGAGTCACTCGGTTGGAGTGGTAAAGACAAAAGTGCCGGCAGCAATGCTCCATCTAATGCTACGTGCTTTGATCCTGACTGTGAATGACCATTTAGCATTTCCTTTAAAACTTGACTCATCGCCATCACCTGACCGGGCCCTCGCTACATTCCACTCAAGTGCAAAAGTCCCTCCAAAGGAGGCCGATGACATTTCCGTGTGTACCTAGTGATAACTCCGGGGGCCGGACAGTGGTGCCATGGTTCAGGGTGTCACTCGGGAGCGGGGAAGACAGACGCTTGGGCAAATAGAGGAACTTGGTTTTTGTGGGGGAGAGGTTGCGTCACTGGTGAAGTCAGCAAAGAGTCAGAGTGATGAAGTGAGCCAAAACACACGTTGTGTCTATAGAGCGCTCTCTGGAATGTGGGCTTTGTCCTGACAGACCATTTCGACTCCCACTCCTGGGTCCGTAAAACATATCTTGTCTCATTGCGTTTGCAACGAGTAGCACCTGACCTTCTGGCCGGAAAAGGCACGTGACCTTATTGGTAAATGGTATATACAGCTAGAACCTTGATTTACGAACTTAATCGGTTCTCGAACAGGGTACGTTAATAGAAAAGTTTGTATATCGAAGTAAACTTCTCCATATGAAATAATGTAAATCGACAAAAGTCCATATTTTTACTTTGTACACTTTGAACATTATATAGAGCTCTATACAGTAGTCTATGTCAAGCAAACATAAGTATATGTACTGTATATGTATATATATACAGTATAAATGTATATGTGAATATATATGTATACATGTATATGTGAATCTATATGTATACATGTACCGTATTTTCCGCACCATAAGCCGCCCTGGGTTAAAAGCCGCGCCTTCAATGAACGGCATATTTCAAAACTTTGTCCACCTATAAGCCGCCCCGTGTTATAAGCCGCATCTAACTGCGCTAAAGGAATGTCAAAAAAACAGTCGGATAGGTCAGTCAAACTTTAATAATATATTAAAAACCAGCGTGATGTGGGCGCGCATGGAGTCGTATATCAATATGGACGGAGCTGCGTGAAAAAAGCCACCCGGCCTCTTCGCGTAAACTTACCTTAACCACTCGCTCATCTTTTCTTCATCCATCCATCCCTTCGAGTTAGCTTTTATGATGACGCCAGCTGGAAAGGTCTCTTTTGGCAAGGTCTTCCTTTTGAATATCACCATGGGTGGAAGTTTCTGGCCATTAGCATGGCAAGCTAGAACCACAGTGAAGGATGACTTCTCATTCCCTGTGGTGCGAATATTCACCGTACGTGCTCCCGTTGTATCCACAGTGCGGTTCACAGGAATATCAAAAGTCAGTGGAACCTCGTCCATGTTGATAATGTTCTCTGGACGGATCTTTTTTTCAGCTATCTTGTTTTTACAATATGCACGGAAAGTAGCCAGCTTTTCTTGAAAGTCTTTAGGCAGTTGCTGTGAAATAGTAGTCCGTGTGCGGATGGAGAGATTGCGTCTTTTCATGAACCGGAAACCTGTCGCTTAGTAGGAGCCATTTTGTGGTCTTTACAGATGTAAACACACAAAGGAAATGAAACGTAATATCCGCGCGCTTCTTCTTCTTCTACCGGGGCGGGTGGTTGCTTACAGTAGAAGAAGAAGCGCTTCCTGTTCTATGGGGGCGGGTGCTTACCTTGGCGGTTGCTTGCGTAGAAGAAGAAGCACTTCCTCTTCTACGGGGAAAAAAGATGGCGGCTGTTTACCGTAGTTGCGAGACCGAAACTTTATGAAAATGAATCTTAATATTAATCCATATATAAAGCGCACCGGGTTATAAGCCGCACTGTCAGCTTTTGAGTAAATTTGTGGTTTTTAGGTGCGGCTAATAGTGCGGAAAATACGGTATATGTGAATATATATGTACACATGTATATCTGAATGTATATTTACACATGTATATGTGAATATATATGTACACATCCATCCATCCATCCATTTTCTACCGCTTATTCCCTTTGGGGTCGCGGGGGCGCTGGAGCCTATCTCAGCTACAATCGGGCGGAAGGCGGGGCACACCCTGGACAAGTCGGCAGCACATGTATATGTGAATATATGTACACATGTATATGTGAATATATATGTACATACATATATATATATATATGTGAATATATATGTACACATGTATATGTGAATATATATGTACACATGTATATGTGAATATATATGTACACATGTATATGTGAATATATATGTACACATGTATATTTGAATGTATATGTACACATGTATATGTGAATGTATATGTACACATGTATATGTGAATGTATATGTACACATGTATATGTGAATATATATGTACACATGTATATGTGAATATATATGTACACAGGTATATGTGAATATATGTACACATGTATATGGGAATATATATGTATATGTGAATATATATGTACATACATATACATATGTGAATATATATGTACACATGTGCATGTGAATATATATGTCCACATGTATATGTGAATATATATGTCCACATGTATATGTGAATATATATGTCCACATGTATATGTGAATATATATGTACACAGGTATATGTGAATATATATGTCCACATGTATATGTGAATATATATGTCCACATGTATATGTGAATATATATATGTCCACATGTATATGTGAATATATATGTCCACATGTATATGTGAATATATATGTACACATGTATATGTGAATATATATGTCCACATGTATATGTGAATATATATGTCCACATGTATATGTGAATATATATGTCCACATGTATATGTGAATATATATGTACACAGGTATATGTGAATATATATGTCCACATGTATATGTGAATATATATGTCCACATGTATATGTGAATATATATATGTCCACATGTATATGTGAATATATATGTCCACATGTATATGTGAATATATATGTACACATGTATATGTGAATATATATGTACACAGGTATATGTGAATATATATGTACACAGGTACTGTATATGTGAATATATATGTACACATGTATATGTGAATATATATGTACATTTATATGTCAATATATTTGTACACATGTATATATCACAAAACAAGTGAAATTGGCATGTTGTGTCGTAAATAAAAACAAAAACATTCAACATGTTTTTTTTAAAAAGCTGGCACAAGTGGCAAAAAAGACTGAGAAAGAAGAATGCTCATCAAACACTTATTTGGAACATCCCACAGGTGAACAGGTGGGTGCCATGATTGGGTATAAAAGCAGCTTCCGTGAAATGCTCAGTCATTCACAAACAAGGATGGGGCGAGGGTCACCACTTTGTCAACAAATGCGTGAGCAAATTGTTTAAGAACAACATTTCTCAACCAGCTATTGCAAGGAATTCAGGGATTTCACCATCTACGGTCCGTAATATCATCAAAAGGTTCAGAGAATCTGGAGAAATCACTGCACGCTCGCGACATTTGTAAGTGCAAGTTAAAACTCTACTATGCAAAGCCAAAGCCAGTCAACAAAGTCAACAACACCCAGAAACGCCGCCGGCTTCGCTGGGCCCGAGCTCATCTAAGATGGACTGATGCAAAGTGTAAAAGTGTTCTGTGGTCTGACGAGTCCACATTTCAAATTGTTTTTGGAAACTGTGGACGTCGTGTCCTCCGGACCACAGAGGACAAGAACCATCCGGATTGTTATAGGCGCAAAGTTGAAAAGCCAGCATCTGTGATGGTATGGGGGTGTATTAGAGCCCAAGGCATGGGTAACTTACACATCTGTGAAGGCACCATTAATGCTGAAAGGTACATAGAGGTTTTCACGCAACATATGTTGTCATCCAAGCAATGTTATCATGGACGCCCCTGCTTATTTCAGCAATACAATGACAAGCCACATGTTACAACAGCGTGGCTTTATAGTAAAAGAGTGCGGGTACTAGACTGGCCTGCCTGTAGTCCAGCCCTGTCTCCCATTGAAAATGTGTGGCGCATTATGAAGCCTAAAATACCACAACGGAGACCCCCGGACTGTTGAACAACTTAAGCTGTACATCAAGCAAGAATGGGAAAGAATTCCACCTGAAAATCTTAAAAAATGTGTCTCCTCAGTTCCCAAACGTTTACTGAGTGTTGTTAAAAGGAAAGGCCATGTAACACAGTGGTAAAAATGCCCCTGTGACAACTTTTTTGCAATGTGTTGCTGCCATTAAATTCTAAATAATGATTATTTGCAAAAAAAAATTAAGTTTCTCAGTGTGAACATTAAATATCTTGTCTTTGCAGTCTATTCAATTGAATATAAGTTGAAAAGGATTTGCAAATCATTGTATTCTGTTTTTATTTACCATTTACACAACGTGCCAACTTCACTGGTTTTGGGTTTTGTATATGTATACACACAGTATATATACATACTGTGCATGTAGGTATATCTATATACTGTGTGTATATATGTATATTTATATACTGTGTGTATATATGTATATATATATACTTTGTGTATATATGTAGTGTGTATATATGTATATATACTGTGTATATATGTACTGTGTGTATATATATGTTGTATATACGTATATGAGTGAGTGTCTGTGTGTGTGTGTGTGTATATATATATATATATATATATATATATATATATACAAACCCCTTTTCCATATGAGTTGGGAAATTGTGTTAGATGTAAATATAAACGAAATACAATGATTTGCAAATCATTTTCAACCCATATTCAGTTGAATATGCTACAAAGACAACATATTTGATGTTCAAACTGATAAACTTTTTTTTTTGTGCAAATAATCATTAACTTTAAAATTTGATGCCAGCAACACGTGACAAAGAAGTTGGGAAAG
>NC_084570.2:28646660-28694160 GCF_033978685.3 Nerophis lumbriciformis
TCTCATAACACCTGAGCAGTGCCAGAAACTCATCGACTCCATGCCACGCCGCATTAACGCAGTAATTGAGGCAAAAGGAGCTCCAACCAAGTATTGAGTATTGTACATGCTCATATTTTTCATTTTCATACTTTTCAGTTGGCCAACATTTCTAAAAATCCCTTTTTTGTATTAGCCTTAAGTAATATTCTAATTTTGTGACACACGGAATTTTGGATTTTCATTTGTTGCCACTTCAAATCATCAAAATTAAATGAAATAAACATTTGAATGCATCAGTCTGTGTGCAATGAATAAATATAATGTACAAGTTACACCTTTTGAATGCAATTACTGAAATAAATCAAGTTTTTCAAAATATTCTAATTTACTGGCTTTTACCTGTATGTATATATATATATATATATATATATATGTATGTATATATATATATATATATATATATATGTATGTATATATATATATATATATATATATATATATATATATATATATAAAATGAGCATGTAATAAATAGTGTAGACGAGGCTTTAGTCTGCTCTGTTTTGTCTTAGTTTTTCCTGGAAAAAGGTCCTTTTATTCCCTGACATCAGAGTATTGCACGTATTTAGTCATCTGAGCAGTGACAGCCAGTACCAACCTATCACATCATTGTCTCTCTGACTCACATTTCACCCCCTGACCACGTTCCCGCCCTGCACGCCTCGGTCAAAGACGTCTTCTGTCCATGTGACTCCCTTCTGTCTGTCAGTGTGCCATTATAAATGTCTCGCTGCGTTCCGCTGCTTCTTACCACTTCATGCTTCTCCCAGCACACACAGCGTCTCAGTCATCCATAATCCATTTTGCTTACTCCATTATCCATGGATCATCCATAACCCTTACTTGGTACCATGGACCTTGAGCCAAGGAAGACTTGGTTTCATATGTGGATTTGGATCGTGTAATCTAATAATGATCATTAAATGAAACTTGTGAATAATAGTTCTGTATTTTACTGCTCAAGTAAGCATAGCTTCATGCCTACCATTGCAAGTATGCCTCTGTTTGTACACAGCTTTCTACACTTAGTTGCTTTTTTGTGAGAGTAATGTGTGCGATTCATCACTAATTTGAGTAAAAGTCAACTTTTTTTATTCCAGATCTAAAAAAACTAATATGGATTTACCGTAGTACTTCGACTTTCATTAGTATTGCGTCATAAACTAAATCGTTTGAAAACCAGTCCGACACTCAAAAATATGAACACACAACCCATTTTAAAGAGAATATTTAGATTTTACATACATAATTCCTCACTTTGACCTTGCCTGACTGAGAGGGGGGAGAGTTAAGCATAATTCTCTCTTTTATTTAATAATGTTTCTCACTTTTTTATATCAAGGTACTTGCACTCGCAACTTTCTTTGACCCCATGGTGGCTTATTTTTGCAGTTGTAGTCATTTTTTTTTTTTTTTAAACCACAGACTCTGGTATTCTTTGTTTGGATACGCGCTCAAATGTATCGTATTTTTCAGACCATAAGGCGCATTGGATTATAAAGCGCACTGCCTATTAGCCAGTCTAGTCAGGTCTATTTTCATACAAAAGGCGCACCGGATTATAAGGCGCATTATAAGGGTCATTTTATGATTTTTTTTTTCTAAATGTAAAATACTTCTTTTGGGTCTACATAACATGTAATGGTGGTTCTTTGGTCAAAATGTTGCATAGATTATGTTTTACAGATCATCTTCAAGTCGCTTTCTTACAGTCGCTTCAGGATGCGCCATTTTGTGGGCGGTCTTATTTACGTGGCTCACCTTCGACAGCGTCTTCTCCCCGTCATCTTTTTTGTAGCGGTGTAGCGTGCAAGGACGGGAGTGGAAAAAGTTAACTGTTTTAATGACATTCAGACTTTACTTCAATCAATAACGGAGCAGTATCTCCTCATCCGTGGCTCACTAGTGCAACAACAACGCCGGAAATGTGTCCTGTGAAAAACCATCCGGCCGGAACTCTCTAATAACTAAAGTTCCTTGGGTGAATAATATAAACTCACTACACCGGTATGTTTTAGCGCTTTCATGGCGAGTTTACTGACAGATATAAGTAAGAACTTTACAATACTTTAGATTAAAAATGGCAACAGCGGAGGATGAATGTCCCATAACAAGAAGATAGAGAAAAAGAAGAAGCTTATCGACTACGGTGTCGGCACGGACTACAAAGGCGGACTCGCGCAATATTTCAGGACTTATGCAGATCCCAAATACAGATCAGCAGGTACCAGAAGGTAAGAAACGTTGTTTTGGCATAATATTGCGAAACAAAACGCCAGATAATGTCTTACCTTATACACACACACCATAATAATACTCCTATGTTGAATCACAGTACAATACATCAAGCTGTGCGGCTTCATAGCTTACCAAAGTCCTACTAAAACATTTTGATAGATTTTTGAGTGCCGTGTGCAATGTTCTATATTTTCAATGGAACATATACAATTTTGGTGTTGTTTACTTGAGTCATATTGCAGTCTACACGTATCTCTTATGTGTGACTGCCATCATATTGCAGTCTACACGCATCTCTTATGTATGACTGCCATCTACTGGTCACACTTATCATTACACCATGTACCAAATAGAATAGCTTCGAGGTCGGTAAGCACAACCAAAATGATTCCGTACATTAGGCGCACCGAGTTACAAGGCGCACTGCCGAGTTTTGAGAAAATGAAATAATTTTAAGTGCGCCTTATAGTCCGAAAAATACAGTATGTGTATTTAAAGTTCCCGGCACTCCAGGCGGTCCGGATTCTATTCAATTTTCATTAGGGACACTTAATACAGGAATATTCTAAGCAACAGAATATAAAACAAAGTTTTTTTTCCAATCCATTTAATTGATTAATGGCTGCAGCCCTAATTAGTTAACACCTCATTAGAAATATTGTATTTCGTTGTCTAAAATGAGAGCCATCCGGGTTAGGGTTCATAGAATAGTTAACTTTACATGTTTACTTTAATATTGAAACAATATTAGATGCATCTCTCGGTATGATGCAGTGCACTGCAAACTGAGTATTGTTCAATTATTCACAGTTAATTAGACGCCATTCATGCACTGTAGACTGCTTTTATTGGCCGGATATTTTACTCTGAGCCACATGGCGAGGTTGGAGAAAAGAGCGGAATTTTGTTGTTTTAAAGCTCTCTCAGACGCCATTTGGTGCTGGCAAAGGTCCCGTTGTGTGCAGCTGTGTCATTCAAGGAGTTCTGGACGTGCCTTGAAAAGGACAGCGAAGAAATGAAGTGAAAAGCAAAGTTTTTTCCTTGTTTTAAATTGCATCATGTATGTCAACTCGTCAATGCAATTAACATTTCAAATGTGGTTTCTTTAGGGTTTTCCCATCAAAATCTCTTTGAGGGTGTTGGTTTTCTCAATATGTCAGAGCGTCTTTCATCGCTTATTACTAGGAATAATAATAATAATACCGCGTCAAATATAAGTTCCTTTAATGGCGCAAATTTTTTTTTACGTGCGATTAACACGCACGCTTCCGGACTTCTTTTTTGATCCGTAGCGTGGGAAATGTAATGATGTTCAGTTGCTGTTGAGCCACAAGCTGGAAAATAGCAAGCAGAAATGCACAAAGAAAAGTTACATTATGGAAATCTCAGATCCAAAACCATGACAAGTCTTTCTCTCGACAAGTTAAGAATATTTTATTTTTCGTTGCCGTGAGACGACATCATTAGAGCGAACGCCTGCTGGCGCTTGCAGAGGGGAGGAGCTTCACGTCCGTGTTTACAGCACAGTTTAGTGCTTTGATAACATAACATGTAGATTGTTACTCAAACTGCTTTAGTAAGGTGGAATAAAAGCTCAGCAGAAAAAAAAGACACAAAAACAGTCACTTTTTTTATCTGAAACCTTTGTCAAAACACGTCAAGTCTCTTTTCATACCAATCACACACTTCCGGCTTCACAATAAAAGAAACTACGGTAAGAAAATGAAAAATGCTTTGTCAAAGATGTTTTGTAATGTAATCTGTGATATTTCTACCCAAATAGACGTTTTCTGGCAGATTGAAATAAAGTGTAAATGTTTTTATAACATGTTCTGATTGCAACTACATAATGTTTAGCTGGCTGAATATTGCACAAGGTTAAAACATTGTCATGCAGAGATATGAATATGATTAACGTGTACAAAATGTAATGTACAGAATATCAGAAGCATTTTTTCAGGTAGAAATATCACAGTTTACATTAGCAAACATCTTTGACAATCAAACCGTGATCCTAACAATCCACATTTTGTGTTATTAATGAGTGAAACTGCTATCAAACATTGAAGTGTAGCCCCTCCTCTGAATGCAAGTATTCCTACAAAATACCAAATTTTGCAAGACGCTAACGCACTGCAAGTAGTTTTTTTTGTAAAACTAGTATCTAAACATGGAAGTGTAGACCCCTCCTCTGAATGCAAGTGCTCCTACAGCAGGAATACAAATGATGTATTTGTACAAAATACAACATCTGGCAAGACGCTAACACACTGCAGGTAATTTTTTTGTGTGAAACTGGTATGTAAACATGGAAGTGTAAACCCTCCTCTGAATGCAAGTGCTCTACAGCAGGAATACAAATGCTGTATTCCTACAATATTTAGTAAGACGCTAAAGCACTGCAAGTCATTTTATTTGTGAAACTGGTATCTAAACATGGAATTGTAGACCCCTCCTCTGAATGCAAGTGCTCCTACAGCAGGAATACAAATTCTGTATTTGTACAAAATAGAACATCTGGCAAGACCCTAACACACTGCAGGTAATTTTTTGTGTGAAACTGATTTGTAAACACAGAAGTGTAGACCCCTCCTCTGAATGCAAGTGCTCCTACAGCAGGAATACAAATGCTGTATTCCTATAAAATTTAGTAAGACGCTAAAGCACTGAAAGTAATTTTTTGTGTGAAACTGGTATAAACATGGAAGTGTTGCCCCCTCCTCTGAATGTTAGTGCTACTACAGCAGGAATACAAATTCTGAATTCCTACAAAATACAACATTTTGCAAGACGCTAACGCATTGCAAGTAATTTTTTGTGTGAAACTGGTATCTAAACATGGAAGTGTAGCCCCCTCCTCTGAATGCAAGTGCTCGTACAGCAGGAATACAAATAATACAAAATTTAGCAAGAACGCACTGCAGGTCATTTTTTTTGCTGTCATTAAAAACATGTGTAATGTCCATTTTTGTGTTGAGCTGTTTAAAAAAACATAATATAAAAAAATTATAATAATTATTATTAAAACTAATTGTCCAGTCATGGTAATAAAAAATAATATTGTAATAAATGGTAATAAATAAATTATCGGTCTGGGGACACTTATTAATGAAGAAAAATTACATTTATCTGCGATTAATCACAAATAATTGTGTGTTTGCGTTGACTATGAACAATGTGATTATTCGCGATTAAATATTTGAATCCTTTAAGAGCTCTTATTAATTTTTAGTATTATTTTTTTAGTAGAGCGATACACATTTCAAGGCAACTTAAGGTTCATTTAAATGAAAGAATGATTTTTGAAAGACGTTTTTATGTCTGGAGTATAAAGTGTGACAACCGACTCAACGGCTCTAATTTGGCTCTGCCTTCCTCCCTTTTGTATCGACTCATGTCACGACCTCGTCTGCTCAACCACATTCTCTTCTCGTACTTCTATACACAAATGGTGAGGAAAATAAAATCAGTGCAACATTGACTTTTTTTAAAAGGAGCTCCCGACGCTTTTTGTCATCTCATTATTCCTTTCTTCTCTGCAACAGCTGTGCTTTTGGGGGAGAGCCATACCACTTCCTGCTGGGTTTTGTACCCTGCATGAATCCCCTGTTTGGGTTGGCTCACTAGCCCAACGTGTGTGTGTGTGTGTGTGTGTGTGTGTGTGTGTGTGTGTGTGTGTGTGTGTGTGTGTGTGTGTGTGTGTGTGTGTGTGTGTGTGTGTGTGTGTGTGTGTGTGTGTTTCTACCCTTCCTGAGACATCAACAAGTAAAAGTACCTTCCATATGAGGACCGGTGAACAGGTTAGGACATAAATCATGGTCCCAATACGGAAAACCATTGCAGCTAATAGAGAATGTCTCATTTGCACCCCTGGTGGTGAAATCTATCAAAATTAGGGTGGTACCAAAAAAGGAGTGATTTTTCAAATTGACTGTGTGTCGGTTTTAAAAGTGCTCCCCCTCTGGTCAACATATGAAATAACAAGTGTGTGTAAAAAATTTAAATGTGCCCCCTTTGGCCAAAATTATTATTTTTTTTAATTAAAAAGATGTATATAGAGACATACTGTAATAACTTGAAGTAAATAATGAAGATGTAATATTAATAATTAACTAAAAGCAGTCTTTTTCTCACAATGTGTCGACTTTTTTCTTATAAAATTGGGAAGAATTTCTCATATTCTTTCTGTTTCTGTAATATTGCAATATTTTCTCGTAAAATTATTACTTTTTCATGTAAAATTATTACTTTTTCATGCAAAATGGTGACATTTGTCATACAAAATTCTGACCTTTATCACAATATTGCCAATTTTTGTGTTATGGTGAAATAGTGACATCTTTTGAGTACAATTATGACTTTTGACTTAAGTAAAATTACCATTATTATTATAATATAGCCAAAATGTTAAAGTTTTCTTATAAAATTATGACTTTTGTCGAGTGAAATTACGACTCTTTTCATAAAATTGCCAAAATTGTTAAGTTTTTCTTGTAAAATTGCTACTGTTATTGAATGAAATTCCAACTTTTATCATAATATTGCGCAAATGTTCAGTTTTTCTTCTAAAATTTTGACTTGCGTTGAGTAAAATTACGACTTTTATTATAATACTAGAGGTAGGCATTTTTCGGAGTTCTCAAGGAGGTAACAAATACAAGTGTGTGTGTGTGTGTGTGTGTGTGTGTGTGTGTGTGTGTGTGTGTGTGTGTGTGTGTGTGTGTGTGTGTGTGTGTGTGTGTGTGTGTGTGTGCGCGCGCAAGAGCCAGGGGGTGTTTTCTGAACAAATCTGTCTGGGCGTTCTCTCCCTCCATGCCTGTTATTCCAATTGCTTGTTTCATCCTCATGAAGACAGTCCTTTGCAGCCAACTTGTTTCTACCTTTATTTTATTTATCTATTTATTTCTTTGACAGGGACATTACAATGAAACATTGCTCCCCATAGGTAACAGGTGTCCAATTACATGAGACTTCTAGCTACAGGCTAATTTGCAACTCTCGTCCCTGGTTAGGCTTTTAAAGAAAAGTTGAGAAAAGTGAATAACACATACAAAAGGATTAAAACAAGTACAAAATAAAAATACATTAAAAACTAGATGAGGCAATTCCTAAAGGAATTGCATGTGAATGCTCCAATGCTGAAGTTGAACTGAAATGCCGACAGAATGTAGTATGAACGTAAGAATGGTTTGAATGTTGAAGAGTGTGAATTCTCAGGAAAAACAAAATTTGGTTTGGAACTTGGGAAAGTGTTAGTTGGATGAGTGGACTGTGTTGATGTTGGAATGGTTCGAATCAGTTCAAAAATGTGCGAATTGTGGAAGTTTAAAAAATGGACAATTCATTTTGAATGAGCAAAATTTCCCTGAAACATGGGAATTCTTTGAAATCCGGGAAACATTTTTGAATTGTTGAAGGAGAGCACACAATTTTAAACAGGCTGAATATTTTGGAGTTGGAACCGTTTGAATCGGATGAAAAATGTGGGAATTGTGGAATTTTGAAAAATGTCCCATTCATTTCAATGGAAATTTCATGGAAATTTGGGAGTTTCGGGAAAAGCGCAAATTTTGGGGAACATGTTAAAAGACTTGAATGTTCTGAACAAGCTGGAATTTTTCAAATCGGTCCAGAAATGTTAAAGTAGTAACATTTTTAATTGAGAAATGGTATTATGGAATTCCTGGAATTTCGGGAAAACCGGGAATTTTTCCAGTTCAAAAAACAACTTAGTTTTTTTTCCTGGTTAAGAAGAATGTTTTGACGGTGGAACGGTTGTAGTGGGTTGAAAAATGTAGTAGTAGTCAACAGAAAAAAGGGTTTGGAAAAATGGGAATCCTGGGAATTCCTAGAATTGTTTTTAACTTGGGAAGATTATAGTTTAAATGAGCAAGATAAGTGGAATGTGTTGAAGGTGGAATGGTTTGAATCGGTTGAAAAATGTGTAAATGGTGGAAGTTTGAAAAATGGCCAATTCATTTTGAATGGGGAAAAATGTCCCGGAAAACCTGGAATTCTGGGAAATCTGGGAATTTTTGGAATTTGTCAAGGGTGAAAGCCTGTGATTCCCGAATAGGCTGAACAGTTTGAAGTTGGAACGGTTTGAATCGGGTGAAAAATGTGGAATGTAGAGAGCGCCAAAATCTGGAGAAGAAGAAGAAGTTTAATAAATAGATGAATTTTGGTGTAGAAAACTATATGTGTGAATGCTTTGGAGCATTCACACAACTCGATGAGGTGTGAATGCTCCAATGCTGAAGTTGAACTGAAATGCTGACATAGTACGAATGTAAGAATAGTTTGAATGTTGGAATGGTTTGAATGTCGAAGAGTTTGAATTTCCAGGAAAACTGGAATTTGGTTTGGAACTTGGGAAAGTGTTAGTTTGAATGTCCAGGATTAGTGGCATGTGTTGATGTTGGAATGGCTTGAATAGGTTAAAAAATGTGGGAATTGTGCAACTTGGAAAAATGTCCCATTCATTTCAATGGGAACTTCCTGTAAATTTGGAAAAAGCGGGATTTTTTTTTTTTTTTTTAATGATTAGGAGCATGAATGAGCTGTATTGGTTGGTGTTGGAATTGTTTAAATCAGTCAAGAAATGTTGAAGTAGTAACAGTTTTTTAATTGACAAATTGTATTACGGAATTTCGGGAAAACCGTACATTTTTTAAGTTCTTAAACCAACTTGTTTTTTTGTCCTGACTAAGAGGAATGTTTTGACAGTGGAACGGTTGAAAAGGGTTTGAATTCCTGGAAATTTGTTGAACGTGAAAAAATGGTTGTTTGAATTTCCAGGATGGATTGAATGTGTTGAAGGTGGAATGGTTTGAATCGGTTGAAAAAAGTGGGAATTGTGGAAGTTTGAAAAATGGATAATTCATTTTGAATGGGGAAAATGTCCCTAAAAACTGGGAGTTCTAGAAAATCCGGGAACATTTTTTATAATTGTTGAAGTAGAGCACACAATTTCTAAACAGGCTGAATATTTTGAAACTGGAACAGTTTGAATCAGATGAAAAATGTTGAATGCTTTGGAGCATTCACACAATAATTGGCCCCATTAGTCCATGACTACACCCAGTTTTCGTGCTCACACTTCTGATTTTCCTGATTTTTAGTTTTGTGGAGAAAAGTTTGATGTCCCACTGTGACTTTAACTCCAGTGGCAAAGAGTTCCACAGAGTAGTTCGGCACCTTTTTACTCTATAACTCCTGTCTGCACACCTTCACTACTGCATCTTTGTATTTCTTTACACATCACATCAGGGGCTAACCCATGAAGACACTTAAGAATAGCTTTTAAAAATGAGAAATGTATAAAATGATGGGTGATATTGCAGTGATGATGCTTCATTGGTTTTTGGTCAAATATCTTCAGTGTTTGTATATCAAGGGTCTCTTTAGTGGCGCCCTAGTGGCTCCCTGGAGCATTTTTAAAAAAGGATTGAAAATGGAAAAAGATGGGCGGGGAAATAATTTTTGTTTGAAGACAAACATGAGACAAACCTTCCCAGTTGATAGAAAGCCCACTGTTTAATATGTTTGTGTGTATGCTTCACTGATGAGAGGATTTGGTGAACATCGTTTTGTCCTACTAATTTCGGTGGTTCTTGAACTCACCATAGTGTGGACTGTGACGCAACAGTTTGTTTACATGTAAAATCTTCCACTCCTTCTTTGTCTCTGTTTGTCCACCAAAAGTTTTATACGGTGCGTGAATGCACAGAGGTGATCTTTGTTGATGTTATTGACTTTTGTGGAGTGCGAATCAGGCATATTTGGTCAGTGATCCACTATGGACTGGACTCTCACAACATTATGCTAGATCCACTTGACGTCCATTGCACCGGTCGCCCAGGGGAGGGTCCCCACATCTGCGGTCCCCCCAAGGTTTCTCATTGTTATCCCATTGGGTTGAGTTTTTTCTTGCCCCGATGTGGGATCTGATGTCGTTGTGGCTTGTGCAGCCCTTTGAGACACTCGCAATTTAGGGCTATATAAGTAAACATTGATTGATTGATTGATTGAGTGCATGACTGCAAGCTAATCAATGCTAACATGCTATTTAGGCTAGCTGTATGTACATATTGCATCATTATGCCTCATTTGTAGGTATATTTGAGCTCATTTAATATCCTTTACTTTTATCCTCTTTGTATATCATTTACATTTGCATGTCTCATGACACATTATCTGTATGTAATATTGGCTGCATTTCAGATAGTTGTTTGTGTGCCATGTTGTTCCAGACCACAGCAAACATTACCCAGCTTGCCAAAGATAGTAATAAACCTATTAAAAGAAGACAGCCTGCCATTTCTTTTAACTTGGACACACACATCTATACCTTTTGGCTATTCTAAGCCAGTCATTTCCAGGAGTTATCTCACCTTCCAAGTAGCCTCTTATTTACTAATGGTTTCTAATGTTGTAAAAATGTGTAGAATAAATATTACATTTCAACATTTCTGTCAACGAAGATTTGCTTCAGCCTGCGACACATAGTCATTTTGATAGTAGGCTAATATAGCTAATATAGACGCTTACATCATGTGTCGTCTTCATTATAACACTTATATAAGACTTTTAAAGTAATTTTGATAGTAGGCTAATATAGACACTTACATCATGTGTTGTCTTCATTATAACACTTATATAAGACTTTTAAAGTCATTTTGATAGTAGGCTAATATAGCTAATATAGACACTTACATCATGTGTCGTCTTCATTATAACACTTATATAAGACTTTTAAAGTCGTTTTGATAGTAGGCTAATATAGACACTTACATCATGTGTCGTCTTCATTATAACACTTATATAAGACTTTAAAAGTCATTTTGATAGTAGGCTAATATAGCTAATAAAGACACTTACATCATGTGTCGTCTTCATTATAACACTTATATAAGACTTTTAAAGTCATTTTGATAGTAGGCTAATATAGACACTTACGTCATGTTTTGCCTTCATTATAACACTTATATAAGACTTTTAAAGTCATTTTGATAGTAGGCTATCATAGCTAATATAGACCCTTGCATCATGTGTTGTCTTCATTATAACACTTATATAAGACTTTTAAAGTCATTTTGTTGTCTTCATTATAACACTTATACAAAACTTTTAGTCATTTTGATAGTAGGCTATTAAAGCTAATATAGACACTTACATCATGTGGTGTCTTCATTATAACACTTATACAAGACTTTTAGTCATTTTGATAGTAGGCTATTAAAGCTAATATAGACACTTACATCATGTGTTGTCTTCATTATAACACTTATATAAGACTTTTAAAGTCATTTTGATAGTAGGCTTATATAGCTAATATAGACACTTACTGTACGTCATGTGTTGCCTTCATTATAACAGTTATATATGGCTTTTCATTTTTTGTATTTTTGGTCCAATATGGCTCTCTCAATGTTTTTGGTTGCTGACACCTGGTTTATAAATGACCACAGAGGCTTCACTGCACATTGTCCCCAGACCGTGGCACAATAAGACATATGGGATCAAATCATTGCATGCATGCAAACTTGTGCACCTTGAACAGATAAACACGGTCTAATAAGCCTGAAACAGTTTATATTTCAGTCATTTTTGTAATTTGGCCATCAAATTTTAGCTTCGGGTCCAAAATAACACCCACATATTTAAATTCCTTTACCTTTTCTATTTTTATTTTTATTAATGTTGACCTGAATTTCATTTAATGATTGTTTCTTCAGAGACATTGAGACTGTTTTGTTATCATTTAGGGCTAAACATTATTTTGAAGCCATGTTGATATTCTTCCACCAAGCAGCCGGGCCACATTGTGCAGCAATCAACAGGCTGATGGGGGTCCTCATCAACGCTTTATTACCCTGGCCTATGTCTTAACAGTCTTTGTCGTCCTTGACAGGAAGGAGCACAGCATCCTGTCTCCGGTCAACTGCTGGAACCTGCTGCTGCTTCAGGTGAAGAGGGAAAGCAGAGACCACGCCACGCTGTCCGACCTCTACCTCAACAACATCATCCCTCGCTTCGCGCAGATCAGCGAGGACTCGGGACGCCTCTTCAAAAAGGCAAGTCTGCCTCACACGTGTTGCTGGTGGACAGAAACACATGCTGCAAACACGCACATGACATGTGGCTCTCATGCCTTTCGCTGCAGATTGATTCGTTGCAGAGTTGTGGGGGAGAAAAGGTTCAGTACTTTTGGCTTCATTCGTGTAAAACTACAAAGAACCTTTATTTGGATCAGCACCCATAGTACACGTTAACGCACAGGTGTCGAACTCATTTCATGTGGCCCCGTGAAAGCCTAGATGTGCGTCAATAAAGTACTTAATCTCTCTTAAGACTGCTCTGATTGATCGATTAAATCGATTACAGCATTTCTGGACTATAGAGGGCACCGGTATATAAGCCGCACCCACTACATATTAGAAGAAAACAATATTTTTCCATATATAAGCCGCACCAGACTATAAGCCGCAGGTATATACGTTGTGAAATGAGTTATTTACACAGAAACATTTTGTAAATGTTTATTTACATAACTTAAATGTTTCCAATTGGTGTCTGTAACAGGGCAGTAAAACGGCTGGTCAAACAAAACAGAAGTCAACGCCATGGACCCACCAGCTGCGGAAGCTAGCTCTCCAATCAGCTAAACAGACTCAAAAACTGGTCATTTTCCGCCGTACAAACCAGGCCAAAACCAACTGGAGAAAAAAACACTGTGGACCGGTACTTCCGGTTCAAGGCACGAAACAGGAAGCGCCTGCAGTGAGCGAACTCGTCCAAAAGATAGCACTACAGCACAAACAAGGCCACGCCTTTTCAGTGTCTTTGCTTGTGTTTTTATGAAAATCATTTGCGTTATGGCCGTTAGCAAAGAAAAATCCAGTCAGCTGCACCTTTTTATAAGCCGCAGGGCTCTAAGCGTAGGAAAAAAGTAGCAAATTATTTTCCAGGAAAATATGGTAATAAAATGTATCAGTATTGCATAAATATACAGTTAGTACCTAAATTAAATTGATCAATTTGACATGTGGTAAATAAAAGCTAATAAATACTAACTAAACAAGGATTTAAAAAGATAATGATATAAATAAGAATATTAATTTGTAAGGTCTTGTGCCTCTTTTTAAAAATAACAAGTAAAGTAACATTCTGCACACAGCATGCACAGTTACTCGCTTCAAAATAAAAGCATGGCAGTATTACCACTAACTCTTAAAGTTAGAGTGTAAAAACTAATTGACTTTTGTTTGCATAATTGTGTTTCCTTGTATCCATTAAACCATATTCAGTTGTATTTACAGTCTGCAAAGTATATGAAAACACAATTTAAATATCACAAAATGCCTTAAATTCAGTCTGCCATTCTGAATATCCCGCTGGATATATGGAAAACTTGATTGATTGATTGAAACTTTTATTAGTAGATTGCACAGTACAGTACATATTCCGTACAATTGACCTCTAAATGGTAACCCCCCAATAAGTTTTTCAACTTGTTTAAGTCGGGATCCATGTTAATCAATTCATGGTAAGAGATGTGCTGTCTATCATTCATAATCCTTATATAAGACATGAACACATATGGTTTTCTCTTTTATTATTTATTCTAAGACGTAAATAAATAAATACATAAAAAGTGTGCTAACAATGTAGTCAATGGGGGCTCTGTATTTTTCCCCAAAAAAACTCTAAATAACCATCCAAAATCCGCCAACAATACTCTTTATACATATTGTGACCTGAATAGTAACCAAATATAAGCAATGTTGTTATGATAAGCGATAACGAAAGCAAACTATTTCTTAGCGGCGCAATGATACACACAGCTAAGTAGCCCTCTACTGCTTTACTGTGAGCCGGCAGCGATGGCCTGCTGCTCCTGCATCATCGCGACTTGGCTCATCAAAGTTATTCTATATTATAAATCATGCCCCTCATCTGGATATTAGGAGGATTTAGCCTTGAATCTAGAAGTTGTTATCTGTGACATCAAATTTATATCCGGATATGGAGACAAACACACAACAAGAGACAGTGTCTGCAGGGAGACTTCCTTATCATGAATAATTATTCATCTAAACGGGAAGATATTGACATCCTATCAGTCTTTATCCCAGTGAGAGCAGACATTGTACAGTAAGATCGTTTTGTTATGTTTTTAGTTTGTATTTCTTGTTTAGCACTTAGCAATACAGCTACATGATGCTGTGTTTCACTAAAGATGCATCTGTTTAGCAGAGCTTTTTTTACCCTTTGTGAGGATTAAGGTTAATTATTCATGTAAAGGGGAAGATATAAACATCCCATCTGTCTTTATCCCAGGGAGAACAGACATTGCACAGTGACTGATTGTTTTATTATGTTCCGAGTTTGTATTTCTTGTTTAGCACTTAGCAATTGTGCTACATGATGCTTAGTGTTTTACTGAAGCTGCATCTGTTTAGCAGAGCTTATAAAACTTGTAGCTCATCCTTATATTCAGGATCAACAATATACGGTTCTGGATTGTAATTTTTTCCACTGTACTGCTACTTTGATTAAAAAAAACACCATTGCCCCGTATTGTCTGACCCTTTAATTCCCAGCTCAGAATCATACACAATCCTGGCTGCAATATCTTAGGAAAACAGAAGAATTATCAATAAAAATATGCACAAATGCAGGAAATCGATGTCAACAAACTGCCAAAGGATTACAAATCCTCAATAGATCAAGGATTTTGTGCGACTGTAGATGCCTCTTTTTTCAACAGTTATGGTTAAAAGTTGGACTGAGTTTGTGTTTGTTTCCATCGGTAGTTAATATCAGTGTTGTCAGTCATGGTGTGGACATAACTTCCGGTTCAAGACACAAAACAGGAAGTTTTGGTGAATTTACGAAACTGAAACGATACAAAAAGAATGCCATTGTAAGTTAATAATACTAACACAGACACTAGCTTGATTACATTATGATAGCATGTACAAATATGCATGAAAACACTCCTATAGACATCACACATGGGATGCTTTAGTAGGTATAAATTGTTTTAGTTATATTGTAAAACTTACACACAGCTTGGAGTGATGAATGAAGAATTATTTTGAGCAAAAACGCTATTGACGAATAGTAGACAAAACGGGATATACTTCCGGTTCAAGACACAAAACAGGAAGTTTTGGCAAAATTAGGGAAGTGAAACAATACAAAAATAATGCCATTGTAAGTTAATAATACTCGTAAAGTGTTAGCATATTATCTAATGCTAACGACGTGAGTTTGATTACATTACGATAGCACGGACAAATATGCATGAAAACACTCCTACAGACATCACACATGGGACGCTTTAGTAAGTAAGAATTGTTGTAGTTGTATTGTAAAACTTCCAAACATTGCTTGGAGTGATGAATGAAGAATTAACAAGAACTTGCTGGTCGTCAAGTAGGGAGAAAATAACACTCATGAGTCAAACCGCATGAACAAGCTGGCCTAATGAAGCGTCTTGTTTTGAAGTCCGACTGTACTCTGTTGTGGTTTTGTCGAGGCAGACAGACGAGCACAGGCCCGAGGAGAGGTTCAGAGGTCAAGATTGACTGCGGTTGATGGATAGGACGGCTCAGCCGCGGCTGATTGCTTTTAGGTAGTTTGAGTCTGATGGCTTTCAAGAGGGAGGGTGTGGCAACCTCACTGTTTTCACCGTAAATCCTCCCCATGTGGCTATCTTTCTCCGCTAGCATGCATGGCGCTCATCCTCTCCCTGACCTTTTAAGCTGTCTGGGATTTGAAGTAATTGCCCCAATTTGTGTCTCCGTGTTCCCCGACAAATGTTTGGCCTTTCATCGTTTCTCTTCCGCTTCGTTTGCTATCTCTCTCTCCGTGTTTATTTGGTCAGTGTTCCCCTCACAGGTGTGCGCCTGCAAAATAGTGCACTGCTCAGACGTCATCTGCACACAAAATACAATCCAACCAACACTCAGAACACAGTGGAACCTCCATTCACAAACTTAATTGGTTCTTGAAGATGGTTTGTGATCCGAAAAGTTTGTATAATGAAACAGAGTTCCCCAAAAGAAACAATGTAAATATGAATAATTGGTTCTAGCCCCGACAAAAGTCCCTATTTTAATAAAGAACTGCACACTTTGAAGACACTGTAATGTGTGTGTGTATGTATATATATATGTATATATGTATATATATATCCATCCATCTTCTTCCGCTTATCCGAGGTCGGGTCGCGGGGGCAGCAGCCTAAGCAGGGAAGCCCAGACTTCCCTCTCCCCAGCCACTTCGTCCAGCTCTTCCTGTGGGACCCCGAGGCGTTCCCAGGACAGCCGGGAGACATAGTCTTCCCAACGTGTCCTGGGTCTTCCCCATGGCCTCCTACCGGTCGGACGTGCCCTAAACACCTCCCTAGGGAGGCGTTCGGGTGGCATCCTGACCAGATGCCCGAACCACCTCATCTGGCTCCTCTCGATGTGGAGGAGCAGCGGCTTTACTTTGAGCTCCTCCCGGATGGCAGAGCTTCTCACCCTATCTCTAAGGGAGAGCCCCGCCACCCGGCGGAGGAAACTCATTTCGGCCGCTTGTACCCGTGATCTTGTCCTTTCGGTCATAACCCAAAGCTCATGACCATAGGTGAGGATGGGAACGTAGATCGACCGGTAAATTGAGAGCTTTGCCTTCCGGCTCAGCTCCTTCTTCACCACAACGTATCGATACAGCGTCCGCATTACTGAAGACGCCGCACCGATCCGCCTGTCGATCTCACGATCCACTCTTCCCCCACTCGTGAACAAGACTCCGAGGTACTTGAACTCCTCCACTTGGGGCAAAATCTCCTCCCCAACCCGGAGATGGCACTCCACCCTTTTCCGGGCGAGTACCATGGACTCGGACTTGGAGGTGCTGATTCTCATCCCAGTCGCTTCACACTCGGCTGCGAACCGATCCAGTGAGAGCTGAAGATCCTGGCCAGATGAAGCCATCAGGACCACATCATCTGCAAAAAGCAGAGACCTAATCCTGCAGCCACCAAACCAGATGCCCTCAACGCCTTGACTGCGCCTAGAAATTCTGTCCATAAAAGTTATGAACAGAATCGGTGACAAAGGGCAGCCTTGGCGGAGTCCAACCCTCACTGGAAACGTGTCCGATTTACTGCCGGCAATGCGGACCAAGCTCTGGCACTGAGCATACAGGGAGCGGACTGCCACAATCAGACAGTCCGATACCCCATACTCTCTGAGCACTCCCCACAGGACTTCCAGAGGGACACGGTCGAATGCCTTCTCCAAGTCCACAAAACACATGTAGACTGGTTGGGCAAACTCCCATGCACCCTCAAGGACCCTGCCGAGAGTATAGAGCTGGTCCACAGTTCTATGACCAGGACGAAAACCACACTGTTCCTCCTGAATCCGAGGTATATATATATATATATATATATATATATATATATATATATATATATATATATATATATATATATATATATATATATATAAATTATATATAAGTATATATATAAGTATATATATATATATATATATCATTATATATAAGTATATGAATGCATATATATAGATATATATATATACATATATAATTATATATAATTATATGATATATATGTATGCATATATATGTGTGTCTGTCTGTATATATGTATGTGTATATATATATGTTTGTGCATATATATATATATATATATACTGTGTGTGGGTATATATATATATATATATATATATATATATATATATATATATATATATATATATGTTTGTATATGTGTGTGTGTGTGTGTGTGTGTGTGTGTGTGTGTGTGTGTGTGTGTGTGTGTGTGTGTGTGTGTGTATGTGTATATATGTATTTAAGTTAAAGTACCAATGATTGTCACACACACACACTAGGTGTGGCGAAATTATTCTCTGCATTTGACCCATCACCCTTGATCACCCCCTGGGAGGTGAGGGGAGCAGTGGGCAGCAGTGGTGGCCATGCCCGGGAATCATTTTTGGTGATTTAACCCCCAATTCCATCCCTTGATGTATGTGTGTATATACATGTATATATGTGTATATTTACAGTTGTGGTCAAACGTTTACATACACTTGTAAAGAACATAATGTCATGGCTGTCTTGAGTTTCCAATAATTTCTACAACTCTTATTTTTTGTGATATAGTGATTGGAGCACATACTTGTTGGTCACAAAAAAACATTTGTGAAGTTTGGTTCTTTTATGAATTTATTATGGGTCTACTGAAAATGTGAGCAAATCTGCTAGGTCAAAAGTATACATACAGCAATGTTAATATTTGCTTACATGTCCTTTGGCAAGTTTCACTGCAATAAGGCGCTTTTGGTAGCCATCCACAAGCTTCTGGCAAGCTTCTGCTTGAATTTTTGACCAATACTCTTGACAAAATTGGTGCAGGTCAGCTAAATTTGTTGGTTTTCTGACATGGACTTGTTTCTTCAGCATTGTCCACACGTTTAAATCAGGACTTTGGAAGGCCATTCTAAAACCTTAAGTCTAGCCTGATTTAGCCATTCCTTTACAACTTTTGACGTGTGTTGGGGGTCATTGTCCTGTTGTAACACCCAACTGCGCCCAAGACCCTACCTCTGGTCTGATGATTTTAGGTTGTCCTGAAGAATTTGGAGGTAATCCTCCTTTTTCATTGTCCTATGTACTCTCTGTAAAGCACCAGTTCCATTGGCAGCAAAACAGGTCCAGAGCATAATACTACCACCACCATGCTTGACGGTAGGATGGTGTTTCTGGGATTAAAGACCTCACCTTTTCTCCTCCATACATATTGCTGGGTATTGTGGCCAAACAGCTCAATTTTGTTTCATCTGACATCACATGGACAAAGATAAGACCTTCTGAAGGAAATAAAAATTGAGCTGTTTGGCCACAATACCCAGCAATATGTTTGGAGGCGAAAAGGTGAGGCCTTTAATCCCAGGAACACTTATGTGGGATCTGAGCCGAAAATGTCGTGGCTTGTACAGCCCTTTGAGACATTTGCAATTAAGGGCTATATAAGTCAACTTTGATTGATTGATAGCGACATATGTAAGGAGTGCGCAATAAGGAGAGAGATGCATTATTCTTTATATACTGAATACAAGGTGGGAGGGAGGGAGTAGGCTCAGTTTGGAGGGGGAGAGAGCATATGATGCAACTCATTGGAGACAATGGTTCACTGTTTACTGGAAGGAAGAAGCCGACACTTTGAAATGAGAAAGGAGAAGAGACAGTTTAACAGTGAGTCATGCAGGCAAGGTCATTCTCTGGTCAGAATGCGCTTTTCACAGAAATACTGCAATTTGTAATGGCATAGTACAAGGGTACATCCATGTTTTCCATCACGACAGTAATATGAAAACAGAATGAGCAGGGAGTTTTTCACCCATGTCAGTCGCAACTGTCATTTGTCATGTCTGGGATCCACCCTCTCTCCTGTTCCATGGATCGGCCTCTTTTCTTGACGTGGCATCCATCAAGTCCACTGCCGCCCTCCTCCATGAACCCCCTGAGTCCTTCCATGGCGGGTAGTCAGTCCTGCCTGAGTTGGTTTGCCAGTTTCACGGGACAAACGATGACTGCGTGTAATCTTGCTGACGACGCTGGGAAGAAAAGCTCCTTGTTGACTGTGATTTACTCATTCTCCTTTGTGTTTGTGTACAGAGCAAAGAGGTTGGCGTGCAGCTGCAGGAGGACTTGATGAAGGTTCTCAATGAACTTTACTCGGTAAGACAAACCACTTGTCTCATTTCAAAAGTGAAGATTTTGGGTGTGCTTCATCGTGCTTGGACTAATGAAAAGGGAGGAAGTACCGTGGAACCTCGATTTACAAATGGTTCTTGAACATGGTTCATAAACCGAATTTTAGGGGGGAACATTTTTTTTCCATATTAGTCACACCGGACTAAAAGTCGCAGACATATACGTTGTGAAATGAGTTATTTACACAAAACTATTTTGTAAATGTGTATTTACATATATTAATTGTTTCCAAACAGTGTCTGTAACAAGGTTAGCTTGATTACATTACGATAGAACGTACAATGATGCATGAAAACACTCCTACAAACATCACACATTGGACGGTTTAGTAAGTAAGAATTGTTTTAGTTATATTGTAAAACTTACAAACGTTGCATGGAGTGATGAATGAAGAATCCCTTAAGATCAGAAACGCTATGGACGATCAGAAAATAGGACGGCACTTCTACTTCCGGTTCAAAGCTTTAAACAACGTGAAGGAATTCACCTTTGCCCAGAAGCACCTGCAGTGAGAAAACTCGTCCAAAAGTCGGCGCCATAGCACAAACATGTCTTTGCATGTGTTTAATAAAAACTATTTTCTTTAGGGCTGTCAGCGGAAAAAAATCCATAAGTTAGCCGCACCGTTTTATAAGCCGCAGAGTATAAAGCACTGGAAAAAGGTAACGATTTACAGTCCGGAATCTACAGTATCAAACGAACATAAGGGGGTAATGGCTCAACAATATCTTTTTAATCCATTCAACACAACAACTTTACAGCGAGGTTAAATATCAACACACACACAAAAGTCTCGTTGTTGCACTCCAAAACGTTAACCACCATGTTGCTACAATAAAAACAAATAAAGGAAAATCATTTTATCTTGTGTGTGGGAATATTTGTGACATTGTTGAGTTTCCGAGTTATAAACAAGCAGTGGCTTCATGGAGTCTCTGCTGGCGTTAGCACAAACGAGCAATGTAAGGTGATCCTTCATCGGCTTGTGTCCCGGTAGTTCCTTCTCATTAGCTGTAATAAAGGTCGGATTTGGCATCTTTTTTGGCCTCATCACAATTTAAGACTTGCTAAGGAAAAATAAAATATAAACCAAAAATAAAATCCTCGAACTGGCACCCAAGCCGGAGGCTAACTAGCTAAAGCGCTAACTCAAAGCGGTTGTTTAGCATCTCGAAGCCACACAACGAGACTGTTAGAGTTTGGACACATTGAAAGTGTTTCTGATCACACAAAGTGATCTAAGACAGACTGGCTCAGCTCTGATCGGCGCAAGTTGCGACAATTGTGGAAATAACCACGTCAGCTGAATGAATGAATGAAATGTTCGTACGCCGAGACATGGCACAATGTAAAGGTTGGTAAAGCGAAAAGGTGACAAATAGAGGTTCCCCTGGAGATGCAGATTCCAACATTTTATCATGTGGGAGGAAAAAAAACACTTGAGTAGTGGAAAAAACTACAGGAGTGTCTGGATGACAATGTTGGAAATAGCACAGACAACAGGAATCATCCATGATTCATTCAAGTCCAGGTCCAGTTGACTCGCGGTCTGCGGGCGGGTCCGACCTTCGGATGACATCAGCTGTTCTTCTCACACTTTACCACTTAGTTTTTGAAATAAATGTTTTTTTGGTTGTGTCGATACAAACGCATGTCATGTTCGCCTCGGTGTGTGCGACCAAGATCTCTCCTGTTGTAAGTTTGAGAGTAGGGTTGTCCCAATGCCAATATTTTGGTACCAGTACCAAAATGTGTTTTGATATTTAATAAAGGGCACCACACAAAATGGCTTTATTTTAACAAAAAATCTTAGGGTACATGAAACATATGTTTATTATTGCAATTGTGTCCTTAAATAAAATAGTGAACATACTACACAACTTGTCTTTTAGTAGTAAGTAAACAAACAAAGGCTTCTCATTTAGTCTGCTGACATATGCAGTAACATATTGTGTCATTTATATTATATTATTTTGTCAATCTAATGAGGGACAAACTGTAAACATGTATTATTAATCCACTTGTTCATTTACTGTTAAAATCTACTTATTTACTGTTTCAACATGTTTTATCTACACTTCTGTTAAAATGTAACAATCATTTATTCTTCTGTTGTTTGATACTTTACATTAGTTTTGGAAGATACCACAAATTTAGGTATCGATCCGATACCAAGTAGTTACAGGATCGTACATTGGTCATATTCAAAGTCCTCATGTGTCCAGGGACGTATTTCCTGACTTTATAAACGTATTATGCATTTTTTTTAAACGAAAGAAGATGTTGTGATGCCAAAAAATATAGATGTAATCATAGTACCGTATTTTCCGCACTATAAGGCGCACCGGATTATTAGCCGCACCTTCTATGAATTACATATTTCATAATTTTGTCCACCAATAAGCCACCCCGGACTATAAGCCGCGCCTACGCTGCGCTAAATTGAATGTCAAAAAAACGCTGCGCTAAAGTGAATGTCAAAAAAACAGTCAGATAGTTCAGTCAAACTTTAATAATATATTGAAAACCAGCGTTCTAACAACTCTGTCCCAAAATGTACGCAAATGTGCAATCACAAACATAGTAAAATTCAAAATGGTGTAGAGCAATAGTAACATAATGTTGCTCGAACGTTAATGTCACAACACACAAAATAAACATAGCGCTCACCTTCTGAAGTTATTCTTCATTCGTAAATCCTTCGAATTCTTCGTCTTCGGTGTCCGAATTGAAAAGTTGCGCAAGCGTGGTATCCAAAATGGCCGGTTCCGTCTCGTCGAAGTCATCGGGAGTCAGTGTCGCTGTTGTTCTGTGAATCCTGCCTTCCGGAAAGCTCGGACCACAGTTGTGACCGAAATATCTGCCCAGGCATTTACGATCCACTGGCAAATGTTGGCGTATGTCGTCCGGCGCTGTCTGCCCGTCTTAGTGAAGGTGTGTTCGCCTTCGGAGCTGTGTGAAAAAAGCCACCCGGCCTCTTCGCGTAAACTTCCCTTAACCACTCGCTCATCTTTTCTTCATCCATCCATCCCTTCGAGTTAGCTTTTATGATGACGCCGGCTGGAAAGGTCTCTTTTGGCAAGGTCTTCCTTTTGAATATCACCATGGGTGGAAGTTAGCATGGCAAGCTAGAACCACAGTGAAGGATGACTTCTCATTCCCTGTGGTGCGAATATTCACCGTACGTGCTCCCGTTCCACAGTGCGGTTCACAGGAATATTAGTTGCTGTGAAATACGGTAGTAATCCGTGTGCGGATGGAGAGATTGCGTCTTTTTATGAACCGGATCCTTTTCGCTTAGTAGGAGCCATTTTGTGGTCTTTACAGATGTAAACAGGAAATGAAACGTACGGTGATATCCGCGCGTTTTTTCTTCTTCTTCCGGGGGCGGGCGGTAGCTTACAGTAGAAGAAGAAGCGCTTCCTGTTCTATGGGGGCGGGTGCTTACCTTGGCGGTTGCTTGCGTAGAAGAAGAAGCGCTTCCTGTTCTACCGGGAAAAAAGATGGCGGCTGTTTACCGAAGTTGCGAGATCGAAACTTTATGAAAATGAATCGTAATAAAGCGCACCGGGTTATAAGGCGCACTGTTAGCTTTTGAGAAAATTTGTGGTTTTTAGGTGCGCCTTATAGTGCGGAAAATACGGTAGTATCGACTAGATACGCTCCTGTACTTGGTATCATTACAGTGGATGTTAGGTGTAGATCCACCAATGGTGTTTGTTTACATTGTGACGCTGGTTAGCTATTGTATCCTCCTACGGTGTGTAGTGAAGCATGTTTAGCTATTCCTCGTCCTGCAGTGATAATGATACTTGTAAGAAACTTTTTTTTTTTTTTGTCGCCATGGAGGCCAAGATTAGTGATTTAGAACTAGCTAAAACACTGCAGACTGTGGATGGATGTTAGCGGCTAGCTAGCTAGCCATGTTTTAAAGCACCTCTTCCTGAGGGCGTTTTAGTGTTATAACTTCACCTTTATCTTTACTTTTTAAGCCAAAATGCGTCCGTTCTTCTTTTTCATGTCTACACACCGTGTCTGCTTGTAAGTACTCTGTGTGTGTGCGCTGCCGAACATGCTCCTCTGCTCGTAAAACCAGCAATGTCACGACGTGACAAAATGGGGTACTTTTCAAACAGAGTATAGTACCGTTTTTGATTCATTAGTACCGCGATACTATACTAGTATTGGTATACCATACAACCCTACACTGCTGCTGTGTCCAGGTGATGAAGACCTACCACATATACAACACCGACAGCATCAACGCCGAGTCCAAGCTGAAGGAGGCGGAGAAGCAGGAGGAGAAGCAGATGGGGCGCTCCGGTCGCCAGGACGACCGCCAGACGCCGCGCTCGCCAGACGCCCTTGCCAGCCTCAAGGCCGACGACAAGCCCATCCGCCGCTCCAGTGTGAAAAAAATCGAAAAGATGAAGGAGAAGGTGGGAATGTTCTCACGCGGCGTCCGACGGTTCTTTGTTGACCTCCTTGTCGTGCTGCGTCCCACCAGAGACAAGCCAAGTACACGGAGAACAAGCTGAAGGCCATCAAGGCCAGGAACGAGTACCTGCTGGCGCTGGAGGCCACCAACAGCTGCGTCTTCAAGTATTACATTCACGACCTCGCAGACATCATCGACGTGAGTACCAAACATCTCAGGAACGCAGCTGTTGTCGCTTTACTGCTGCAGTGGACAACATAGGGTGCATCCTGGAAGTATTCACACTATTTTGTTATGTAATAAATAAATTTTTGTCCTCAAAATTCTACACACAATACCCCATAATTGACAACGTGACAGGGTTTTTATTTTTTATTTTTTACAAATGTAAAATAAAAAAATGACATGTACTTTAGTATTCACAGCCTTTGCTCAATACTTAGTTGATGCACCTTTGGCAGAAATTACAGCCTCAAGTCTTTTTGAACACAATACCGCAAGCTTGGCACACCTATCTTTGGGCACTTTCAACCATTCCTCTTTGCAGCACCTCTCCACAGGTTGAATGGAAAGCGTTGTTTTTTTTTATCCAGGATGTTTCTGTACCATGCTGCATTCATCTTTCCCTCCATCTTATTATTTATTCTGTTTCTTAATGGGGACGGCGTGGCGAAGTTGGTAGAGTGGCCGTGCCAGGAATCGGAGGGTCGCTGGTTACTGGGGTTCAATCCCCACCTTCTACCATCCTAGTCACGTCCGTTGTGTCCTTGGGCAAGACACTTCACCCTTGCTCCTGATGGCTGCTGGTTAGTGCCTTGCATGGCAGCTCCCGCCATCAGTGTGTGAATGTGTGTGTGAATGGGTGAATGTGGAAATAGTGTCAAAGCGCTTTGAGTACCTTGAAGGTAGAAAAGCGCTATACAAGTATAACCCATTTATCATTATCATAAAATTTTATTAACCATTGTTTTGCCTTGGGTTTCTTTTTCTTTTTTTAACAAGTCATAAAAATAATATATATTTACAATACAATCCTGACTAGTCTCTTAGTTCCTGCCGCTGAAAAACACCCCCGCAGCATGATGCTGCCTCCACCATGCTTCACTGTAGGGATGGTATTGGCCTGGTGATGAGCGTTGCCTGGTTTCCTCCGAAGACTTCAATCTTTGCCTCATCAGACCAGAGAATTTAGTTTCTCATGGTCTGAGAGTCTTTCAGGTGCATTTTGGCAAACTTTTACTAAGAAATGGCTTCCGTTTGGTCACTCTACTATGCAGGCATAATTGGTGGACTGGCCTTCTGGAAGGTTTCTGTACTTCTGACAAGAGTGACCATGGGGTTCTTGGTCAACTCCCTGACTAGGGTCCTTCTCCCCCAATCGCTTAGCTCTAGGAAGAGTCCTGGTGGTTCCAAACTTCTTCCATCTATGGAAGATGGAGGCCACTGTGCTCATTTGGGACCTTCAAGGCAGCAGATACTTTTCTGTACCCATCTCCAGATTTGTGCCTGGAGACAATCCAGTCTTGGAGGTCTACAGACAATTCCTTGGACTTCATTCTTGGTTTGTGCTCTGCCATGCACTGTGAAGTGTGGGACCTTTTATATATAGACAGGTGTGTGCCTTTCCAAATCATGTTCAACCAACTGAATTGACCACAGGTGGACTCCAATGAAACAAGATACACCTGAGATCACTTTTGAGCTTCATTGCACAGGCTGTGAATACTTATGTACATGTGATTTCTTAGTTCTTTATTTGTAATAAATTTGCAAGAACCACATTGTAAAGTATGCGGACGACACAACAGTAGTGGGCCTCATCCGTGACAACAACGACATGGACTACAGGGAGGAGGTGAAACATCTGGTTGACTGGTGCAGAACCAACAACCTGGTCCTGAATGTCAACAAGACCAAGGAGATCATCGTCGACTTCAAGAAGTTCCTGGGGGTGCAGATAACTGACAATATAACCTGGTCCCTACACACTGGAACTCTTGTAAAAAGACCTCAGCAGCGCATGCACTTTTTGCTTTGGATGAGAAGAGCGCAGCTCCCTCCCCCCATTCTCACCACATTCTATAGAGGCACTATAGAGAGCCTGCTGACCAACTGCATCTCTGTCTGGACTGGAGCCTGCAGTGCCTCAGACTGGAAGTCTCTCCAGAGAGTGGTGAGGACGGCGGAAAAGATCATCAGGACTCCTCTTCCTCCTATACGGAAAATCGCAAAAAGCCGCTGCCTGACCAGGGCTCAGAAAATCTGCAGAGACTCCTCCCACCCCCACCAAGGACTGTTTCCACTGCTGGACTCTAGAAAGAGGTTCCGCAGCCTCCGTAGCAGAACCTCCAGGTTCTGTAACAGCTTCTTCCCTCAGGCCATAATACTCTTGAACGCATCATAATAATCCCCTCAATTCCCCCCCAAAACGGATTAACTGGCTAGAATAACATACATCCATAAATGTGGATGCATATGCAAAAGTGCAATATATTTATCTGCATAGTGATGTATTTATTTATATTTGCACCTTATTGCTCTTTTATCCTGCACTACAACGAGCTAATGCAACAACATTTCGTTCTTTTCTGTACTGTAAAATTCAAATTTGAATGACAATAAAAGGAAGTCTAAGTCTATGTACATACACAGTATATATATATATATATATATATATATATATATATATATATATATATACATAGAACAGAACAGATTAACTGGCTGGAATATAAAGACAATATAACATACATCCATAAACGTGGATGCATATGCAAAAGTGCATAATATTTATCTGCACAGTAATCTATTTATTTATATCTGCACCTTATTGCTCTTTTATCCTGCACTACAACGAGCTAATGCAACAAAATGTTGTTCTTATCTGTACTGTAAAGTTCAAATTTGAATGACAATAAAAGAAAGTCTAAGTCTAAGAATGTAAAAAAAAAATTAACTTTGTCAATATGGGGTATTGTGTGTAGAATTTTAAGGACAAAAATGATTTTATTCCATTTCGGAATAAGGTTGTAACAAACAAAATGTGTAAAAAGTGAATCGCTGTGAATACTTTCCGGATGCACTGGAAAAGACCAGTTAGATCACCTCCCCTATCTCTTAAAGTGATGAAGGTTCAAGACTCCCAGTCTAGTACGAGTCCAGACCAGGTCAAAAGTGTGGTGTCACTCACTCCCAACATGATTTCTCAGCATGAAAGTACCCTTTACCAAGTCCAGATGCTGATATTTCTGTGTGTGTGCAGTGCTGTGACCTGGGCTACCACGCCAGCCTACACCGCGCCCTGAGGACCTACTTGTCCGCCGAACAGAACGTGGAGACGTCCAAGCACACGGGTCTGGAGACCCTGGAGGGGGCTGCTGAAAGCTTGGAGCCCAACGGGGACAAACAGAAGCTGATGGAGACCTACAACAACGTCTTTTGTCCCCCAGCTCGCTTTGACTTCCAGTCGCACATGGGAGACACGGTAACACAACAATACAACTTAAAGGTGAAGTGCACTTTTTTATGTTGCCTATCATTCACAATCATTATGAGAGACAAGACACGTCTTTTCTTTTTTTTTGCATTCTAACATGTAAAAATCCTCTGGTTCTAGGTAGCAATGCAGCTAATGTTAGCAATCAATTCTACCTCTAAATCACTTTAAAAATGCATTCAAAAGACGTCAACAATACTTCATTTACATTCTGTAACCTGTATAATAACCAAACTGTAGCTACATTGTTATTGTAAGCGAGGACACTGAGGAACTATTTTTCTAGGGTACTAACACATCAACATGCTACAGTACTAGCTGTGAAAGCTAACCACAGAAAGAGATAAGCTAGCTTCTACGTCAACACAAAACACATTTGATTTAGTAATACACAACACAATGTGATAGGACACCAATCTGTACTGAGTGAAAACCATGAACAATCATATTACAGTATCTGTAAAGTATTATTTCATGTTTTGTTTGTACACAGCTAGCCAGACAGTGTATGTATTGTAGTTGTAATAACACACATGACGTGCTGCGTGTATCATGGTCAATATAAAGTGTGACTCACTCGATGGACAGTTGTCTGTTTAGTCCAGCTGGCCGGGGACGTTTTTTTCTGGTTTATTTGGGAAAGCACTCCATTTATGTCGAAATACCTTGGCTCCAATTTCCACATTTTTCAGCTTCGAGTCACTTCCACCTCACTGTCTTGTCTTCCGTCTGCTCACTCTTCCTTCGTGCTGGCCTCTAGAAGCAGTAGTTCATCCTCAGAAACAAAAACATAAGGTTGTGAATCCTCATTTGTCCAAAAATATTTGTGTTGTTTGTCACCAAGTCTGCCATGATTAAAACACACACACACACGTTTGATTCCGGAAGTAGGAACACACATTTGTGCCAGAAGTCAGACGTGTGTTGCTTGGAAACGGAATTCAAAGTGCTGAAGAAATCAGTCTTGGCAATGATTAAAATGATCAAAATTCGGTAAATATTGTACATATTACATATTGTTATGAAGGTGTCTGTTACTACATTATATATATACTTGCAGTGTGTATATTGTGCATATTACATATTGTTATGAAGGTGATTGTTACTACATTATATATATACTTGCAGTGTGTATATAAAACATTGATGGAGGGTTTTGAAGTTGTTTTAGAGACTTTTACGGTCCATTAGCTACATCTTCCAAACTTTTTTTTTTTTTATCATCTTGTCTCTCATAATGATTGTGAACGATAGGCAAAATTACCCGAAAAAGTGCAGTTCCCCTTTTAAAGTCCGCTACTAACGACAGCCACAAGAATAAAGGTGACATGTGTGTAGATGGGAGTGGTGTGCGCACAGCAGCCACTGGAAGGCGAGCTTCTCCAGCGGTGTCAGCAGCTTCAGTCCCGACTCTCCACGCTGAAGATCGAGAACGAGGAGGTTGGAGAGAACCAGGCTACCACATGTACGTTTTTGCTTTGTAGTCAATCTTTTCTTCTGTGGCCCATCAGGTGAAGAAGACCATGGAGGCCACGCTGTCCACCATACAGGACATGGTGACGGTGGAGGACTACGACGTATCCGAGTGCTTCCACCACAGCAACAGCATGGAGTCGGTCAAGTCCACTTTCAGCGAGTCCTATCTGAGCAAGCCCAGCCTCGCCAAGAGACGCGCCAACCAACAAGAGACGGAGCAGTTCTACTTCACGGTCAGTTGCCACTTGCCGAGATTGAACATTCTAGAAATGTCCCTAGTTTTAAGAGCTATTTACCACATTTCCCGACTATAGAGCGCACCCACTAAATTTTAGAAGTCAAAATAGTTTTCCATATATTAGCCGCACCGCAGTCGCAGATATATAGGTTGTTAAATTACAAACCCTGTTTCCATATGAGTTGGGAAATTGTGTTAGATGTAAATATAAACGGAATACAATGATTTGCAAATCCTTTTCAACCCATATTCAATTGAATGCACTACAAAGACAAGATATTTGATGTCGAAACTCATAAACTTTATTTATTTTTTGCAAATAATAATTAACTTAGAATTTCATGGCTGCAACACGTGCCAAAGTAGTTGGGAAAGGGCATGTTCACCACTGTGTTACATGGCCTTTCTTTTTAACAACACTCAGTAAACATTTGGGAACTGAGGAGACACATTTTTTAAGTTTCTCAGGTGGAATTCATTCCCATTCTTGCTTGATGTACAGCTTAAGTTGTTCAACAGTCCGGGGGTCTCCGTTGTGGTATTTTAGGCTTCATAATGCGCCACACATTTTCATTAGGAGACAGGTCTGGATTACAGGCATTGTCTTGCTGAAATAAGCAGGGGCGTCCATGGTAACGTTGCATGGATGGCAACATATGTTGCTCCAAAACCTGTATGTACCTTTCAGCATTAATGGCGCCTTCACAGATGTGTAAGTTACCCATGTCTTGGGCACTAATACACCCCCATACCATCACAGATGCTGGCTTTTCAACTTTGCGCCTATAACAATCCGGATGGTTCTTTTCCTCTTTGGTCCGGAGGACACGACGTCCACAGTTTCCAAAAACAATTTGAAATGTGAACTCGTCAGACCACAGAACACTTTTCCACTTTGTATCAGTCCATCTTACATGAGCTCAGGCCCAGCGAAGCCGACGGCGCTTCTGGGTGTTGTTGATAAACGGTTTTCGCCTTGCATAGGAGAGTTTTAACTTGCACTTCCAGATGTAGCGACCAACTGTAGTTACTGACAGTGGGTTTCTGAAGTGTTCCTGAGCCCATGTGGTGATATCCTTCACACACTGATGTCGCTTGTTGATGCAGTACAGCCTGAGGGATCGAAGGTCACGAGCTTAGCTGCTTACGTGCAGTGATTTCTCCAGATTCTCTGAACCCTTTGATGATATTACGGACTGTAGATGGTGAAATCCCTAAATTCCTTGCAATAGCTGGTTGAGAAAGGTTTTTCTTAAACTGTTCAACAATTTGCTCACGCATTTGTTGACAAAGTGGTGACCCTCGCCCCATCCTTGTTTGTGAATGACTGAGCATTTCATGGAATCTACTTTTATACCCAATCATGGCACCCACCTGTTCCCAATTTGCCTGTTCACCTGTGGGATGTTCAAATAAGTGTTTGATGAGCATTCCTCAACTTTATCAGTATTTATTGCCACCTATCCCAACTTCTTTGTCACGTGTTGCTGGCATCAAATTCTAAAGTTAATGATTATTTGCAAAAACAAAAAATGTTTATCAGTTTGAACATCAAATATGTTGTCTTTGTAGCATATTCAACTGAATATGGGTTGAAAATTATTTGCAAATCATTGTATTCCGTTTATATTTACATCTTAAACAATTTCCCTACTCATATGGAAACGGGGTTTGTAGTTATTTACACTGAAATATTCTGTAAATGTTTATTTACATACCTTGATTGTTTCCAAACGGTATCTGTAACAAAGCAGTAAAACGGCCGATCAAACAAAACAGGAGTCATCGTCATGGACCCACTAGCTACGCAAGCTAGCTCTCCAATCAGCTAAACAGACTCAATAACTCCACGGTGGCGTTTTGGTGGATTTACTGAGGAATTTGTGAAGTTAATAATACTAACACAGACACTCGTAAATATGTTATCATATTAGCTAATGCTAACAACACTGGCATGATTACATTACGATAGCACATACAAATATGCATGAAAACACTCCTACAGACATCACACATGAGACGGTTTAGTAAGAAAGAATTGTTTTAGTTATATTGTAAAACTTACAAATGTTCCATGGAATGATGAATGAAGAAAAAACGCTATGGACGATCAGAAGATCGAACGGCACTTCTACTTCTGGTTCAAAGCTATAAACGGTGTGAAGGAATTCACATTCGCCCAGAAGCACCTGCAGTAAGCTAACCCGTCCAAAAGATGGCGCCATAGCACAAATAATAACGCACCATTTAAGTGTCTTTGCACGTGTTTAATAAAAAAATATTTGCTGTACGGCCGTCAGCGAAGACAAATCCATAAGTTAGCCGCACCATTTTGTAAGCCGCAGAGTTTAAAGCGTTGGAAGAAGGTAACGACTTAAGGGGGTAATAGCTGAACAATCTCTTTTTAATCCAAACAACACAAGAAATATTTTGTAAATGTTTATTTACATACCTTAATTGTTTCCAAACGTTGTCAGTAACACGGCAGTAAAACAGCCGATAAAACAAAACAGAAGTCATCGTCATGGACCCACTAGCTGCGCAAGCTAGCTCTCCAATCAGCTAAACAGACTCAATAACTCCACGGTGACATTTTGGTGAAAATACTGAGGAATTTGTGAAACTGAAACGATACAAAAAGAAAAGCCATTGTGAAGTTAATAATAATAACACAGACACTCGAAAACGTGTTAGCATATTAGCTAATGCTAACAACGCTAGCTTGTTTTCATTACAATAGTACATACAAATATGTATGAAATCACTCCTACTGAAATCACACATGAGATGGTTTAGTAAGTAAGAATAGTTTTAGTTATATTGTAAAACTTACAAACGTTGCTTTGAGTGATGAATGAAGAATCCTTTCGAGCAGAAACGCTATGGACAATTTTACTTCTAGTTCGAGGCATTAAAACAGGAAGTACATTTTCAACCCGCAGCACCTGCAGTGAGCAAACTCGTCCAAAAGATGGCGCCATAGCACAAACAATAACACAGATTTTCAGTGCCTCTGCTTGGGTTTAATGAAAACTTTTGGACACAAAAGATTATGGGCGTTAGCGAAGGAAAATCCGTAAATAAGTCGCACCGTTTTTTAAGCCGCAGGGTATAAAGCATAGGAAAAAAGTAGCAGTTTATTGTCCGGAATTTACGCTACTTATTGAATAATCTTAATTTTAGCATGAATAAATATATGTTTTCCAATCTAGTTTAAAAATGTTAAAATGGAGAAAATAACCATTCAAACATATAACCATATAACCATTCCCCAACATATAAATATCATGTTTAAAGATTATGCAACATCTCGAGGATGCTTCATTAGAAAATTGCAAGTTGAATAATGCTTGTTTTTTTTTCCCAGAATAAAATACTTATTTCTCGCTTAAAGGTCCTGCTAATTTCTACATGTACAAATCTTAATTTAAAATGTCTTATCTAGTAAAAATATCCGTCAGTTAGGGCTGTGTATCTTTGGGCACCACACCATTCGATTTGATTCGATTCTCGGGGGTAACGATTCGATTCAGAACCGATTCTCGATTCAAAATCAATACTTTTTTTTATAACATTGAGCGCCAGTTCTATGATTAACTACATTCCTCCATAAAATAGATAAACATCTCTGATACATTTCTATATTACTTCAGAGAAAACTGGTTTTGTTGAATAAAATTCTACCCAAACGTTTAATAAAGTCAAATACAAGAGAAGAATCCAACACTTGTAAATCTGTACAGCAGATATGGATCATCCTCTGAGTGTCAGGACAGGACAGATTAAAAAAGAAACAATATATTATTTTTTAAATATCTTTATTTATTTATTTTTTTTGTCCATGCAGGTATTTAACTTAACAAATTTTTAGTATTTTTTCCTTAAATCGAGTCTTTTTATCTGATATTTTGACAGCACTTTAGTAGCAAGTCCACATGGACCTGAAAGTGTGCACTTGTGTGTTTTTGTGCGCTGTAGAAGCTGAAGGAGTTCCTTGAAGGCAGGAACCTCATCACCAAGCTGGAGGCCAAGCATGACCTCATCCAGAAGACCATAGGAGAGAGTGAGTGTCCTTCACACCCTTTTTACACACCTTCTGTACGTAGAGGTCACGGTCAAGGCGGCCATATGGGGCTGCAGATGCGCATGGGGGGGCTTTTCCTCAGGAAATGTCGGTATTGTGCACCATTTCTGCTCTAATGTAGGCATGGGATTTTTCCGTCTATAGTCGGAAATCTCTTGTGAAAATAAAAAAATATATTTTCCGTTTTTCTTCGTTTTTTCCGACCTACAATGTGTGTTAAAATCTTAATCCGTCTATTTGCCATACCAGCCAACAACTACAGTTTTCCCGTAATAAGTACGGTTATTGATAATCCATTCCGGCTTGCGGCTGCAGTGGTTAAAAACTACGGTTGTCCATTAAAAATGATTAACTTAAAAATCGAAGCTACGGGGCTTAACTACATTTCCTTTTTTTTTTTTAAAGTAGTGATTTCCTTAGCTTAGCTATTTTTAGACCCATGTAGCGGTTAGCTAAGCTACATGCTACAAAAGAAGAGAACGACAGAAATGGACTACAGCAACTCCAGGGGCAAGAAACAAACTATTAAAAAACATCAATGATGATTGGTTGGTTTTCGTATAAGAACATCCATGATTGGTTGGTTGTTAACTATGATGAGTCAAGATTGGTTATGATTAGATCAAAACATTAGGGACAGGCTAATCAGAGGCAAGATAGGGAAATCACAACAGACATTCCAAAGAGAGTCAGAGAAGAGAAGAGGGAATATTCAAGCGGGTGATTCATATATTAAAAAAAAACTAGTGGAAGATGGCAGAGGGATTCTCTTCCTTAGATGTTTCTTTTAACGATGTTGACGACGTCCAGGAAACCCACAATGTGTCTACTTGGCCACATTTGGACAAATGTATGCGTCTGGATAAAACAACACATTCATTTGAGTTGTTTACCATGTAAGTCCAAAGCCAAACTGCTCTCTACATGGAAGAGGTGGAATATACATTTAAGAACACACATGATTGTGGCAGACATGTGATGACTTTATAGTCCAGGGTTCCCCAAACTTTTTGACACGGGGGCCGCATTGGGTTAAAAAATTTGGCCAGGGGTTGGGCTACATATATATATATATATATATATATATATATATATATATATATATATATATATATATATATATATATATATATACGTATATACGTTAGGTCATCCCTACAAGCCTGCAGGTTTCCCTGCTCGTCAAGGGATTTTATACAGTGAAAGTGTGTAAAACCTGCGAAACAGGCTTGTAGGGATGATATATCCTCTGTGTTTCTCCTGACCTAACGTACAGTATATTCCGCTCTACCCCGGTATTGAGCACTGTTTAACAGGTAAACCACAGAAACCTCGACTATATATATATATATATATATATATATATATATATATATATATATATATATATATATATATATGTGTGTATATATATATATATTAATATATATATATATAATAGGGCTGCAACAACTAATCGATTAAAATTGATTATAAAAATAGTTGGCGGTTAATTTAGTCATCGATTCGTTGGATCTATGCTATGCGCATGCGCAGAGACAATTTTTTATTAATTTATTTTTTGTATTTTTAAAAAAAAAATTTAAATTTTTTTTTTATAAACCTTTATTTATAAACTGCAACATGTACAAACAGCTGAGAAACAACAATCAAAATAAGTATGGTGCCAGTATGCTGGGGTTTTTTTTCAATAAAATACTGGAAAGGATAGAAATGTAGTTTATCTCTTTTATCCGATTATTAATCAAAGTAATAATCGACAGATTAATCGATTATCAAATTAATCGTTAGTTGCTGCCCTAATATGTATATATATATATATACCTGTGTATATATATATATATATCTGTCTCATTGCAGATTACCCGACACTGCGGCGCGATCATGATGGGGTCACATTATTGATGGGAAAATGCATTTTTAGACAATATGATTTGCCTGAGCGGCTAGGAGACCCCAAGAGTAACAAGCGGTAGAAAATGGATCGATGGATGGGCTCGAAAGGATAGATTAAAATAATTATAATTTTTTTTTTAAATCTATGTGTATATATATATAAATGATAAATAAATGATAAATGGGTTGTACTTGTATAGCGCTTTTCTACCTTCAAGGTACTCAAAGCGCTTTGACACTACTTCCACATTTACCCATTCACACACACATTCACACACTGATGGAGGGAGCTGCCATGCAAGGCGCTAACCAGCACCCATCAGGAGCAAGGGTGAAGTGTCTTGCTCAGGACACAACAGACATGACGAGGTTGGTACTAGGTGGGGATTGGACCAGGGACTCTCGGGTCGCGCACGGCCACTCTCCCACTGCGCCACGCCGTCCCATATATATATATATATATATATATATATATATATATATATATATATATATATATATATATATATATATGTGTGTGTATAATGTTGTATAAAATAAAAATATATATATTAATAAAAAATATATATATATATTTATTTATTTTTTCAATCATAATTATAAAAAATATATATATATGTATATTTATTTATTTTTACTCAGGACTACCCGCGGGCTGGATTTTGGACGCTAGCGGGCCATAGTTTGCTGACCAAAAAATTATCATTTAAAAAAAAACAGAGAAAAAAAACATTTATTTATTTTATTTTTTTACTTGTGACTAACCGCGGGCCGGATTTTGGACGCTGGCGGGCCGTATCTGGATTAAAAAATTTGAATTAAAAAAAAAAAAAATATATATATATATATATATATATATATATATATATATTATTTTATTTTTTTTATTTTTTTTTTTACTTAGGACTACCGGCGGGCCGGACTTAGGACGCTGGTGGGCCATAGTTTGGGGACTACTAAAATAGATTTTTTTTTAAATATATATATATATATATATATATATATATATATATATATTTTTTTTTTTTTTTTTAATTTATTTATTTATTTATGTTTTTTGCTTGGGACTACTCACGGGCCGAATTTTGGACGCTAGTGGGCCGTATCTGGCCCGCGGACTGTAGCTTGCCGACCACTTGGATGGATTAAAAAAGTATAAATAAAAATAACATTTAAAAAAAAAATAAAAAAAATATACTCGTGACTACCCGCGGGCCGGATTTTGGACGCTGGCGGGCCGTATCTGGCCCACAAGCCGTAGTTTGGAGACCCCTTGTATAGTATGTCTCAAAGCTACATTTCGTTTTCATTGATGTTTTAGGTGCCCCCTTGTCCCCCCCACCAGGGCACCGCCCCGAACCTGGCGGGGGACCTGCAGCCCCCAGACCCCCGGCTTATTTTCAGTCTTTTTCATTAAGTTCAAATCACATGCCTGTCTACTGTAACCATCTCACCCTGGGTCCTGGTTCTCTCCCCCCATGTAGGTCAGAAGACCGACTGTTGCCTTGCCAGGTACGTGTGGCGGAGGAAGGAAGTTCATGAACACACAGGAGTGGGGTGTCAGCTTCATTTCCACACTCAGGCCTGTCATTTAGCTGCTGTTTTTTTCAAGATATTCACCACATATGTGCACAAAAAATGTGTTACCAGAGTGCTTATAAATAGGCTTAATGACAGAGAGTCTTTCCTCTCTCTCTCTCTTTGTGTGTGTGTGCGTGTGTGTGTGTAGTGGACGGAGAAACTCGGCTCTACGGAAACAGGTAATTATCAGTCCTAAGTATGTGTTTATGTGAGAGCGCCACTCTCGCTTTGTTTTGATATTTTCCCACTGCAGCCACCCATCACATTTAGAAGCAGATGTGTCGTTCTAGAACCAAGTAAACACTTGTGCGGCGCGTAATAAGGCACAGGTGTCAAACTCAAGGCCCCGGGGGCCAGCTCTAACCTTGCGCGGCCCTGCGAAAGCCTGGAATTAATGTGCGTCAAAAAAGTGTTCTTACCAAAGAGATTCCTTCTTTCACTTTTGACAGGAAAAAAATGCGGACCATGCAAAAAAACAGTATAGGGCTTGAAAGTGTGGCGTGGGAACGCAATGCATCATGGGTATTACTTCGTCTTTAGATTAGTTTGAATGCAAAACTCTGTCCTAAAGTTGTTTTTTGTGCAATTACTGATATCATGGCAAAAGCTACAAAACAACCAAAGAAATTAAAAGTTTTGTCTGAAGAGACAAAAAAAAAGAAAAAGAGCGCTCCCGGGACATAAGGACAGTCGAGGATCAACATTGCCCCGGCTTTCACTCTCTGGCGTGAGATCAAAGACGAGGTGATTGTTTGCCACCTGCCGAGATTGAACATCCTAGAAATGTCCCTAGTTTTAAGAGGTATTTACCACATTTTCCCGACTATAGAGTGCACTGGTATATAAGCAGCACCCACTAAATTTTAGAAAACGAAATACTTTCCATATCTTAGCCGCACTGGACTATAAACCGCAGATATATACATTGTGAAATGAGTTATTTACACAGAAATATTCTGTAAATGTTTATTTACATAACTTAATTGTTTCCAAACAGTGTCTGTAACATGGCAGTAAAACGGCAGATCAAACAAAACAGAAGTCATAGCTCTCCAATCAGCTCAACAGACTCAATAACTCCACGGTGACGTTTTGGATTTCAGAGCGATGCTGCCTTGGCTCTGTTCCTGCTAAACTAGGAATTGACTTTTCATGCTCAAATCAGAATGCTAAAGCTAATGTTAGCTATCGGTAATGTCAATAAATAGCCACCTGCTACACATTATACACTACTTTGAAAAAACTCTCCGGCCGGTCTTTCTTGGCTCGGGACCTACATCCGCCCCGATACATTCTTGGTAGTAGCGTCATGTTTGTAGAACAATCCAAGATCATTTCTTGATAGTGTCTGCTGTTTAACATTAGCCATTAGAGACAGAATATTTGTGACAATATTACATCATGTCAGTGTGACGCTATATGCGCTAGGCATCATGGGAAATGTGGTCTTCTGGCAAAACACTACCGCTTTGATCCAAGGGCGCTGCCAAAATCAACCAAAACTGAAAGTTGTTAAGTGGTATAATTAACAAATCTAACAAATATTTTTTGTTATAATAAAATGTTTCTTCCCCTGACTTATGATTTCAAAAGTGAGTATGTTATTCATCAATTTTATCATAAAAACATAATAAATGCATAGGGAATTGTGTAACAATATCATGATAAGATTATACATACAAATTCATATATATTGACTCATTGAAGAGGTTTGACTGTTAAGGCACAAAGGCGCCCCCTTGTGGTATGGAAACACTCAGTATTTCCTCAAATAATGTCAAGATATTGTATGAAGTCATTCATAATCAGAGTTCAGTTCAAGTATGAAGTATCCTTTTTTTCATTCATAATACACCCGTCATGTGTTGTTTGTTGGAAAACCCAAACTAGAAGAAAAAGCGTGTCTCCTAGCAACAGCAGCCTCCGCATGTCTGGCATCCCTTCCTCCTAAATGTGTGCTGTGAGGTTCTTTTCCACGCCAGCTTTCTGCCTGTCATGACAAACTCAGTGTCATCATTGTTTCTCCTCCCCCCCTCCGTCTAGGAATCAGGCGAAGCCATTCCACTGATGGTGGAGAGCTGCATCCGCTTCATCAGTCGCCATGGTGAGGAACTCCATCTTTCCAGCCATTGGCTGGGCAGCCGCCTCTCCTGTGCAAGGATTGGTTGAATTTCTGTGTCATGTGATCAGCTCTGAGCCAAGCAGCTTTGTACTGAATTGTGTGTTTATGTCCGTTTAGGTCTGCAGCATGAGGGCATTTTTAGAGTGTCAGGCTCTCAGGTGGAGGTCAATGACATTAAGAATGCCTTTGAGCGAGGTAGGACTTCTCATTTAAATAAGAAATACACATGTTTCCGTATATTAGCCACACCGTACTATAAGTCGCAGATATATACTTTATAAAATGAGTTATTTACACAGAAATATTCTGTCAATGTTTATTTACATACCTTAATTGTTTCCAACACGGCAGTAAAACGGCTGATCAAACAAAACAGAAGTCATGGTCATGGACCCACTAGCAGTGGAAGCTAGCTTTCAAATCAGCTAAACAGACTCAATAACTCCACGGTGACGTTTTGGTGAATTTACTATGGAATTTGTGAAACTGAAACAATACAAAAAGAATGCCATTGTAAGTTAATAATGCTAACACAGACACTCGTAAACGTGTTAGCATATTCGCTAATGCTAACGACGCAAGCTTGATTACATTACGATAGCACGTACAAATATGCATGAAAACACTCCTTCAGACATCACACATGGGACGGGTTTAGTAGGTAAGAATTGTTTTAGTTATATTGTAAAACTTACAAACGTTGCTTGGAGTGAAGAATGAAGAACACACACGAGTAGAAACTCTATGGACGACTAGTCGACGGAACAGCACTTATACTTCTGATTCAAGGCACGAAACAGAAGGAAGTATTTCAACCCGCAGTGAGCAATATTGTCCAAAAGGCGGCACTATAGCACAAACAATAACACACATTTTCAGTCTCGGTGTGATTATTATGTAAGTTTGTTGTATGTAAGATTGTTATTGTAAGTTAATAATACTAACACAGACACTTGTAAACGTGTTAGCATATTAGCTAATGCTAAGAACTCTAGCTTGATGACATTAGGATAGCATGAAACACTCCTACAGACATCACACTTGGAACGGGTTTAGTAGGTAAGAATTGTTTTAGTTATATTGTAAAACTTACAAAACATTGCTTTCAAGCAGAAACGCTATGGACGGTTATACTTCCGGTTCAAGGCACAAAACTGGAAGTACATTTTCAACCCGCAGGAGCAAAGCTGTCCAATAGATGGCGCCATAGCACAAACAATAACACACATTTTCAGTGTCTCCGTCGGTGTTATATAAAAACTATGTGTTGAATACCGTATTTTGCGGATTATAAGGCGCAGTTTTTTTCATAGTTTGGCCGGGGGTGCGACATATACTCCGGAGTGACTTATGTGTGAAATTATTAACACATTACCGTAAAATATCAAAAAATAATATTTATCTCATTCGTGTAAGAGACAAAGCAAATGTCAGCAATCGTCACTCACACGTCAACCAATAAGAATTCGGCGGGGGCGGGTCATGGCAGAAGTGCATTGTGGGTCATGGGATGCTAACTGCTACTGCTACACAGCACACTGCTACAACATTGGCGGTAACTTATAAAAACTGAGAAGGACAAAAATGGCACCGAAAAGGAAACCATATACTGCAGATTACAAGCCGGACGTAGTGAAATATGCAGCAGAAAACGGCGATCGAGCAGTAGAAAGAAAGGGAGCGGCGCATACCAGGAGCGACAATGAGGAAGAAGATTTCATCGGATTTAGCGATCGGGAGTGACAGATTGTTTGGTAAACGTATATAGCATGTTCTATATGTTATAGTTATTTGAATGACTCTTACCATAATATGTTACGTTAACATACCAGGCACGTTCTCAGTTGATTATTTATGCGTCATATTACGTACACTTATTCAGCCTGTTGTTCACTATTCTATATTTATTTTAAATTGCCTTTCAAATGTCTATTCTTGGTGTTGGGTTTTATCAAATACATTTCCCCAAAAATGCGACTTATACTCCAGTGCGACTGTCACGTTCAAACACAGGACATCTATTAAACAAGACAAAAGGCAAGGAATCAAACAGAGACAGAATTCAATTTGGACTCAATTGAGGAGAGACATGCGTCAACCTGTAACCTCTTACAGTGTCTTAGCACGCTCTGACGAAGAAGGTTTTCGTCTCCTCTTTTAATTCAGATGTTCCATGTTCACGCACCAACATATGTCACAGCAGGAATGGTAAGTGTGTAAAAGAGTCATTGTTTTCGGTCGCTTTGAAGTCCAAGAAGAGGATTTCTCGGGCTTGGGCTCTTCCTGGATCCAGCTGGGGCAGGTGTTGGAGGACAATGGATAACCCCTCCCGTCTCCTGACCACAGGGACTTCAAGAGGGCAGCGGGTCGTAAATAGCGTTGACTTCAGTTACCAAATAGTTGGAAGAGAGTTTGTGAAATACTTCAAAGAGAGTTCGTTTAACACTTCAAAGAGAGTTCCTCTGGGAGTTGAGCAGATCCTGCCATCTGTCCGTGTTGAAATCACAGTGGCGTTTCACGAGCCTTCTTCCTCTTGTTAGGCCTCGAAAGACACCATTCATAATACCACGTTTCTTTTGTGATAACTTACAAACAATTATTCCAACAGCGACTTATATATGTTTTCCCCCTTCTTTATTATGCATTTTCGGCCGGTGCGACTTATACTCCGGAGCGACTTATAATACGAAAAATACGGTACTAAACATTATGGTCGTTAGTGAAGAGAAATCCATAAATTAGCCACATCGTTATATAAGCTGCAGGGTTCAAACCGTGGGGGGGAAAAAGTAGCGACTTATAGTCCGGAAGTACAGTAAATAAAAAGTATGAGCTGGTGGTTTTGTTTGTACTAACTCGGTGGTTGCAGGTGAAGACCCATTGGCGGGGGACCAGAACGACCACGACATGGACTCTATCGCCGGTGTCCTCAAGCTCTACTTCCGAGGGTTGGACCAAGCCCTTTTCCCCAAGGAAGTCTTCCACGACCTCATCTCCTGCGTCTGTAAGAGTCACATCCGCCCTGTCTCGCCTCGTTTATCAGTCTTGCATTGTGTGACCAATCTCTTGGCTGTCGCCACGGTTACGTTCCAGCCATGGAGAGCCTGCAGGAGCGCGCTGTCCACGTCAAGAAAGTGCTGCAGGCGTCGCCCAGCAAAACACTCATCGTCATGAGATACCTGTTTGCCTTCCTCAACCAGTGAGTATACACCACCTGTGTACTTCTTCACCTGTGTTTCCCACACATTCACTTGTGAACGCTGTATGGCGGACATCATCTGCCAGAGAATAAGACAAAAGCCGTTTTAAACCGAGCGTTACATTTAGTAAGTAATCGGGACCTATTGGTGAAAGCTGTCTAACATTTTGGTCACTTTTTACAAGCAAACTTTCTGTGGTACAGTTGCACAACAATTTACAGCAAACATAAATACCTCAATCAAAATAATCATCATCTTTGTAAAAAGCAAAATCTGTGGGATTTTGCAGGGGTACCTAATGTTGTGGCCCATACTAGGATGGTTTTTACTCTGAGTCCATGTATAGTGTACCCATAATAAAGGACAAACAAATTATGTCATCTTTTGTTTGACTAAAATTGATGAGAGCATACATATCTTCATCCTGGGTCTCCATCTTGAAAGGCTTCTTGACGTTCTTCCTCACATGGCTTTCCTCAAGCACGTCCTGTGTGCTGAGATCGCAGTTAAATCCAAAGCAAAAATAGACTCATGATGGCCAGCGCGAGGTAAACACCCTTTGATGCTGTGTGAAAAAGCACAACAAGACCCTCAGCAGGAGTATTTCCAGCCGTCGCTTCATCAGAGAAACGGAAAGCTTGCCTAATAACCTCTTCCTCTGCTGGGTTCATCTCCATAGTCTGGTCTCATATGTCATGACTTGATGAGTTCTGCAGGCCTGCACTCCCCTCCCGGTGAAACTGTCTTTCCCTTTCCTAAAACCGCGACATGGCGGGCAAACAAACAACTTGTTTTCATGTTGGTCACCTGCTAAACACACACCTGCAACGTGAGGCTCCTGAGTACACACAGTGGCTCCAGGCAGCCTCGTGGGGGCCGAAGATTTATGGTCACCAACCTGAGCCTGCTTCTTTTCACACACACACACACACACATTTCTTTCTTTCTTCCTTTCTTTGGTTTATTTCAAACATGAGCACACTTACAGCATAATACATCACACAATTTCATATCATTTCACTTTACATCATGTCCGAACAGGAGTAGGAAGAAGCAAAGCTTATTTAATCCTAAACCTTTGCCACTTTGGATCGTTTACAAATATATACATTCGTTTACTGACTTTTTTATAATAAAATGACATCCGTGAATGAGAAATACAACAGTTTTGAATATATAATTAATTCAGTCATTATTAACATACTGAGATGAAGAATATCTTATTTTCAATAAGGTTGAAAGTATTTCTCATAATTCTTCTTCTTTGTACTTTGTAAGCACTATTCATTTGAACAACCTCTTAAACTGGATCATATCAGTACAATGTTTAACTTCTTTACTTAATCCATTCCATCATTTAATTCCACATACTGATATGCCAAAGGTTCTAAGGGTTGTACGTGCATACACATGTTTTAAATTAGATTTTCCTCTAAGGTTATATTCCTTCTCTTTTGTTGAGAAGAATTGTTGTACATTCTTTGGTAGCAGGTTATAGTTTGCTTTGTACATCATTTTAGCTGTTTGCAATTTTACCAAATCATCGAACTTTAATATTTTTGACTCAATAAATAAAGGGTTTGTATGTTCTCTATATCCAACATTATGTATCAGTCTAATTGATCTTTTTTGTAACACGGTTAACGAATGTAGAGCACATTTGTAGTTATTTCCCCATATTTCTGCACAATAACTCATTCTTGTATTTGTTACCTTCTTGAGACCTCCGAAAAATGCCTACCTCTTTAGGACCACCCTTTCTAGATATATAAAGATTTGTATTTACAACATTAATAATATATACATACGATGCAAATATAAAAAAGGTAAGCTTTTAGTTTATTATATAGTTGTTGAATTTTTTGTTTGTAATTGGTTTTTATTCTACATTATTTACGTCAAGTTATTACGGTATGTCTCTGTATACATATTTTTTTAATTTTTTTAAATTACTTTTGGCCAAAGGGTGCACATTTCAATTTCTTACACACACTTGTTATTACATATATTGACCAGAGGGGGAGCACTTCAAATTGTTTTTGCACACACTTGTTATTTCATATGTTGACCAGAGGATTTCACCACCAGGTGTGCAAATGAGACATTCTCTATTAGTTGCAATGGTTTTCCGTATTGGGACCATGATTTATGTCCTAACTTGTTCACCACTCCTCATATGGAAGGTACTTTTTCTTGTTGATGTCTCTAGAAGGGTAGAAATACAAGAACACACACACTCACACACATTGGGATAGGTACCGTTCACATTTGAACCGATATATTTGAATCGATACCGATACTTAAGGGTACCAATTGTTGGTACATTTGTGTGTGTTAATAAATGTTAATTGTTTTTGATTATAAAATCTCTTTTTTTTTTATTGCAAGATTTAAAAAATGAGCTGCTTATGATCACCGCTGTCTGGTTGTCGTATCTTGTTTTATTACAACATGTTTGAGTCTCATTTGCAAGTATGACATTAAAGTGCACTTTTTGGAGAATTTTGCCTATCGTTCACAATGATTATAAAAGACATGAAGCAGGATGGATTATTTTTTTTAATGCATTCTAAATATTAAATAAATGCGATCAAGAGTCATCTTACAATGGAGCGTATAGGAAGCGTTTAATTCTGACTATAAAGCCCCTTAAAAAACTTCCAAACACCTCCATTAAGGTTTTATATACATGATGTAAGTATATATGTAATGTAGAAACATTTATAATAACATTTAATATTTACCTATTTTGATTATTCTAAGCATACACAGCACATTCATTTAAAAAAAGCATCACAATGTTTGCTTTTTTTTCTTTCATAACTGATTATTACTCACTGCAGACTTCATGAGAGCCAACAGACATAATAAAATATCACTTACTGTACAATGTCTGCTGTCATTAGGAGGCCGACTGCTAGGATGTTTATATATTCATATTTAGATGAAGAAGGACTCATAGTCCTAATGAACGGGGACGGTGTGGCGCAGTTGGGAGAGTGGCCGTGCCAGCAACCTGAGGATTCCTGGTTCGATCCCCACCTTTTACCGACCTCGTCACGTCCGTTGTGTCCTTGAGCAAGACACTTCACCTTTGCTCCTGATGGGTTGTGGTTAGGGCCTTGCATGGCGGCTCCCGTCATCAGTGTGTGAATGGGTGAATGTGGAAATAGTATCAAAGCGCTTTGAGTACATTGAAGGTAGAAAAGCGCTATACAAGTATAACCCATTTACCATTTATCATTTACCATGAAGAAAAGGGGGGTGGAGCCAAGCGTCTTTTTGTGTCTTTCTCGCCATTTCCGGTTCTAAACTGGCTGTCAAAATGTACCAACTCGTCGGAATACGTCGTCACCCCTCTACTACCCAGGTGAAATACATGATTTATGATCTAGAATAAACTTACAAGGAACAGCGAAGCGAGGAAGCAGCAGACCACTCGATGACGTCAACATAGGCACACACAGAAGTGATTTCGTTGTTGCTATAAATAGTTTGCCTGCGTTAGCACTTATAATAACAATATCACTAATGCTTGTTAATATTCAAGTCACCAAATGTAAATTGAGTATTGTTGGCGCTTTTTGGATGGTTAATTATCGGATATTATGGACAGAATTGTGGAGCTCCCATTGGCTCTGCTGTTAGCAGACTTTTATTTACGTTTATTTAATATTTAGAATGCATTAAAAAAATCCATCTGTCGTCATGTCTTTCATAATGGTTGTGGACGATAAACAACATTCCGAAAAAAAAAAGCCCAACTGAAATGCGAGTGGAATGTAGCCTAAAATGCTAATTTGACCCACCTGGTTCAAACCATATTTTTGATCCGACCAGGAATTAATTCAGATAAAGTCTGTTATACAAACATCATAAATGATCATTAATATAATTTTTATGAGCTGCAAAAGTGATTGATTTACAAAGATAGCCCCCACCGTGTACTCTTAATGCAATAGGTCAAAATGACATGGTTACCCACAATGCCTTTCTGCGACATATTGCTTTTTGGCTAATTTCAGACAAAATCAATGTTTTTTTTACTACAATAAACATATTTCCTGGTAGTGCAGAACATTTACTTGCAGTCAAGGTTAGTTTTAGGGGGGGGGGAAATGTCACCCGTAGTCAGAATGATGGGAGGGGTACCAATTATATGGTCCAATATTGTGGATAACCATGAATACCAGAAAAAAGGGGGATTTTTACGGTTTAGAAATATGCAAGTTTTGTTGTCCTGATCAAGATGAATGTTTGGATGATGCAGTGGTTGAAGTTGGTTGAGAGACATGGGAGGAGTAGTCATAAAAAGGGTAAGAATAACGTAAAATGATGAATTACTGTAAAATCGGAATATTTGGGAGGCGTTTGTTGACGTTTGAACAGGATCAATCGGATGAACGACGTGGGAGTTATAGGCGGGCGGAATAAGAATGATAAGTAGATGATTTTTGGTGTAGAATAACACACGGATGCCTTGTGGTGTTCACACAACAGTTGAAAGTCCAAGATAGATCTTTTGTTGCGCCCTAAAAGGTGTTAATGCTGTAAGTATTGTATCTATTATGCACCAGTTGTTTGATTGTGACGTGCATCTTAGTTGTAGTTTTCATTCACACATTTGGATGTGATGAAATCGCCATGTAAAATTGCTAATGCTATTCATTAGCATGTCAACAGCAAAGCCAATGTACAGTGCATCTGGAAAGTATTCACGGCGCTTTACTTTTCCCATGTATTGTTATGTTGCAGCCTTTTTCCAAAATGTAATACATTAATTTTTGTCCTCAAAATTCTCCACACAATACCCCACAATGAAAATGTGCAATTTTAGTAAAAATAAAAAAACGAAACAAAATAACATTTTTGGAAAAGTGTAGCCTT
>NC_084570.2:28701660-28794160 GCF_033978685.3 Nerophis lumbriciformis
TGTCAGGATGATATAGCCTTCGTGTTTTTTCCCAACCTAACGTATATTCCGCTGTACCCCGGTATTGAGCACTGTATAACGGATAAACCACAGAAACCTTGACTATATACACAGTATATATATATATACAGAATTAGAGATGTCCGATAATGGCTTTTTTGCCGATATCCGATATTCCGATATTGTCCAACTCTTAATTACCGATTCCGATATCAATCGATACCGAAATATACAGTCTTGGAATTAACACATTATTATGCCTAATTTTGTTGTGATGCCCAACTGGATGCATTAAACAATGTAACAAGGTTTTCCAAAATAAATCAACTCAAGTTATGGAAAAAAATGCCAAGATGGCACTGCCATATTTATTATTGAAGTCACAAAGTGCATTAATTTTTTTTAACATGCCTCAAAACAGCAGCTTGGAATTTGGGACATGCTCTCCTTGAGAGAGCATGAGGAGGTTGAGGTGGGCGGGGTTGGGGGGGTGGGGTTTAGGTATTGGGTAGCGGGGGTGTATATTGTAGCGTCCCGGAAAAGTTAGTGCTGCAAGGGGTTCTGGGTATTTGTTCTGTTATATTTATGTTGTGTTACGGTGCGGCTGTTCTCCCAAAATGGGTTTGTCATTCTTGTTTGGTGTGGGTTCACAGTGTGGCGCATATTTGTAACAGTGTTAAAGTTGTTTATGCGGCCACCCTCAGTGTGACCTGTATGGCTGTTGACCAAGTATGCCTTGCATTCACTTGTGTGTGTGAAAAGCCGTAGATATCATGTGACTGGGTCGGCACGCAAAATAAGTGCCTTTAAGGTTTATTGGCGCTCTGTACTTCTCCCTACGTCCATGTACACCGCGGTGTTTTAAAAAGTCATAAATTGTACTTTTTTAAACCGATAACGATAATTGTGATAGCGATATTTTCCGATATTACATTTTAAAGCATTTATCGGCCGATAACATCGGCAGTCCGATATTATCTGACATCTCTATACAGAATATATATATATATATATATATATATGTATGTGTGTGAAAAAAAATCACAAGACTATTTCATCTCACCAGGGGAAATAGTCTTGTGATTTTTTTTCCCCACACATACATATATTGCGCTCTACTACGGTATCGAGCACTATTTTTTGGATAACCTTATTAAGACATATATATATATATATATATATATATATATATATATATATATATATATGTATATATATATATATATATATATATATATATATATATATATATATATGTGTGTGTGTGTATACAGTATATACATATATATGAATATATACATATTTATGTGTGTGTATATATGCATATATATGTATATATTTATGTATTTATACCGTATTTTTCGGACTATAAGTCGCAGTTTTTTTCATAGTTTGGCTGGGGTTGCGATTTATACTCAGGAGCAGAGGTGGGTAGAGTAGCCAGAAATTGTACTCAAGTAAGAGTACTGTTACCTTAGAGATTTATTACTCAAGTAAAAGTAAGGAGTAGTCACCCAAATATTTACTTGAGTAAAAGTAAAAAGTATGTTATGAAAAAACTACTCAAGTACTGAGTAACTGATGAGTAACATACACACTCATATCATATATATATATATATATATATATATATATATATATGTGTGTGTGTGTGTGTGTATATATATATACTGTATATATATATATATATATATATATATATATATATATATATATATATACATAGATGCATATACATTGATATATACAGTATATCATTTATATGTATTTATTTTGCTGTTTTTGTTTACATGTTAAAGGTGTTTTAATGAATATACATGCATGTTTAACACATATAGATTCCTTTCTTTCATGAAGACTAGAATATAAGTTGGTGTATTACCTGATTTTGATGACTTGCGTTGATTGTAATCAGACAGTAGTGATGATAAGGTCCACGTTTTCAAATGGAGGAGAAGAAAAGTTCCTCCTTTCTGTCTAATACCACATGAAAGTTTCCAGCTTCCATATTCGTTTTATATACTTTACAAGAAATATATTGGCGTCAAACTCCGTAGCTTGCTAGCTTGTTTGCGCTGGCTTTCGGAGATTCTTGTTTTGAAAGCGCAGGCGCGATGGAGCGGCACTTTTATTGTGAAGACAGGAACGTCCTCATGTGCGGTCAGTCTTTAGGCTTTTGACAGGATGTACGGTTGAAATAAAAAAGTATCTTTTTTCCTTCACACTTTTGATTGATTGATTGGAACTTTTATTATTAGATTGCACAGTACAGTACACATTCCGTACAATTGACCACTAAATGGTAACACACCAATAAGTTTTTCAACTTGTTTAAGTCAGGTCATGTGACCACCTGGCTCTGTTTGATTGGTCTAACGTCACCAGTGACTGCATCTGACTGGTGGAACGAAGTGAAACGTCACCAGTAAGGCAGACATTTTGAAGGTCTGTCTGACAGACCAAAACAAACAAAGCGTGCATTAACCGATCGATAAAAATTAGTAGCGAGTAGCGAGCTGAATGTAGATAAAAGTAGCGGAGTAAAAGTAGCGTTCCTTCTCTATAAATATACTTAAGTAAAAGTAAAAGTATGTTGTATTAAAACTACTCTTAGAAGTACAATTTATCCCAAAAGTTACTCAAGTAGATGTAACGGAGTAAATGTAGCGCGTTACTACCCACCTCTGCTCAGGAGCGACTTATGTGTGAAATTATTAACACATTACCGTAAAATATCAAATAATATTATTTAGCTCATTCACGTAAGAGACTAGACGTATAAGATTTCATGGGATTTAGCGATTAGGAGTGACAGATTGTTTGGTAAACGTATAGCATGTTCTATATGTTATAGTTATTTGAATGACTCTTACCATAATATGTTACGTTAACATACCAGGCACGTTATCAGTTGGGTATTTATGCGTCATATAACGTACACTTATTCAGCCTGTTGTTCACTAAAACCTACTCAGTGGCCTAGTGGTTAGAGTGTCCGCCCTGAGATCGGTAGGTTGTGAGTTCAAACCCCGGCCGAGTCATACCAAAGACTATAAAAATGGGACCCATTACCTCCCTGCTTGGCACTCAGCATCAAGGGTTGGAATTGGGGGTTAAATCACCAAAAATGATTCCCGGGCGCGGCCACTGCTGCTGCCCACTGCTCCCCTCACCTCCCAGGGGGTGATCAAGGCTGATGGGTCAAATGCAGAGAATAATCTCGTCACACCTAGTGTGTGTGTGACAATCATTGGTACTTTAACTTTAACTTTAACTATTCTTTATTCTTTCAAATGTCTATTCTTGGTGTTGGGTTTTATCAAATAAATTTCCCCCCAAAAATGCAACTTATACTCCAGTGCGACTTATATATGTTTTTTTTTTCTTTTTTATTATGCATTTTCGGCCGATGGGACTTATACTCCGGAGCGACTTATAGTCCAAAAAATACGGTACATGTGCATATACATGTATATCTATGCATATTTATGTATATATACATGTGTATATACTGTTTGTATATATATATGCATGATGGATGGATGGATTAATATATATATTAATATATATATATATATATATATATATATATATATATATATATATATATATATATATATATATGCATACGTGTATATACATGTATATCTATGCATATGTGTGCATTTAAACATCTGTATATATGCATATATATATATATATATAAGTAAGTATGTATTTTAGTATATATCCATCCATCCATTTACTACCACGTGTCCCGTTCGGGGTCGCGGAGGGTGCTGGAGCCTATCTCAGCTGCATTCGGGCGGAAGGCGGGGTACACCCTGGACAAGTCGCCTCCTCATCACAGGGCCAACACAGATAGACAGACAACATTCACACTCACATTCACACACTAGGGACCATTTAGTGTTGCCAATGTGTAATACGTATATGTATTAATATACACTATATTGCCAAAGGTATTTGGCCACCAATTCAAATGATCAGAATCAGGTGTACTAATCACTTGGCCTGGCCACAAGTGTATAAAATCAAGTACTTAGGCATGGGGACTGTTTCTACAAACATTTGTGAAAGAATGGGTCGCTCTCAGTGATTTCCAGCGTGGAACTGTCATAGGATGCCACCTGTGCAACAAGTCCAGTCGTGAAATTTCCTCGCTCCTAAATATTCCAAAGTCAACTGTCTGCTTTATTATAAGAAAAGTGAAGAGTTTGGGAACAACAGCAAGTCAGCCACCAAGTGGTAGGCCACATAAACTGACAGAGAGGGGTCAGCTGATGCTGAAGCGCATAGTACAAAGATTTTCTGCACAGTCAGTTGCTACAGAGCTTCAAACTTCATGTGACCTTCCAATTAGCCCACGTACAGTACACAGAGAGCTTCATGGAATGGGTTTCCATGGCCGAGCAGCTGCATCTAAGCCATACATCACCAAGTCCAATGCAAAGCGTGGGATGCAGTGGTGTAAAGCACGTCGCCACTGGACTCTAGAGCAATGGAGATGAGTTCTCTGGAGTGATGAATCACGCTTTTCCATCTGGCAATCTGGTGGATGAGTCTGGGTTTGGAGGTTGCCAGGAGAACGCTACATTTCAGACTGCATTGTGCCGAGTGTGAAATTTGGTGGAGGAGGAATTATGGTGTGGGGTTGTTTTTCAGGAGTTGGGCTTGGCCCCTTAGTTCCAGTGAAAGGAACTTTGAATACTCCAGGATACCAAAACATTTTGGACAATTCCACAATTCCATGCTCCCAACCTTGTGGGAACAGCTTGGAGCGGGCCCCTTCCTCTTCCAACATGACTGTGCACCAGTGCACAAAGCAAGGTCCATAAAGACATGGATGACAGAGTCTGGCGTGGATGAACATGACTGGCCTGCACAGAGTCCTGACCTGAACCCGATAGAACACATTTGGGATGAATTAGAACGGAGACTGAGAGCCAGGCCTTCTCCACCAACATCAGTGTGTGACCTCACCAATGCGCTTTTGGAAGAAAGGTGGAACATTCCTATAAACACACTCCGCAACCTTGTGGACAGCCTTCCCAGAAGAGTTGAAGCTTTAATAGCTGCAAAAGGTGGACCCACATCATATTGAACCCTATGGGTTAGGAATGGGATGGCACTTCATGTTCATATGTGAGTCAAGGCAGGTGGCCAAATACTTTTGGCAATATAGTGTATGAACATATATGTATCTATATATTTATATACACATATGAATATATATGTATATACACATAAATATATACATACAGTATATTAATATATGTTACCTAGTGTGTGAATGTGAGTGTGAATGTTGTCTGTCTATCTGTGTTGGCCCTGCGATGAGGTGGCGACTTGTCCAGGGTGTACACTGCCTTCCGCCCAGTTGTAGGCACCAGCGCCCCCCGCGACCCCATAGGGAATAAGCGGTAGAAAATGGATGGAGGGATGGATATCTATATATGATAATATATATATATATATATATATATATATATATATATATATATATATATATATATATATATATATATATACTCGTGCACACATTTATATCGGAGTCTTATTGTACACTTTTGAGACTAACATGAAGCACGTATTGCTTGTCTCAACAAGTCAACCCACCCCAGATGTCTGTTTGTTGGTGAAGATGGCAGGATTGAAGGAGAAAGCCACACAAACACCACTTTCATACTTTAATTCCACAAAGTGCTTGCATTTGCAACTTTCTTTGGCCCCGTGCTGGCTTATTCTACGGTGGTACTCATTAGAACATATCACAAAGACGTGTGGTGTAACTGTCAGTCAGCAAAGAATTACAAGCATTGAAGACTGAATTCTACCAAGTCCGGGTCAAATGAAAACGAGGTCCCACTGTGTTTGGTTTAGTACAAATAATAGTTGTTTTGTAGGACTGATGGAGGACGAGGCAGCCCAAAACCTGACATGGACGCCAGAGACCAGCTGGAGGGCAGAGTTTCCACTCGAGGCAGCGCTGCGTCACCCACTGGAGCTCACGTGGCTGATATCTACCTGGCCAACCTCAACAAGTCAGTGTCACATGCGATACACCACAAATGTGGATTCTTTGTGGAACCAGTATCGTTTTTTTACTGGACTATAGAGCGCACCGGTATATAAGCCATACCCACTAAATGTTAGAAGAAATAGATATTTACCATTTAATATCCACAGATATATACGTTGTGAAATGAGTTATTTACACATAAATATTCTGTAAATGTTTATTTACATACATTAATTGTTTCCAAACAATGTCTTTAACACGGCAGTAAAACGGATGACCAAACAAAACAGAAGTCACCGTCATGGACCCACTAGCTGCGCAAGCTAGCTAGCTCTCCAATCAGCTCAACAGACTCAATAACTTCACGGTGACGTTTTGGTGAATTTGAGGAATTTGTGAAACTGACACAATACTAAAATAATTCCTTTGTAAGTCAATAATACTAACACAGACACTTGTAGCATATTAGCTAATGTTACCGACACTAGCTTCATTAGCGCGTACAAATATGCCGGAAAACACTTCTACAGACATCACACATGGGACGCTTTAGTAAGTATGAATTGTTGTAGTTATATTGTAAAACTTGCAAACGTTGCTTGGAGTGACGAATGAAGAATCCATACGAGTAGAAACGCTAGAAAATGGAACGGCCCTTTTACTTCGGGTACAAAGCACCAAACGGAAGGAAATATTGTAGATGTTCAACCCAAAGCACCTGCAGTGAGCAAACTCGTCCAAAAGAGGGTGCCATAGCACAAACAATAACACACCTTTTCAGTGTCTCTGCTTGTGTTGAATGACAACTAAACATGATTGTGTTCATGATAATTAACACAAACCTTTATGGCGAAGAAAAATCCATAAATTAGCCGCACCGTTTTATAAGCCGCAGGCCTCAAAGCGTAGGAAAAAAAGTAGCGGCTTATAGTCCATTATAAAAATATTTCCCTCATCCAGGATGAGGAAGCGTCCAGAGTCCGGTAACATCCGAAGAACATTCCGGAGCTCAGACAGCGATAGCTCAGGAGCCAGCGGAGGGGTGAGGACCGCGTCCCTACCTGTGGGCGGAGCGCTGGTGAAGGAGGCTACGGACAAACGTCCCGTCAGCGCTCACAGCATCCTCAACTCCATCACTCGCCACTCCTCGCTGAAGACCAAGGTACCGAGACTTGGCCCTCAGATTCATTCGGCCAATGACAACGTGTTCATGATCTCTCCAGGTGGACAGCCCTCAACTGCGGAAAACGACGCCGGCAGGACGCTCCAAGAGCTTCAGCAACCACAGACCTCTGGAGCCTGAGGTCATAGCGCAGGTGGAGCACAGCTCACAGGTGCGCCTCATTTTTTCTTTCGTTTTACGTAGGATCAGAGGTGGGTAGAGTACTCAAGTGAGAGTACTGTTACTTTAGAATAATATGACTCAAGTAGAAGTCAAAAGTAGTCATCCAAGTAATTACTAGAGTAAATAAGTATTCCGCAAAACAACTACTTAAGTATTGAGTAACTTGTGATTTATTTAGTCACTATTTTTGAATGGTTCTTGGACTACAATTGTAGTTGGAGTGTGTGTGTAAAACAGGGGTGTCAAACTGGTTTTCATTAACAGTGGCCCTCGAAGGGCCACTTGTAACAGTGAATAACATATATATTTTAAATTGCTTCATTACACAATTTATTGTTATATATTTGTATGTACACTCTAAGAAAAATATGTCGATTTTAGAGTAAAGTTTAGCTGTTGAAATTTTATCATATTATGTACCATGTTTTTTACAATGTATACTGTAAATGTAAATGGGAAAACAATACTACTGTTTTACTGTAAAATCTACGGTCGTTGTTTTTACGGTGTATTACTGTAACTGAAAAAAACAATATTCCATTTATTTTTGTTTTGTGTTTTTACGGTAAAATTCTAGAAACTGAGCTACCTTTTTTTTTTTTTTACCGAAAAATAATTTTTACATTGTACAATTTGATGGATAAGTTGCTTCAAAATCATGAGCCAAGCAGATATTTAAGTACTTATTTTGATGTTTGGAATGTGAGATGATACAATATTTGTTGCAATATTAGATTAAGTTTAAAATATATTAAATTGCACACAGCACATGTACTTTTTTCTGTCAAAATAGAAAGTTGACCATATTTAGAAACAAATAATTCCAGGCCTTTGCGGGCCACATAAAAGGAGGTGGCGGGCCAGATATGCCCCCCAGGCCTTGTGTTTGACACCTGTGGTGTAAAACATCAGATTTCTATACAATTTAATCCAATGTGTTTTCTCTAGTTAGAAGTGGAATTCTTGTATGCTGAAATATTTCTACTGACACACATGACAGCACATGATATAAATGTTATTTTTACTAGTTTGAAAGTCATCATTGAATATTGTTGTGCTGCCTAAATAGCAGTGGAAAGTTGTACTTATCTCGTTAGATCGGAACTTGAAAGTTACTAGCACTAACTTATTAGCATGTAGCATTCTTTTTTTCAATTACATCTAACATAGCTAAACAAGCTGAAATGACCACAATCGCCCCCTAGTGTACGAGAGGCACACTGCGTATGGCCATCAGTCACATTAGAGATAAGATCATGGAAAGTACAACTTCACATGTATCTGTGAAGATAGAAGAAACTGAAATATTTGACTAATCAGACTAATTTAGTACATAGAAAGGTACTGAGTGTAAAAAAGGGACATGACTCTGACAAGGCAGCACAACAATATTCAATGATGATATGAATATTTTAACACTTGTGGTTATTAGGGTCATCACAGACATAGAAAAATATAGTTTTTGTAGTCAACTGTTTTAGGTTTCTGCTAATCAAAGTCTATTCTTTTGGGAAGATTCTCACAATTATTAAACATGTATGTTTCTATTTTATCACACCACCGACAAATGTTAATTCTGACAGCAGTTTTTAATTGAGTTCTAGTCATAGTCTTCTTCGTTTTAGTCATATTTCAAACATGTAAAGTAATTTAAAGTTAAAGTTAAAGTTAAAGTACCAATGATTGTCACACACACACTAGGTGTGGCGAGATTATTATTATTATTAGTTTTAGTCTAGTTCTAGTCGATAAATGTCTCAACATCTTAGTCCAGAGGTGTCAAAGTCGTCTTCACTGAGGGCCACATGGCAGTTATGTTTGGCCGCAGAGGGCCGCTTCTAACAGTGAATACTATTATTACTAAATTGTTTTATACATTTTATTAGTAGATTTTTTTTTAAACTAAAAGGTAAAAAAAAAATGGTAAGTTGCAATAATTTCACCTCAAAATTTAGTGTATTTTACCTTAAATGAAAAAACAGTACTGCTGTTTTTATGGTTAAAAAAAAAAAAAAAAAAAAAAAAAAAAAAAAAAGGCAGCTCAGTTGCCAGAATTTTACTGTAAAATTTAAAAAAAAAATTTACCGTAAATAAAAAAACTGCAATTTTACAGTAGAATTTTGGCACCTGAGCTACCAATTTGTTTGTTTGTTTTTTTACCACAAATCAACAGCTGTAGAATTTTTTGGTGTATTACTGTAAATGCCAAAACGGCACCACAGTTTATTACAGTAAAAAAATATGTAGTTTTTTTCCATTTAGAGAAAACTGTTGTAAAAACATCAGTGAATTTCACAATTTTACCATGAAATCTATTGCTACTTTTACATTGCACAATTTGATGGATTACTTGCTTTGAAATCATTATTATTAGTACTTAAAAAATGGTTTGCATGTTTGATAATGTTTTTGCATAATTAGACAATGTTTAAGTTAACATAATTTGTGATTACATGGAGTACATATATTTTTTTCTCCCAAAATAGAAAGAAAGAATACATTTAGTAAGAAAAGTTACAGTACTTTATAGATACATGTTATTTCCAGGCTTTCCAGGGCCACATCTGACCCCCGGGCCTTGAGTTTGACACCTGTGTTTTAGTTGACTAAAATTACAGTAAATTTTGTCGACTAAAATATAAAGTATAACAGACAATGCATCTTCAAAGTTGTCTTGAAAGCACTTTTATTAATTATTTAATATTGCAGAGCATCTCAAAACTAAATTCACAACAAGCATTCACCTGCATTCTAGTACATTTCACACTAACCTCATTGTGTTTGTTATTTTAACTGAAATTAAAAAATGTTTTTCAAATGTTGATTAATATATGACTAAAATGGTCACATGAAGAAACAAAATAGTTTTATTCTTGATTGGCGGTCCAACTAAAAAAAAACAAAAGTAGTGGTAGAGTAAGCAGTGTTGCTCCTTCTCTAATGTATTTAATATTAACTTAGTACAGTATGAGACTGAGTCATTTGGAAATTTTAGTTTAGGCCTACTTACTGCTGCGTAGATGTCCTGATGATTAGCCTGCTTTTCAAGTTGACCTTTACCGGAGAAAATCGAGCCACAGGGTTTACAACATATATTGTTTTTTACCGTTTCAAAAGTAAAATGCCTCCATATGTCTTCTCTTTCTTCCAGGTGTAAAATACATATAGAAATGATGAGTGTAACAATACTGTAGGGATATACCGTATTTTTCGGACTATAAATCGCAGTTTTTTTCATAGTTTGGCCGGGGGTGCGACTTATACTCAGGAGGGACTTATGTGTGAAATTATTAACACATTACCGTAAAATATCAAATATTATTATTTAGCTCATTCACGTAAGAGACTAGACGTATAAGATTTCATGGGATTTAACGATCAGGAGTGACAGATTGTTTGGTAAACGTATAGCATGTTCTATATGTTATAGTTATTTGAATGACTCTTACCATAATATGTTACGTTAACATACCAGGCACATTCTCAGTTGGTTATTTATGCATCATATAACGTACACTTATTCAGCCTGTTGTTCACTATTCTTTATTTATTTTAAATTGCCTTTCAAATGTCTATTATTGGTGTTAGGATTTATCAAATAAATTTCCCCCAAAAATGCGACTTATACTCCGGTGCGACTTATATATGTTTTTTCCTTCTTTATTATGCATTTTCGGCAGGTGCGACTTATACTCCGAAAAATGCGGTAACAATATGAGAATTTCATATCACGGTTATTGTGACCGGTTATTTGTTTGGCAGTAAAATGGCTGAACAGACAAAACAGAAGTCATGGTCATGGACCCACTTGCTGTGGAAGCTAGCTCTCCAATCAGCTAAACAGACTATAGAGTGCACCAGTATAAAAGCTGCACCCACTATATTTTAGAAAATAAGATAGTTTTCCATATAATAGCCGCACCGGACTATAAGTTGCAGATATATACGTTGTTAAATTAGTTATTTACACAGAAATATTTTGTCTAAATGTTTATTTACATACCTTAATTGTTTCCAAACGGTGTCTGTAACATGGCAGTAAAACGACGGATAAAAAAAACAAAACAGAAGTCATCTTCATGGACCCACTAGTTGCACAAGCTAGCTCTCCAATCAACTAAACAGACTCAATAACTCCACGGTGACGTTTTGGTGATTTTACTGAGGAATTTGTGAAACTGAAACAATACAAAAAGAATGCCATTGTTAGTTAATAATACTAACACAGACACTCGAAAAGGTGTTAGCATATTAGCTAATGCTGACGAGGCTAGCTTGATTACATTACAATAGCACGTACAAATATGTGCATTATCCTTTCCATCATTATCCTTTCCATCCTTTGTAACTGAGCTACTGTGAGGAACAATTTCCCTTGTGGATCATTAAAGTTTGTCTAAATATGCATGAAAACACTCACTTAGTAGGTAAGAATAGTTTTAGTTATATTGTAAAACCTACAAACATTGCTTGGAGTGATGAATGAAGAATCCTTTCGAGCAGAAACGCTATGGAGGGTTATACTTCCAGTTCAAGGCATTAAACAGGAAGTAAGTTTTCAACCTACAGCACCTGCAGTGAGCAAACTCATCCAAAAGATGGCGCCATAGCACAAACAATAAAACACTTTTGCAGTGCCTCTGCTAGCATTTAATGGAAACTTTTGAACACAAAAGATTATGGGCGTTAGCGAAGAAAACCCTGTAAATTAATTGCACCGTCTTATAAGCCGCGGGATTCGAAGCGTAGGAAAAAATAATGCCATTGTAAGTTAATAATACTAACACAGACACTCGTAAACCTGGTAGCATATTCGCTAATGCTCACAATGCTAGCTTGATTACATTACTTTAGGACGTACAAATATGCATGAAAACACTCCTACAGACATCACACATGGGACGGGTTCAGTAGGTAAGAATTGTTTTAGTTATATTGTAAAACTTACAAACGTTGCTTGGAGTGATGAATCAAGAATCCTTTTGAGCAGAAACGCTATGGACGGTTATACTTCCAGTTCGAGGCATTAAAACAGGAAATAAGTTTTCAACCTGCAGCACCTGCAGTGAGAAAACTCGTCCAAAAGATGGCGCCACAGCACTAACAATAACACACATTTTCAGTGCCTCTGCTTGTGTCTAATGGAAACTTTAGAATGCAAAATATTATGGCCCTTAGCAAAGAAAACCCTGCAAATTAATTGCACCGTTTTATAAGCCGCGGGATACGAAGCGTAGGAAAAAAGAATGCCATTGTAAGTTAATAATACTTACACAGACACTCGTAAACCTGGTAGCATATCCCTGTAATGTTTTGTCTGATCTTGAATGGGATTGTGCTGAAAATTTAATTTCCCCTCGGGGATCTATAAAGTACTATCTAATCTAATCTAATATTTGTCAACGCTAACAATGCTAGCTTTATGACATTACGATAGGACGTACAAATATTCATGAAAACTCATCACACATGGGACGCTTTAGTGAGTAAGAATTGTTTTAGTTATATTGTAAAACGTACAAACGTTGCTTGGAGTGATAAATGAAGAATACACATGAGTGGAAATGCTATGGACGACTAGTCGACGGAACAGCACTTATACTTCTGATTCAAGGCACGAAACAGAAGGAAGTATTTCAACCCGCAGTGAGCAATTTTGTCCAAAAAGGTGGTGCTATAGCACAAACTAACACACCTTTTGATCTCCGTGTGATTATTATGTAAGTTTGTTGTATACAAATCCATATATAAGCCGCACCTTTGTATAAGTCGCAGGGTTCCCAGCTTGGGAAGAAAGTAGCGGCTTATAGTCCAGAAAAGGTTGTGGACGATAAATAAAAGGAGCATTTTTAAGAGTGGTATGAAGTCAAGTTGCCTGTTGGTGTTTCAGGACATCGAGGCGGCCATGAGCTCGGCCCTGAGTGAGCTGAGGGAGTTGGAACGTAAGAGCACCTCCAAGCACACCCCCGACGTGGTCCTGGACACACTGGAGCAGCTCAAGGCCGTGAGCGGAGGCGGCGGAGGAGGAGGCGGAGCCTCGGAGCCCTCCAGCCCGCTCCACTCCCGCCTGCTGCGCGACGGCGATGGGGGCCCCTCTCACGCCCACCCGCTCCAGCGCAGCGCCTCCTCCGCCAGCGACGTGCCCTCTTCCTTCCGGGCCGCTAAGGGCCGGCCGAGGAGCCCCCTGCCCTCCGCCACCTCGCCCTCCCTCTCCTCCTCCTCCCTCTCCTCCTCCGTGCCCTCCTTCCGGGAGCTGCGTCCGCCGGCCACCCGGCCCAAGCCGGTGGTGTTCCCGAAGAGCGGCGGTTCGGCCACGGGGTCCCCGACATCCGCCGTGCCCCTTACGCCTCCTCCTCCGCCCGGGGGGCACACACACTCCCTCCCGCATGCGCCTCCTCCTCCGCCTCCTTCCCAGTCCAGCGACAAGTCCTGCCCGGCCTAGCACCTCCTCACTTCTCGCACTTAGTCCGGTGGACTTCACGCCACTCCTCATGTTTCTCACCTGGGAACACCTGCTGCTTTTCAGTGGGCGGGGCCAAAATGTTCTCCACCTTTTTTCTTTTTTTTGTATCATTCTAGCGAAAAGGGACTGTTTGGGTCCTAAAAAGAGACTGTGAAATTTTCCAAGGTCTGGTGAAATAAAAACAGTCTTGCTGCTGGACGTGTGAAAGACTGGATGCAGAAGAAAAGTGACAACTCTAAATATAGCAATAATACAAGCTGCTGGTCATTCTGCTGCTTTTCTCCTGCAGCTCTTCTTCTGGGAGTCGGGGTCCACTGAAAGCCAGCGTTTCCTTTTTGTACATGTGATGTAGGACTGTACACACACGTGTGTGTGTGTGTGTGTGTGTGTGTGTGTGTGTGTGTGTGTGTGTGGGGGGCAGCTAAACACCTTTCAGGTTGCATGACGGCATCATTTTGCGTACCTGCAATACCGGCAAGGAGGTTTCCCCAGTCGGGAATTCACATGGACACAGGAAATGTGACCAAATTTTGGGGGGGTTGTGCTTTATGGCAATTCCAACTTTGACCACATGGCGCTTTCCATCATTTTCAGCGCACTGCGCCGCAAAACGACGGGGCCACGTGAATCCCTTCCCTGCCGTGTAAGAAAAGGGATAGCATGCTTGCTCATAGGATTATATTTCACACCTGGCAGTAAAAATAAGAGTTGGAGGATTCTAACGGTGTTTATGTATGTTTGTTAATAATGAGGATAACTGGAAGCACGGAGCGAAGGAGGAGCCCCAGCAGGCGCAAGACGTTGACACAACGTTGATTTTACGTTTGTGTCCTTTGAAACTGACTTTGAAACAACGTTTGAAAAATGATTGCAGTTGTAAACTGCCGCAACGTGGATGTCCACTGTTGGATTCACGTTGTTGGTTGGGAGACGACCAAAATTCTATCAACGTCAGAACTCAACATTGAACAAACATTGTCAAAAAGCATGTTGTTTCAATGTTGTATTTCTGTTGTCGAGTTTTGGTTGGGAAATGACCAAAATTCAATGGTCAAATCAACGTCAGAACCCAACATTAATTCAACGTTGTCAAAAAGCATGTTGTTTCAACGTTGTATTTGTGTTAAGTTTTGGTTGGGGAATGACCAAAATTCAATGATCAAATCAACGTCAGAACCCAACATTAATTAAACGTTGTCAAAAAGCATGTGTTTCAACGTTGTATTTGTGTTAAGTTTTGGTTTGGAAATGACCAAAATTCAATGGTCAAATCAACGTCAGAACCCAACATTAATTCAACGTTGTCAAAAAGCATGTTGTTTCAACGTTGTATTTGTGTTGTAGAATTTTGGTTGGGAAATTATCAAATTTCAATTGTCAAATCAACGTCAGAACTCAGCATTGAATAAATACCAAAAAGCATGTTGTTTTAACGTTGTATTTGTGTTGTAGAATTTTGATGGGAAATTACTAAAATTCCGTGGTCAAATCAACGCCATAACCTGACATTGAAATGTTGTCAGAAAGCATGTTGTTTCAATGTTGTATTTCTGTTGTTAAATTTTGATCGGGAAATGACCAAAATTCAATAATCAAATCGTCAGAACTCAACATTGATTAAACGTCGACAACAAACATGTTGTTTCAACGTTGTATTTGTGTTGTAGAGTTTTGGTTGGGAAATGACCAAAATTCAATGGTCATATCAACGTCAGAACTTAACATTAAATAAACGTCAAAAAGCATGTTGTTTCAACGTTGTATTTGTGTTGTTGAAATGTGGTTGAGAAATGACCATATTTCAATGATCAAATCAACGTCACAACCTGACATTGATTAAACGTCAAAAAGCATGTTGTTTCAACGTTGTGTTTGAGTTGCTCGATGTCATGACCTAATTCCACAAGTTCTCAACGTTGTATCAATGTTGTTCCAATGTCTCGTGCCTGCTGGGAGGAGAGTCTTTATTATTTAAGTGTTGAGTTGGAAGCACAACCAAGCACCTCATCAAGGACTTCTTTCTTCACTGGTTTATGCTCACATGTGGAAGTGTGCTGGGAGAAATGGACGCAACATTACGAGAAGCCACAACAAAAAAGTCCATTGTTTTCTCGATGATTACATTTTTTATTGTTTCAGACAAACAAGTCCACCAAAAGGTGACGACTGCAACACCTTGAGAAGAGTGGCCAAAGAAGAAGCCATGATGTTTGTAAATTAGATGGGTTTATGACTTCTTCTAACAGGACTAGCTGTTGAATCACACTCGTCCATGTTTTCTTCTCACCTGTACAATTGTTGTATTTGTGTTGTTCTGACCTCATCACGGCTGAGGGGATGGTGACTGTCTTGATGCGTGTCTCAAATCAAATCATCTCGCACTCGAACAAGTCGGCTTCACGTGTGTACTAACTGTCAGGGGGTGATTTATTTTGAAAGTTTGTCCAATATGCTTTTGGGTTCATTCTGGAAACAGCAAAAATTAAAAAAAAAAAAAAAAAAAGACTGTAATGTCAAATCTATTTATAGTCGTCTTTGTATTACTGGAGAATCCTGTGTTGTATATACAATGTTGTACATTACAGAGGTACACGCTTTTTTTGGTACAATATTGTACAGTCATACAATAGTGGTTTCATCACATAGGCCTTATATCATTCTGTCTACTTCTTGTCCTACATTCTTTCTTTTTTTTAATAAACATTGCTTGCTTTAGTCAACCTGGACTTGATCAGTCATTATTGCAACATTTCAGTATTCACAGCACGTCACTTTTTCCACATTTTGTTATGTTACGGCCGTATTCTAATTTGAATACATTCATTTTCGTCCTCAAAATTCTACACACAATACCCCATAATGACAATGTGATAAGGTTGTTGTTTTTTTTTTTTACAGCTTTTTGCAAATGTATTCAAAAATAAAAAACTGACAAAATACACGTGTTCTCCCTCCATCGCTCAGTTTAGACCAGGGGAGTCCAGACTTCTTGTCCTGGGGCCCGTATTGGGCTAAAAAAGACTTAGATTGGTCACATCTAGTCTTAGACTTAGATTGTTCACATCTAGTCTTAGACTTTGATTGGTCACATTTAGTCTTAGACTTTGATTGGTCACATCTAGTCTTAGACTTTGGATTTGTCACATTTAGTCTTAGACTTACATTGGTCACATCTAGTCTTTAGACTTAGATTGGTCACATCTAGTTTTAGACTCAGATTAGTCACATCTAGTCTTAAGCTTTGATTGGTCACATCAAGTCTTAGACTTAGATTGGTCACATCTAGTCTTAGACTTAAATTGGTCACATCTAGTCTTTAGACTTAGATTGGTCACATCTAGTTTTAGACTTAGATTGGTCACATCTAGTTTTAGACTTAGATTAGTCACATCTAGTCTTAAACTTTGATTGGTCACATCTAGTCTTTGACTTAGATTGGTCACATCTAGTCTTAGACTTAAATTGGTCACATCTAGTCTTTAGACTTAGATTGGTCACATCTAGTTTTAGACTCAGATTAGTCACATCTAGTCTTAAGCTTTGATTGGTCACATCAAGTCTTAGACTTAGATTGGTCACATCTAGTCTTAGACTTAAATTGGTCACATCTAGTCTTTAGACTTAGATTGGTCACATCTAGTTTTAGACTTAGATTGGTCACATCTAGTTTTAGACTTAGATTAGTCACATCTAGTCTTAAACTTTGATTGGTCACATCTCGTCTTAGACTTTGATTGGTCACATCTAGTCTTAGACTTTGATTGGTCACATCTAGTCTTAGACTTAAATTGGTCACATCTAGTCTTTAGACTTAGATTGGTCACATCTAGTTTTAGACTTAGATTAGTCACATCTAGTTTTAGACTTAGATTAGTCACATCTAGTCTTAAACTTTGATTGGTCACATCTCGTCTTAGACTTTGATTGGTCACATCTAGTCTTAGACTTTGATTGGTCACATCTAGTCTGAGACTTAGATTGGTCACATCTAGTTTTAGACTTAGATTAGTCACATCTAGTCTTAGACTAAGATTGGTCACATGTAGTCTTTAGACTTAGATTGGTCACATTTAGTCTTAGACTTAGATTAGTCACATCTAGTCTTAAACTTTGATTGGTAGCATCTAGTCTGAGACTTAGATTGGTCACATCTAGTCTTAGACTTAGATTGGTCACATCTGGTCTTAGACTTAGATTGGACACATCTAGTCCAGTGGTTGGTGCCAAAACCCCAAATATTTATACTCCGAAACCAGGAGGGTGTGCCTGGGCAAGGATGGTTTCGCCCTATTGTCGTGAGCCGGGAGGAGGTCTTGGGGCAGACCAAGGACACGTTGAAGGAACTATGTCTCACAGCTGGCTTGGGAACGCCTCGATGTCCCGCCTTTGGAACTACAGGGTGTGGGCTAAAAAAACACTATTTTTACAGTAAAATTCTGGTGAGGTGCCAGTTTTTTGTTGTAAAATCTACAGATTTATTTTTTTTGCATTGTACGTAAAAAACGCAAATTCACATATTATTGGCTTGTGAGAGGAAAGTCTGGGCTTCCCTACTTAGGCTGCTGCACCCGCGACCCGACCTCGGATAAGCGGAAGAAGATGGATGGATGGATGGATGGATCAATGAAAACGAGTTTGACAGCCCTGCTGTGTTGAAAAATATGTATTTAATCACAGTCTGGTAAAACTAGAGGCAGAACACGTTATGAACATACATCAATAGGTGTGTGTTGAGATTGATCTGCGCTCTTACTCTGTGTGGTTTATTGTAAAGGTTGGCTGTTATAGCGCATGTTCCCCACTTGGGGCGCTCTGGTGCTGGTGTGTTATGTTAAACAGAGAAGAAGAATAAAGTATCCTCGTGTGAGAGGACGTTGAACAGACTCGATGAAAGTGTCGTTTATGTGCACGCATAAAGAACTCCACGAAGCTCAAACACCTTAACAGGTTATGGTGCCCAGGAACCCCAGAGATTCCAGCCAACTCAAGCAAACAAGGCCAGGTAGCGTTGAGTCGACGCACGGACAGAGAAGCCAAGAAAGTTTGCAGGTGTGGACTTGAGCTAACAGAGGAGAACTGCTTGACCAAGGATAAAGGTATTGCAAACGTGAAGTATTACACGGAGCATAAAAGTGACTTTAGCCAATAAAGTAGCGTGTACCCTCGAAGAAGAAGTAACCGCGGTAAAGTTTGAGCTAATTAGCATAGCATAGTGCTAAAGTGCGGAGCTTAAACAAATATGGCGGCTCGTACTACAGGAGCAGTATCCCCGCAACTGTACTTTGATGGATCCGAAAGCAAGTATGACCTTTGGGAAGCAAGATTTTTGGGACACTTACATATTTTAAAGTTGAAAGACACTGTTCTAAATGAACCAGTAGGAGAAGAGCAAGCAGCAGCGGACAGAATAAAGAATCCAGACTGCTATGCAGAGCTCATCAGGTTGATCGATGATAAAAGCTTGTCTTTAATAAGACATGATGCTGCATACGATGGCAGGAAAGCACTGAAAATACTGAGGGACCATTACTCAGGAAAAAGCAAGCCACGAATAATCAACCTGTACACGTCCTTGACAAAACTACGGAAAGCAGACAGAGTCAACTACGGACTACATCATCAGAGCAGAAAACCTGATTACAGCACTTTGTGATGCCGGTGAGACTCTCAGTGATATTCTGATCATAGCCATGATTCTTGGAGGCCTACCTGACTCTTACAAGCCATTAGCTGTACATGTAACGCAAAATGAAGACAATGTGACATTTACAGATTTCAAAAGAAGATTACGTATTTACGAAGAGTCAGAGAAAATTAGTACTGCTGAGCCAACAGACAATGTGATGAAAACGTTCACAAAACAGGATAGAAATATCCAGAAGAAGTACACCAGCAGCACTCAAAGTAGAAGTGAAGATGGAGATCTGACATGTTTCAAATGTGGATTAAAAGGACACAGAGCAAGAATGTGTATCCGAAAAGTGTGGTTCAACTTTTGTAAGAGCAACACACACCAAGAAACCATATGCAAAAAGAAAGATAAACGAGACAATGTCAGAAAGGTTACGGATGAACAATCCAATGATTACCTCTTCAAAGCGGCACAAGAAGAAAGTGAGTCAGCACCCAAAATAAAGATGAAAGGCATTATGGTGGATGCAGGAGCGACATCCCACATTGTAAATGATGTAAATAACTTTACAAGCTTTGACAACACTTTTCAACCAGAGACTCATTCAGTGGAACTAGCTGATGGGACAAGATGCAGTGGATCGGCCCAAGGAAGAGGAACAGCAACGATACATCTAATGGACAGCGATGGACGACAGCACAGGGCACAACTACGAAATGCTCTGTACATGCCCTCATATCCCCACAACATCTTTTCAGTGGCAAGAGCAGCCGACGGAGGAGCAACCATAACTTTCAAGAAAGGAGAGAGCCACATGATCACTAAAGATGGTAACAGATTTAACATAAACGAAAATGAGAAGCTATATTATCTACCAACTGTTGATGCAAATGAAGATCAGTGTAAAGTTTGTCATGACGTACAAACATGGCACGAGATTCTAGGGCACTGCAACTATGATGATGTAATCAAACTCCAAACTGTGGTCAAAGGTATGGTAATTAAGGGAAATGTTGTTAAGCCAGATCAGATGTGTGAAATATGTACAAAAGGCAAGTTTACCCAAACGAGAAATAGGGAGCTAGATGCTAAAGCAAATAAACCCCTGGAGTTAATCCATACAGACCTAGCAGGGCCAATGAAAACTGAAAGCATAGAAGGACACAAATACGCACAATGTTTCACAGATGACTATTCAGGTGCTGTATTAGTATATTTCCTTAAGTCAAAAAGTGATGCAGTTGCTGCAAAAGAAAAGTTCTTAGCAGATGTAGCACCCTATGGAAATGTGAAGTGTATACGTTCAGACAACGGCACTGAGTTTACAAACAGAGAGTTCCAAATGTTACTAACAAAGAACAAAATAAGACATGAGACGTCAGCGCCTTATTCGCCACACCAAAATGGCACAGCAGAGAGAGAATGGCGAACACTGTTTGACATGGCTAGATGCTTACTGATAGAAAGCAAACTACCAAACTATTTGTGGAACTATGCCATTCAAACAGCAGCTCATGTTAGAAACAGGTGTTACAATAGACGGACAAAGAAAACAGCATATGAGTTACTTACAGGAAAAGTACCAAATGTGTCACAAATGCAAAAGTTTGGGTCTACATGTTTTAGTTACAAACAAGAAAAAGGAAAACTAGACTCCAAAAGTGAGCAGGGCATTTTCATAGGATATGATAAAAACAGCCCAGCCTTCCTTGTATATTATCCAGAAATGGAAAAGGTCCAAAAGATCAGACTGGTGAGATTCGCAACCAAAACAAGTGTAGAGAGAGAGAGACACAAACTTTGGAGCCATACGCAGGACATGACATTGGAAACAGAGACAATGCAGTCTGTGACAGTGACCAGAAGGATGAGGACAGAGTTCAACCTGAAAACAAAACTGAGGATTTAAATGAGCAGGAAGATGTGGAACAGTCAGCGGCAAATGCTGAAACAGAAATCAGAAAGAATCCATTCAGGATAAAACAAAAGCCAGTTTATTTACAAGATTTTGAGACTGATGATTCATTGGACAGATTACAAACATGCGTTGATTTCTGTTATCGAGCAGTTTGTGACATTCCAGAAACTTATCAGGAAGCCGTGTTATCATCCAAGTCAATGCACTGGAAAAACGCCATGGATGAGGAGATGAACTCACTAGTGGAAAATGACACATTCCAGTTGACTGACTTACCACCAGGTAAGCGAGCTTTAAAAGCAAAGTGGGTTTATGCACTCAAAACAGACACAGATGGATCTAATAAATATAAGGCGAGATTTGTTGCCAAAGGATACGACCAGAAAGTAGGAACTGATTACGAAGAGACGTTTTCACCGACAGCTGACATGTTAAGTGTAAGAATTCTCATGCAGAAGGCGGCACAGGAGGACCTAATCTTACATCAGATGGACGTGAAGACCGCGTATCTGCACGCACCCATAGACTGTGAAATCTATTTAGAACAACCACAAGGATACGAGAAAAACTCTAACACTGGTGAAAAACTGGTATGTAAACTGAACAAATCATTGTATGGACTCAGTCGGGCAGAAACTGGAATACAGTGTTACACACCCATTTATGTGAAAATGACTTTGTGCAAAATGAAGCAGATCATTGTGTGTACACAAGAGAAAAATATGGTCAAAAGGTAATACTTATTATTTGGGTAGATGACCTTATTTTAGCTGCTTCAAGTGAAAAATCAATGCAGGATGTAAAAAGAATGTTAACTCAGAGATTCAAAATGAAGGATTTGGGAATCCTAAAACATTTCTTAGGAATAAACTTTGAACAAACAAATGGACTAGTCAAAATGTCACAAGAGAGATATGTGAAAAAGGTTTTGTGAACCAAAACTTGATTACGCAGAAAATGCTGAAAAGTTGAAACAACCAAGACAGTACAGAGAAGCAGTGGGAAGTTTAATTTACTTATCAACATGCACTCGACCTGACATAAGCTTTGTTGTGAGTAAACTATCCCAACACTTTAATGAACCTACTATGGAACCTTGGAATACAGTGAAACATGTATTCAGATACCTAAAAGGTACATCAGAACAAGGACTTAACTTCAAGAAGAATGTAACTGAAAGACTCGGTCTGACAGTTTACTGTGATGCAAGTTGGGCATCAAATGAAACAGACAGACGTAGCACATCAGGCTATTGTGCAACTTTGTGTGAAGGCAGTTCATTCATTTCATGGAAGATGTTCTTGAAATATTGTTTAAAAATTGGTTTAACACAGTGAGCTAATAGCGAGTGGGGGTGTTGAGATTGATCTGCGCTCTTACTCTGTGTGGTTTATTGTAAAGGTTGGCTGTTATAGCGCATGTTCCCCACTTGGGGCGCTCTGGTGCTGGTGTGTTATGTTAAACAGAGAAGAAGAATAAAGTATCCTCGTGTGAGAGGACGTTGAACAGACTCGATGAAAGTGTCGTTTATGTGCACGCATAAAGAACTCCACGAAGCTCAAACACCTTAACAGTGTGAATCACTGTTATTGCGTGTAATAATAAATAAGTTATTTTTCGTTTGTTTAAAAAAACGTGTTATTTTGTGATCTACGGTGGCTTAAAAGGTCCAAAAGCATGTTTTGCTTGAAGACGACTACAACTCCGAAAAGCCCCCTCTTCTAAATACTCGTCAGTAGGACGTCTAATAATGAAAAACACACCTCGGAAGTATGTATTAATGACATTATGATATGATTAAACACCATTTAAATTATATTTATCATGCGGATGCATTTCCGTGACAAAATAAAGTTGAAAAGGGGTAAAAAAAAACCCATGACGTCACCTGGTGCTTGTGGGCGGGAACTTGGAGACAAACTTCACTCCTTTTTTCGGATTCATCCCAGCACTTTCACTTTAGGAGAGACAAAATGACCCAGAAGCACGACTTTTAACACAAATTTACGGACGCCATGTCACAGATTTTAAGTCGTGTTTTTATTTTTTATTTTTCGACATTTTGCTGCGTTTCCGCCTAGAAAAACGTACCGCTGCGGCAACACTTCCTGCATGAGGGAAACATCGCTGCCTTCAAACGCTTCATGGGACGCTCAAGTTCTGCAATAAAGTAGGAAACGAAAGCGTCTACAAAAGGTCGTCCTTCCTTTTTCTAGCGCCTAATAAAGTCATTCCTGCTCAGGTGCGTTGTCCCACACGATGTTTATTTCTCTCGACATTTTCTCCATCTACATGCTAATTTAAGGGCTAATGCAACTGAATGGTGCTGCTAAACTAATGGACAACTGCTAAAGCGAATGCATTCATGTTTGGCAATAAAACCACTCATTTTACAATGTTTATGTTATGTTTTGTCAGGGATGACCGCCAGCACCCCCAGCTACCTGTGGTGCCTACAAGATGTCCTGGGTCAGGGGGCCACAGCCTGTGTCTACAAGGCTCGAAACAAGGTGACAATAATGATAACTGCTGTCCAGTTCGTTGTTGCATCTAGGGCTGGGCCATATGGACGAAAAAGTATATCTCGATATATTTCTGCTTAAACTCAATATTCGATATCCATCCAATCATTTTTCTACCGCTTGTCCCTCTCGGGGTCGCGGGGGGGGGGGTGCTGGAGCCAATCTCAGCTGCATTCGGGCAGAAGGCGGTGTACACCTTGGACATGTCGCCACCTCATCACAGGGCCAACACAGATAGACAGACAACATTCACACTCACATTCACACACTCGAGACCATTTAGTGTTGCCAATCAACCTATCCCCAGGTGCATGTCTTTGGAAGTGGGAAGAAGCCGGAGTACCCGGAGGGAACCCACGCAGTCACGGGGAGAACATGCAAACTCCACACAGAAAGATCCCGAGCCCCGGATTGAACTCAGGACCTTCGTATTGTGAGGCAGACGCACTAACCCCGATATTCGATATATATCTCGATATATTTTCCGGTGAAAGTATACATATAAAGATATTCATTTTTGAGCGAGATTCACTGAAATTGAAGTGAATGACAACTGTACTGTAAACACTTTTATTAACCCAGTTAGACAAAATGGGTGTTTACGTTAAAGTACCAATGATTGTCACACACACTGTAGAATCATTACAGCACAGAAAATAAACTGTTTAAGTAGCACAGAATTACATAACATAAATAAAATAGAAAAATATTCTTTCTACATAAAATAAATAACATAGCTGTGCAAATAATACAACTCAGATAAAAAATACATTCGCAGGCAGGCACTTATTAATTCCCAGTCGACGATGTAATGGACTGTCACAAACATTCGGTCCTGTGGTCCTACTAGAAGTGGTCCGCGCAAAGTAAGTAAATGGGTTATACTTGTATAGCGCTTTTCAACCTTCAAGGTACTCAAAGCGCTTTTGACACTATTTCCACATTCACCCGTTCACACACACATTCACACACTGATGGCGGGAGCTGCCATGCAAGGCCCTAACCACGACCCATCAGGAGCAATGGCGAAGTGTCTTGCTCAAGGACACAACGGACGTGACTAGGTTAGTAGAAGCTGGGGATTGAACCAGGAACCCTCAGGTTGCTGGCACGGCCACTCTCCCAACTGCCATCCCCAGTGACTCGACTTCATTGTGCAGTTATGATCTTCCTCACTTCGTCGGAAAATTCTCTTTTCTCCGACTCTCGTCGTCATTTGGGATGTATGATGTGATTTCTCTTCCTGGTTCGATGACCCGCCCTGTCTTGCCTCTGATTGGCCAGTCCCCAATCTTTTACCCTACTCTTGACCAATCGTGACTCATCATAGTAAACCAACCAATCATGGATGTTCTTATAGGTAAACCAACCAATCATTGATCTTTCCCGTATATGTTGTCCCTTGCCCGTGGAGTTGTATTAGTCCAGTTGTCTTTCTCTTCTCCCTCTCTTTTCTTTTGTAGCATATTTTTGATTGATTGATTGAGAAGTTTTTTGACATCTTAAAGAATTGAATCCATGTAATGCTTTAAAAAGGCACAAAAAGCCAAAAGGCTTGTTTCCATTGTGGTCCATTAAATATTAATCACATTTCATACATTCAATAATAAAGGATGTATAACCTGTAACATGTATATAAAAATTACGTAAAAAAATGGATAAACTATGTACATATACACAGTATACATGTCAGGTGATTTGAAAAACATTATATACAAAAAATAGGGGCGGTATATACACTGTCAGTGTTTTTCAACCTTTTTTGAGCCAAGGCACATTTTTTGCGTTGAAAAAATCCGGAGGCACACCACCAGCAGAAATCATTAAAAAACTAAACTCAGTTGACAGTAAAAAGTCGTTGTCGCAATTGTTGGATATGACTTTAAACCATAACCAACTGTGTGTAGTGTTTTAGTTCTTGTCTTGTGCTCCTATTTTGTTGGCTTTTTCTCTTTTTTAGGTATTTTCCTTTAGCAGTTTCATGTCTTCCTTTGAGCGATATTTTCCCGCATCTACTTTGTTTTAGCAATCAAGAATATTTCAGTTGTTTTTATCCTTCTTTGTGGGGACATTGTTTATTGTCATGTCATGTTCAGATTAGGGATGTCTCGATCCGATATTTGGATCGGATCGGCTGCCGATATTTGCCAAAAATTGCGTATCGGCAAGGCATGGGAAAATGCCGATCCAGTTTAAAAAAAAAACTCCGGTCCGTGTTTTCCAACACACCGATTTAAATAATACATTCCACTTTTCTGCTGCTCCGTAATTTCCGTTCCGCATTTTCCAGCACACCTTCAACACATCCACAGGTCTGTGAATTCTCACCCAGTTGCTTTTAGTTGCTGGCATTACACGACAGGCTCTTCTCACTCTTTCCTGTGTCTCCCTCTCACAGACAGCAAGTGCACCTTCTTACACACGTCACATACTGTCACGACATACGTCACATACTGTCACGTCATACGTCACATACGTATACGGCCTCCCCGAGCAGAGAGGTAGCAGCATGGCTAACGTTAGCTGTGATGCTAGCGCAGCCGTGCGAGCAACGTTCCCTCTATGGTGCTCGCCTGTGCAATTGCGCACTGTTTAAGCGTCCTCTGCGCATAGCAAATCTATGCCACGCACAAAATCAAATAAAAAAAAGAAGCGCATAACAATTTTCGACACACGGACACGACAGAGAAAACAGTTTTCGTCATCATTGTTCAAATATTGTAACGTCTGTCGAGACGCTTATCTCCATTCGGTGCCACACGCCCACACCATCAAAATGCCGAGGCAAAAATTTCCACATCAACACCGTATGAAAAAATTAGTGATTTTTTTAGTTGTGATTTCCTTCTCTGCATGAAAGTTTAAAAGTAGCATATATTAATGCAGTATGAAGAAGAATGTTTTAATGAAGACATGCAAGCCTTGAAAGAAAATTTTGAAAATCAAGACTACATTTCCTGCAAATGGGTGCATTTCTACTAGGGATGTCCCGATCCAGGTTTTTGCACTTCTGATCCGATACCGATATTGTTTTTGCACTTCCGATCCGATACCGATACTGACCGATACCGATACTGACCGATAATGGCCTATCCGAGCATGTATTAAAGTTTAAAGTTATTTAGCCTACTTAGTTGTCAGAATCATGTTGAAAAGGGTTTTAGTACTCTTGATAACAACTAGCCAGCTGAATTAGGGGAGTTTGAATAATACACAATGGTTGGTAACAAGAAACGAACCTGTATATTCAAGGATAAACACAAAATAGACAAAATTATACATGACGAACAGAAATGGCATCATTGAAACTAGGGCTGGGCGATATGGCCTTTTTTTTTAAATTGCGATATTTTAAGGCCATATTGCGATACACGATATATATCTCGATATTTTGCCTTAGCCTTGAATGAACACTTGATGCATATAATCACATCAGTATGATGATTCAATGTGTTTTGATTGATTGATTGAGACTTTTATTAGTAGGTTGCACAGTGAAGTACATATTCCGTACAATTGACCACTAAATGGTAACACCCCAATAAGTTTTTCCAGGGGTCCACTTAAATTGATTCATGATACAGATATATACTATCAGATATATACTATCATCATAATACAGTCATCACACAATATAATAACATTGAATTATTTACATTATTTATAATCCAGGGTGTGGAGGGGGGCGCCGGATGTAAGTGTCAAAAAGACAACTAAAAGAGTTTGATATGAGAATAAATCTAAAGTTAAAATATAGGGTAGAAATGCACCCATTTGCAGGACATGTAGTCTTGATTTTCAAAATTTTCTTTCAAGGCTTGCATGTCTACATTAAAACATTCTTCTTCATACTGCATTAATATATGCTACTTTTAAACTTTCATGCAGAGTGGGAAATCACAACTAAAAAAAAAAATCACAATTTTTTTCATACGGTGTTGACGTGGAAATGTTTGCCTCGGCGATGGTGTGGACGTGTGGCACCGAATGGAGATAAGCGTCTCGACAGACCTTACAATATTCGAACAATGATGACGAAAACTGTTTTCTCTGTCATGTCCGTGTGTCGAAAATTGTTATGCGCTTATTTTTTTATTTGATTTTGTGCGTGGCATAGATTTGCCGTGCGCAGAAGACGCTTGAGCAGGCGCGCACCTTAGCGGCTGCGCTAGCATCACAGCAAACGTTAGCCATGCTGCTACCTCGCTCTCTGCTGGGAGAGGACGCATACGTATGTGACGTATAACGTGACAGTATGTGACGTGTGTAAGAAGGTGCGCTCGCTGTCTGTAAGAGGGAGACACAGGAAAGAGTGAGAAGAGCCTGTCGTGTAATGCCAGCAGCTAAAAGCAACTGCGTTAGAATCCACAGACATGTGGATGTGCTGAAGGTGTGCTGGAAAATGCGGAACGGAGCTTAGGGAACAGCAGAAAAGTGGAATATATTATTTAAATCGGTGCGTTGGAAAACACGGACCGGAGTTTTTTTTTAAACTGGATCTGGATCGGCATTTTCCCATGCCTTGCCGATACGCATTTTTTTGCGAATATCGGCATCCGATCCAAATATCGGATCGGGACATCCCTAATTTCTACCCTATATTTTAACTTTAGATTTATTCTCATATCAAACTCTTTTGGCTGTCTTTTTGACACTTACATCCGGCGCCCCCCTCCACACCCTGGATTATAAATAATGTAAATAATTCAATGTGATTATCTTGTGTGATGACTGTATTGTGATGATAGTATATATCTGATAGTATATATCTGTATCATGAATCAATTTAAGTGGACCCCGACTTAAACAAGTTGAAAAACTTATTCGGGTGTTACCATTTAGTGGTCAATTGTACGGAATATGTACTTCACTGTGCAACCTACTAATAAAAATCTCAATCAATCAATCAAAACACATAGAATCATCATACTGCTGTGATTATATGCATCAAGTGTTCATTCAAGGCTAAGGCAAAATATCGAGATATATATTGTGTATCGCATTATGGCCTTAAAATATCGCAATATTAAAAAAAGGCCATATCGCCCAGCCCTAGTTCAATGATGCCATTTCTGTTTGTCATGTATAATTTTGTCTATTTTGTGTTTATCCTTCAATAAACAGGTCAGTTTCTTGTTACCAACCATTGTGTATTATTCAAACTCCCTTAATTCAGCTGGCTAGTTGTTATCAAGAGTACTAAAACCCTTTTCAACATGATTCTGACAACTAAATAGGCTAAATAACTTTAAACTTTAATACATGCTCGGATAGGCCAGTATCGGTCAGTATCGGTATCGGTCAGTATCGATATCGGATCGGAAATGCAAAAACAATATCGGTATCGGATCGGAAGTGCAAAAACCTGGATCGGGACATCCCTAGTTCGGATGTACATTGTGGACGCCGTCTTTGCTCCACAGTAAGTCTTTGCTCCATAGTAAGTCTTTGCTGTCGTCCAGCATTCTCTTTTTGTTTACTTTGCAGCCAGTTCAGTTTTAGTTTTGTTCTGCATAGCCATCCCTAAGCTTCAATGCCTTTTCTTAGGGGCACTCATCTTTTGTTTATTTTTGGTTTAAGCATTAGATACCTTTTTACCTGCTTGCTGCCTCCCGCTGTTTCCGACATCTACAAAGCAATTAGCTACCTGCTGCCACCTACTGATATGGAAGAGTATTACACGGTTACTCTGCCGAGCTCTGAGACAGCACCGACACTCAACAACACATCATTTGCAGACTATAATTACTGGTTTGCAAAAAATATTTTTAACCCAAATTGGTGAAATTAGATAATCTCCCACGGCACACCAGATGGTATCTCACGGCACACTGCCACGGCACAGTGGTTGAAAAACACTGCACTATGTACATGAAGCTTCCATGTAGCTTAGCTAACCGCTACATGGGTCTAAAAATAACTAAGCTACGGAAATCGCTACTTTCCCGAGCGCGTCGCACGCTACGTACTCACTGCTCATGGGGATGGGTCAGAGACAGCTTCTTTCCCACAGCTGTCACCATCTTGAACTCAATCTTGTAATAAATTATTCACCATTGTACAATATCCTACCCCAATACCCTACTGTTCAATATTACCCTTCGAGTGCAATACGTCCGACACTGATTGTCAATACTTTATTACTCCAGTACTCTTGTTTTGTTCTGTATATTGTACAGTTTTTTTGTATATTCTACAGGATTGCTTATTGTTTTTATTGGATAGTAGTCTGTTTATTTCAATTATTGTTTTTTATCTTTATTACTTATTTGATTTAATTGTATTCCATATTTGTTTCCACTATCGCACCTTAAATTGGGGTCCTTAATCTCGTTATATGCAAATATAATGACAATAAAGTCCATTCTATTCTATTCTTCTCAAATGCAGAGGACAAATTTCACCACACCTAGTGTGTGTGTGACCATCGTTGGGACTTTAAAAAGTGGCGAAGCTACTGCCAATCAACTGGGAAATGTAGTTAAGCTGCGTAGCTGGTGGTGGCACAGTCAGACTCCATATTTGCTTGTGTGTTGTTGTTGTGGGTCGGTGCAGTGGGGGGGAGGGGAGGGGTTTAATAGCCCATGTAGTATTGCGGGGGAGAACAAGGATCACAACAAATAAGCGGCGTTTGGTCATTTTAACGTGAAAAAAATTATATAAATATTACGATATTTTCTTAATTCATATTGTGTTTAAAAATATATCGATACATCTTACAAACTCGATGTTTCGCCCAGCCCTAATTGTATCTTTCTCATTTTCTAGCATGACATTAAGTTGCTTTTACAGTTGCACAGTGGCGGGCCCTGCGTTTCTCACCTCGACCTTCAGTGATGTCCTACTTAGTCCGACTTCCCCTCTCAAAATACCGTAATTGATGTCACCACTTGGACACGGCTGGAGATATTATACAGGAACCCACTTGCACACTACTGGGATTGAATCCCCTCAACAGTGCACAAAACATATATTTTTCGGCATATTTAACATTCAATAAACCTGCTTCAGCAATTATAACATATCTTACGAGGTACTGTCAAAATTAAAATAATTGTATCAAACAAATGAAACACGAAAAAATAAATCAATAAAAAATATTTGAACTCACAATTTGTAGCACCCATCCCACGCCGTATAAGCCAGTGGTACCGCTCGTAGTCGTTTGATTCGTGTGAAAGTTTCACCACCGGTGTTGTGGCAAAATGTGATTGCCTGCCAAAAATGGATTTCCTAAACCTGCATTGCTTGGCTTTGTCTGTCCACAGCGGATTACTAGGTGTACGATAAACACTTTATCTTTGTGGTTATTGTACCGATGAGTTTTCTGTGGCTTTCTATGGCTCGTACGGTTCCGGTGCCACTTCCTGTTGTCGCAACTTGTGACTGGATTTTCACTTGGGACTCCCACATAAGTATCTACAAACCCCGTTTCCATATGAGTTGGGAAATTGTGTTAGATGTAAATATAAACAGAATACAATGATTTGCAAATCATTTTCAACCCATATTCAGTTGAATATGCTACAAAGACAACATATTTGATGTTCAAACTGATAAACATTTTTTTTTTTTTGCAAATACTCATTAACTTTAGAATTTGATGCCAGCAACACGTGACAAATAAGTTGGGAAAGGTGGCAATAAATACTGATAAAGTTGAGGAATGCTCATCAAACACTTATTTGGAACATCCCACTGGTGAACAGGCTAATTGGGAACAGGTGGGTGCCATGATTGGGTATAAAAGTAGATTCCATGAAATGCTCAGTCATTCACAAACAAGGATGGGGTGAGGGTCACCACTTTGTCAACAAATGCGTGAGCAAATTGTTGAACAGTTTAAGAAAAACCTTTCTCAACCAGCTATTGCAAGGAATTTAGGGATTTCACCATCTACGGTCCGTAATATCATCAAAGGGTTCAGAGAATCTGGAGAAATCACTGCACGTAAGCAGCTAAGCCCGTGACCTTCGATCCCTCAGGCTGTACTGCATCAACAAGCGACATCAGTGTGTAAAGGATATCACCACATGGTCTCAGGAACACTTCAGAAACCCAATGTCAGTAACTACAGTTGGTTGCTACATCTGTAAGTGCAAGTTAATACCCTCCTATGCAAGGCGAAAACCGTTTATCAACAACACCCAGAAACGCCGTCGGCTTCGCTGGGCCTGAGCTCATCTAAGATGGACTGATACAAAGTGGAAAAGTGTTCTGTGGTCTGACGAGTCCACATTTCAAATTGTTTTTGGAAACTGTGGACGTCGTGTCCTCCGGACCAAAGAGGAAAAGAACCACCCAGATTGTTATAGGTGCAAAGTTGAAATCCAGCATCTGTGATGGTATGGGGGGTGTATTAGTGCCCAAGACATGGGTAATTTACACATCTGGGAAGGCACCATTAATGCTGAAAGGTACATACAGGTTTTGGAGCAACATATGTTGCCATCCAAGCAACGTTACCATGGACGCCCCTGCTTATTTCAGCAAGACAATGCCAAGCTACGTGTTACATCAACGTGGCTTCATAGTAAAAGAGTGCGGGTACTAGACTGGCCTGCCTGTAGTCCAGACCTGTCTCCCATTGAAAATGTGTGGCGCATTATGAAGCCTAAAATACCACAACGGAGACCCCCGGACTGTTGAACAACTTAAGCTGGACATCAAGCAAGAATGGGAAAGAATTCCACCTGAGAAGCTTGAGAAATGTGTCTTTTCAGTTCCCAAACGTTTACTGAGTGTTGTTAAAAGGAAAGGCCATGTAACACAGTGGTGAACATGCCCTTTCCCAACTACTTTGGCACGTGTTGCAGCCATGAAATTCTAAGTTAATTATTATTTGCAAAAAAAAATAAAGTTTATGAGTTTGAACATCAAATATATTGTCTTTGTAGTGCATTCAATTGAATATGGGTTGAAAAGGATTTGCAAATCATTGTATTCTGTTTATATATTTACATCTAACACAATTTCCCAAATCATATGGAAACAGGGTTTGTAATCACAGTCTTGTTAACATCAGGCTACCTAGATAGCCTACTGTCAACAACTTTTGATCTGATTGGCTATTGCAACTGTCTATCAACCGTATGTGTTCTCAAATTCATCCGCTGATTCATCCGGACGTGGCCGCGTAAATGTCACGTTCAACGTGAGGCCAGCCAGAAAGCCTTACTGACAATAACTCGTAATCTGATTGGCTATCGCAATTGTCTATCGACTCTATGTGCCGGTTCACTTACAGTGCATGGACGCCCGCATTGTTGATTCTGAAGGCCCCTGGGCAGATTTGGTACAGCATGGCAACATAAGCTAGTTGAATTCTGATTGGGTACAAACTCTAACCTAAAAACAACAGCACTGGAAGGAGCATAATATGACATGAAGAGAATATGTATACTTTTAGATATTTAGGGAAAGTAAATTAAAAATTACTTTTATCTTTAATTATGATCATGATTTCTGGTTATGTTAGGCCAGCAGAGAAGGCATTGCTGGCCCTGACGGCACACCACTGCAGTTGCAAGACCGAGATGGCAGTATTGTAGCCAGCGTCTGTTGTCAGTGGGTACTAGGCCCCATTTAGCAATTCTAGAAGAAAAATGTCTTATGATTACATTGTTTTCGGCTGTACAAACCGTTCAAAAGATAAAGGTTTCTTCAGAGTTCCTCAAGAGGTAATGAAAAAGGGCGGAAAACTGAAAGATTTTACGAAAGACGATGACAAAAGTAGCGCGTGCTCCAGTCCAAAGGACAGAGTCGAAGAATGCATGAGTTGGCAGTGATTACTTTGTTAAAGGTTTGTTTGATATACTTTTAACATTTATTATTTCCCATCGAAGCATTATCTTGATATTATTTTTATTTCTTAAACATATTTTTGCTACGGGTGTTTGGAAAAGCACCAACTCGGCGAGTCTAAATGAAATGAATCAAATGTGAGCAAGACCTAAAATAATTTTAACCAAAGGCAAAAAATCATAAATGAATCTTTTAGCACATACACAATGTTGACATCTATAGTTATATTTTGACAATCATAAATTAATATTTCAGCACATACATAATGTTGACATGTATTGTTATGTTTGATAAAAACACTGTACTCATAAACAGCGCGTGTAACAACAACGACAAACATGGCAACCTTACCCGAGCAAAAACTATACATATTTATCTGGGAGAGTCTTGATACCAATGTCCTTGACCCAGACACACACAAAGAAGTTGTAGACCTCCACGCTTTTACAAGTTTCATCTGTTTTGTTGTGTAGAATGATGTCTGGAGCACAATAGTTCCACATGTCTGGGAACACGACCAACAGTGGGGCAAAAAAGTATTTAGTCAGCCACCAATTGTGCAAGTTCTCCCACTTAAAATGATGACAGAGGTCTGTAATTTTCATCATAGGTACACTTCAACTGTGAGAGACAGAATGTGAAAAAAAAATCCAGGAATTCACATTGTAGGATTTTTAAAGAATTTATTTGTAAATTATGGTGGAAAATAAGTATTTGGTCAATAACAAAAATTCAACTCAATACTTTGTAATATAACCTTTGTTGGCAATAACAGAGGTCAAACGATTACTATAGGTCTTTACCAGGTTTGCACACACAGTAGCTGGTATTTTGGCCCATTCCTCCATGCAGATCTTCTCGAGAGCAGTGATGTTTTGGGGCTGTCGCCGAGCAACACGGACTTTCAACTCCGTCCACAGATTTTCTATGGGGTTGAGGTCTGGAGACTGGCTAGGCCACTCCAGGACTTTCAAATGCTTCTTACGGAGCCACTCCTTCGTTGCCCGGGCGGTGTGTTTGGGATCATTGTCATGCTGGAAGACCCAGCCACGTTTCATGTTCAAAGCTCTCTCTGATGGAAGGAGGTTTTGGCTCAAAATCTCACGATACATGGCCCCTGTTCATTCTTTCCTTAACACGGATCAGTCGGCCTGTCCCCTTAGCAGAAAAACAGCCGCAAAGCATGATGTTTCCACCCCCATGCTTCACAGTAGGTATGGTGTTCTTGGGATGCAACTCAGTATTCTTCTTCCTCCAAACACGACGAGTTGAGTTTATACCAAAAAGTTCTATTTTGGTTTCATCTGACCACATGACATTCTCCCAATCCTCTGCTGTATCATCCATGTGCTCTCTGGCAAACTTCAGAGGGGCCTGGACATGCACTGGCTAAAGCAGGGGGACGCGTCTGGCACTGCAGGATTTGATTCCCTGTCGGCGTAGTGTGTTACTGATGGTAACCTTCGTTACTTTGGTCCCAGCTCTCTGCAGGTCATTCAGCAGGTCCCCCCGTGTGGCTCTGGGATTTTTGCTCACCGTTCTCATGCTCACCGTTCTCATGATCATTTTGACCCCACGGGATGAGATCTTGCGTGGAGCCCCAGATCGAGGGTGATTATCAGTGGTCTTGTATGTCTTCCATTTTCTGATAATTGCTCCCAGAGTTGATTTTTTCACACCAAGCTGCTTGCCTATTGTAGATTCACTCTTCACAGTCTGGTGCAGGTCTACAATTCTTTTCCTGGTGTCCTTCGACAGCTCTTTGGTCTTGGCCATAGTGGAGTTTGGAGTCTGACTGTTTGAGGCTGTGGACAGGTGTCTTTTATACAGATAACCAGTTCAAACAGGTGCCATTAATACAGGTAACGAGTGGAGGACAGAAGAGCTTCTTAAAGAAGAAGTTACAGGTCTGTGAGAGCCAGAGATCTTCCTTGTTTGAAGTGACCAAATACTTATTTTCCACCATAATTTACAAATAAATTCTTTAAAATTCCTACAATGTGAATTCCTGGATTTTTCTTTCACATTCTGTCTCTCACAGTTGAAGTGTACCTATGATGAAAATTACAGACCTCTGTCATCATTTTAAGTGGGAGAACTTGCACAATTGGTGGCTGACTAAATACTTTTTTGCCCCACTGTATATGGTATATGATTGATATCACTCGACAACTCTTATTTTGATGAAGTATAGGATCTATTACATTACATAGTTTGATTTTTTGCTCCTATCTGCTTTTTGCAGGAAGATTTAAGCCTCTTTTGCACGCTTTTTGTTTTACAACACCCATCTTGGCTTGGTTGATGACCACTGCTTTTCACTTCTGGGAAGAAGTCACGTGTCAAAATACAAGCAATTGTTTATGGTGTGTTTTTTTGTTTTTTGTTACGCCCTAAAGTGTTAATACTGTAAGTATTGTACTTACTACGCACCAGCTGTTTGATTGAAATGTGCATCGTAGTTGTAGTTTTCTTTGACAACAATGGAGGTATTGTAATCTCCTAGTAAAATCTCCAATGCTATTCAGTAGCATGTAACGCGGTGTTGCGGTTGAAAAAATCTTCACAATAATGCCGTGACGCGTGACTGTAACAAAAAAAACTTGGTGGGTGTACTTTTTTCCGGCACTTTGGCAGGTCGGAAAATAAACTACATCTCGCAGAATCCTCTGCAGTAGCACAAGATCACAATGTGGGGGCGTGAAGCGCCGCAAAGGAGAGAGAAAGAGGAAGTAGGAAGTGAATTGTTGTTTTTTTTCAAAATCCACCCACAACTGTTTGAGTTTTGTTGCTAAGAAACAGACAAACAAACCCTGGCGAAAACACAACCTCTTTGGCGTAGGTAATAAAGCTCTACAACATTTTTAAGTCTTTTTTTTTTTTTGGACACAATATCGTACCGTGACATTATGATATCAATACATCCCTACTAATCAGTAGAATGTCTATAGCAAAGTTATTCTATATTAGCATCAAGCCAGCACATATTTGGAAAGGTGGAGCTTTACTTTACTTACGTTGAAACGTTGTTTTTTTTTGTAAGTCAATTACTTTGTTGACATTGAAAATTGCAACATTAACCAGAGGTAGTTTGGTTGAGTCTGCTCTCGGTGCTGCTGGAGTGATCGCCAAAGTGCTAAGAGTTGGCAACCAGATGTGACATCAGGCGTCACCTAGGTACCGTAACATGGCATCGTTAGATTTTACGTGAATCAGTGCCCGGTAGGACCGCCAGGATTTGCTTGGTGCCAAAAAAGTGCCGGATTCAGTACCCATCCCTAATAATCACGATATAACGATAGTATTCAAAGCTCTATTGCAGGCCAAATTTATATAATTTATGTTGTATGTTTCTATATTGCGCAACTAGGGTTGTATGGTATACCGGTACTAATAAAGTATTGCGGTACTAATGAATGAAAAACGGTACTATACTCTGTTTGAAAAGTACAAGTTCCCCATGTTTTTTTTAAATTGTTTTTTTAACGGGCATGACAGCGTGTTGTCACGTTGTGTCATTGCTGGTTTTACGAGCAGGGGAGCATGTTTGCAGCGCACACACACGGAGTACTTACAAGCAGACACAGTGTGTAGACAGAAAAGGGAGAATGGACGCATTTTGGCTTAAGAACTAAAGATAAAGGTGAAGTTATAACACTGAAACACCCTCAGGAAGAGGTGCTTTAAGACATGGCTAGCTTGCTAGCAACTAACATCCATCCACAGTCGGCAGTGTTTTAGCTACTTCTAAATCACTAATCCTGGCCTCCATGGTGACAAATAAAGTACCGGTAAGTTTCTTACACGTACCATTATCACTGGAGGACCAGGAATAGCTAAACATGCTTCACTACACACCGTGGCTCACCGGCCTCACTGCTAATGATACCATTCCTGAATGTCAACAAATGCCATTGTTGGATCTAAACCTGATATCCACTGTAATGTTATCAAGTACAAGAGCGTATCTAGTCGATACTACTATGATTACATCGATATTTGTTATCGTCACGAAATATTTAAATTCATATTACGTATGTTTATAAAGTCAGGAAATAAGTCCCTGGACACATGAGGATTTTGAATATGACCAATGTATGATCCTGTAACTTATTGGTATCGGATCCATACCTAAATTTGTGGTATCATTCAAAACTAATGTAAAGTATAAAGCAACAGAAGAATACGTGATAATTACATTTTAACAGAAGTGTAGATAGAACATGTTGAAACAGAAAATAAGCAGATATTAACAGTAAATGAACAAGTAGATTAATAATCCATTTTTACAGCTTGTCCTTAATAATGTTGATAAAATAATAGAATATAAATGACACAATATGTTACTGCATACGTCACCAGACTAATTAGGAGCCTTTGTTTACTTACTACTAAAAGACAAGTTGTTTAGTATTTTCACTATTTTATTTAAGGACAAAATTGTTCTTCAATTGAAATAAGAAACATATGTTTAATGTAACGTAATATTTTTTGTTCAAATAAAACCAATAATGCAATTTTTTTGTGGTCCCCTTTATTTAGAAAAGTATCTAAGTATCGAAATACATTTTGGTACCAGTACCAAAATATTGGTGTCAGGACATACATATGCGCAGCCCTAATTGACAATTGCCGCAAAATACTGAGATCTGACTTTTGTCGTTTTATTTGTGCCTCATGTACGTCCAGAGGTCGGGCGAGTTGGTAGCTGTCAAGGTGTTCAACGTGGCAAGCTACAACCGAACTCACGAGGTCCAGATGAGGGAGTTTGAAATGCTCAGGAAGCTCAAGCACAGGAACATCGTAAGGCTGTACGACGTGGAGGAGGTAAAGCCGCCATTTGTGCAGAAACCCAACAAGCGCGGGTCTTGCACGCATGCTCTGATCTCCCGTCTTTTGCAGTTGCCCTCCAAGCAGAAGGTGCTGGTGATGGAATATTGCTCTGGAAGAAGTCTGCTCTGCTTGCTTGAGGAGCCAGAAAATGCCTTTGGCCTGCCTGAGACCGAGTTCCTCACTGTCCTGCAATGTGTCGGTAGGAGGATGAACATATTTTTACGTAGGAAAGTGATACCTCGGTTTTCATTGTTACTTCGTTCCACATAGTCCCTCAAAAACCAAAACACTTTTTAATAAGCGATAAGAACGCAGAGACAACGACCGTGTGCGCACACAACTTTGTTCACATCAGGAGTGTCCAAACTTAATTGGATATTAAGAATCTGTGAAAGTTCGACTCCTACCTTGTTTACTTCCGTGACAACCTCCTTAAAGTTTTGTAATCAATCAGAAAATGCGCCAAACAATGAATACTTGTGGAGAGTGTTTTGCAGTTTTCTCATCATTCTTTGTAATGGCTGTAGTTTGGAATTTTGTATGTTTTTTTTATAATATCCACCAAGTTCAGTGAGCAGGTTATGTGTGACCATGTTTTGTGTTGTTTGATTTTTATTTTTTCCACCATGACTAGGGAAGGTTGTTTGCATTGGGTCATATAAGTAAATGGTGCACATAGGTCCATTCCGACCATAATTAAATTACTTGTATTGATGGTGACAAAATGGCAGCATCAAAGGCAGTCATTTTAAAGTGAATGCAATCTCCCTGCGGGCACAATTCCTGTTTTAACTCATGACTTTTCGCCGGCCAAATTGAAGACGCTGGAGGGCCGCAGTTTTAACACCTCTGATCCAATCGCACAACCAGGCATGTGATTTTTCCGTCTATAGTCGGAAATCCGTTCTTTTTTATCTCTGTAAAAATATTGAAAAAATATTTTCCGTTTTTCTTCATTTTTTCCCACCTGCAGTTAGAAGTGGAGAGGGAGTCGAAGAGACAGAAATTGGCTATAAAATTCAAGGAACAAAAAGGAAAATGCAAGCTGCTCAGAAATTTGCCAGGAAGGCTGGGTTCCCTCCGGGTACTCCGGCTTCCTCCCACCTCCAAAGACATGCACCTGGGGATAAGTTGATTGGCAACACTAAATTGGCCCTAGTGTTGTCTGTCTATCTGTGTTGGCCCTGCGATGAGGTGGCGACTTGTCCAGGGTGTACCCCGCCTTCCGCCCGATTGTAGCTGAGATAGGCTCCAGCTCCCCCCGCGACCCCAAAGGGAATAAGCGGTAGAAAATGGATGGATGGATGGGCTCATGTCAGAGCCATCAAAGTCAAAATGCCCAAATAATGTATGAATGAAACAAAGTCATGTGTAAATAATGTCAATAACTTGATGAACCATCTGTGGCTGTGAAGTGAACACTAGTAAGGTTGTAAATACTGTATAGAGCAGGGGTGCTCAATACGTCGATCGCGATCTACCAGTCGATCGCAAAGGTAGTATTGGTAGAGCGCATTACATTAAAAAAAAATTTACGCCAGCCTATCATCCATCCCGTCTTTTGATTGATAAACAGGGCAGCCAGTCAGATGACATCTTCGTTTTTCTGACACTTAGGTCACTGCGCATGCGCAAACAACGGCGCTCAGTGCAGCAAAGCTAACAGCTTGTCAGCGAGTTACCGCCAATTTTCAGCCCTCGGTTTTTTCTCTTAAGGGTATAAAAATGAGTGGGGGAGCTGGACCAAGTAAAAAGACAAAAACTTATCACTTTCATACGGAATGGGAGGAGGACTTTTTTTTTCACGATGACATTTTCGAAGTGCGTTTGCCTCATCTGCCAATCTGCCATCGCAATACCAAAGAAGGGAAATGTGGAGCGGCATTTTCGGACTATTCATGGAAAATACGACACCGACTTCCCGCTGAGAAAAAGAAAGGTGAAGGAACTGAAATCCCAGTTGTCCGGACAGCAGTCATTTTTCACACAACAAATTTCAAAAGCGAAAGTCGCCACCGAAGCATCATTCCGGGTGAGTCACATCATCGTTAATAACAAGAAGTCCTTCCAAGACGGAGAGATGGTTAAGGAGGCATTCGTTGAAGCAGTTGACTCATTGTTCCGAGACTTCAAAAATAAGGCAGAAATATTATCTTCAATATAAAGAATCCTCAATATATTTAGAAATAAATATATGTTTTGCATTTTTGTAGTAGGTACATCATTTTGACTTGATCATTTTATAAGTAGCTTGCATGCTGAAAAAGTGTGAGCACCCCTGATTCTTGTATTATCATTAAACACCTTTAATTTATTAACAATATTAACTATATGTGTTAAACATGCTTGCATTACCATTAAACACCTTTAACTTGTTAACAAAAACATATATTTCCATCCATCCATCCATCCATCTTCTTCCGCTTATCCGAGGTCGGGTCGCGGGGGCAGCAGCTTAAGCAGGGAAGCCCAGACTTCCCTCTCCCCAGCCACTTCGTCCAGCTCCTCCCGGGGGATCCCGAGGCGTTCCCAGGCCAGCCGGGAGAGATAGTCTTCCCAGCGTGTCCTGGGTCTTCCCCGTGGCCTACCGGTCGGACGTGCCCGAACCACCTCATCTGGCTCCTCTCGATGTGGAGGAGCAGCGGCTTTACTTTGAGCTCCCCCCGAATGACAGAGCTTCTCACCCTATCTCTAAGGGAGAGCCCCGCCACTCGGCGGAGGAAACTCATTTTGGCCGCTTGTACCCGTGATCTTGTCCTTTCGGTCATGACCCAAAGCTCATGACCATAGGTGAGGATGGGAACGTAGATCGACCGGTAAATCGAGAGCTTTGCCTTCCGGCTCAACTCCTTCTTCACCACAACGGATCGATACAGCGTCCGCATTACTGAAGACGCCGCACCGATCCGCCTGTCGATCTCACGATCCACTCTTCCCCCACTCGTGAACAAGTAAATAAATAAGTAAATATAAATTATATATATGAATGAGGTAGATCCCCACGACTTGATCAATTGAAAAGTAGCTCGCCTGCAGAAAAAGTGTGAGCACCCCTGGTATAGAGTATGCTAACCCATGTGGTTCCTGTGGATGTGAACACAAGTTGTAATTACTGTTGTGACTAAATAACATAGTGACCTAAACAGACATAGTAATGTGTAAATAATGTCAATAACTAGATGAACCATCTGTTGCTGTGAAGTGAACACTAGTAAGGTTGTAAATACTGTATAGAGTAGGCTAACCCATGTGGTTCTTGAGGATGTGAACACAAGTTGTAATTACTGTAGTGACTAAATAACATAGTGACTGAAACAGACATAGTGATTCATTTGGATGAACGGACTATGTATTTATCTCAACTCTGTTGATAATTTTTCAATTCTTTAAACACTAAAACATCTTTAAATGGTGCTTTTATTTGCTAAATTTTGCATGTTCAATTGCTGAAAAACCAGGAGCTTCGGGGGGGTTGCCCCTCTTGTCCCCCCCACCAGGGCACCAGACCCCCGGCTTATTTTCAGTCTTTTTCATTAAGTTTAAATCACATGCCTGCACAACACGTCACACTGTCGTGACTCCGCAGTTCCGCCGCCATATGCTACAAGCTGTCTCCCTCTTGAACGCTTCAGGGAGTGCAGTGTCTGATAGGAGGAATATATGAAGTGGTTCATCAACTTGTGTGCGTTCTATGAACAAATACAACACACACACACACATAACAGAGATGGCTTGGCTCTAATCCGTCCATAGTGTCTGAACTCTAAAAGAACCAATATCCATTCCTTACAAAGACTGAGTCAACAACATTAAGGATTCTTTGTCCGGGCACTCATTTTGGCAATAATTTTAATCAAAAACCGAATCGTACAAAAATCTGTAATCTGCCCCAAAGTCAAACTGTGACCCCCTTAACACTTATGTTACCTGCTGATCAGTTTTAAACTAGAAGTCTACTGCCAAACCTAAGTGTTTAAAGAGCGTGGCTTGTGACGTGCATCATGCTTTTGAACATTTTTAACTTTTATACCCGGTGGTTGGTTCTCAAATTGTGTTCAGTGCAGGGAATGAACCACCTGAGAGAGAACGGCGTGGTCCATCGAGACATTAAACCAGGCAACATCATGCGTCTGACCGGGGAGGACGGCAGGTCCGTCTATAAGCTGACAGACTTTGGAGCGGCACGAGATTTGGAGGATGACGAGACGTTTTTGTCCATATATGGTACTGAAGAATATCTGGTAAGCCATCAGATAAAATGAGTGTGTGTAGCAGGTAATAATTCCTACCAAACAACAAACTACAGGTAGCGTTCCATCACTGAATGATTTAAAACATTTTTACCAGGCTCAGATTTTTGGTTTTAGACACTGTAGTGCCCTCTATTGGCCAAAATCAGTAATGCGCAGACCTGCTGTTGTCAGGGGATATAGTTCAAAGTAAAATATTGGTAAGTGTAGTTAATGCTATATATAACGATGCAGGTCAAACAACAAGGGCAACACTGACTCCAAAAAGTCACGCCCCAAGCTAAAGAAATTGTACAAAGTATGGAAGCCCATTTCTGCCATAAAAAGTACCCCAATGTTAAGTCATAATTATGAGATAAGAAAGTCAAAGTTATGATATAAAAAGTCAAAATTATGAAATAAAGTCGATATTACTTATCTCATAATTTTGGCTTTTTTTCCCTCATCATTTTGACATTCTTATGACCATAAGATATGATAACATTAACCGTATCCACTCACCCAGGGGGGGTCCCAACATCTGCGGACCCTTCCAAGGTTCCTCGTTGTCCCCATTGCGTTGAGTTTTTTTCTTGCCCTGATGTGGGATCTGAGCCGAGGATGTGGTTGTGGCTTGTGCAGCCCTTTGAGACATTTGTCATTAAGGGCAATATATAAATAAACTTTGATTGCACCTGGGGATAGGTTGATTGGCAACACTAAATGGTCCCTAGTGTGTGGATGTGAGTGTAAATGTTGTCTGTCTATCTGTGTTGGCCCTGCGATGAGGTGGCGACTTGTCCAGGGTGTACACCGCCTTCTGCCCGATTGTAGCTGAAATAGGCTCCAGTGACCCCAAAGGGAATAAGCGGTAGAAAATGGATGGATGGATGGATGATTTGGTTTTTATTGATCTTTTCGACTTTCTATCTCAAAATTATGACTTTTTATCTCATTATCTCGACTTTTTATTTCATAATTATGACTTTTGCATAATTATGACTGCCATCATTTTGATTTTCTATCTCCTAACTATGACTCATCTCAAATTTTGACTTTTTATCTCACAATTAGGACTTTTTATTTTATAGTTTCGACTTATCTAACAATTATGACTTTATCTCATAATTTTGATTTTCTGTCTCATAGTTGCGACTTTCTCATAATTTTGACTTATCTGACAATTATGACTTTATGTCAAAATCTTGACTTTTTATTTCATAATTATGAGTTTGTCATAATTTTGATTTTCTATCTCAAGGGTCACCAACGCAGTGCCCGCGGGCACCAGGTAGCCCGTAAGGACCAGATGAGTAGCCCTCTGGCCTGTTCTAAAAAATAGCTCAAATAGCAGCACTCACCAGTGAGCTGCCTCTATTTTTTTAAATTGTATTTATTTACTAGCAAGCTGGTCTCGCTTTGCTCGACATTTTTAATTCTAAGAGAGACAAAACTCAAATAGAATTTGAAAATCCAAGAAAATATTTTAAAGACTTGGTCTTCACTAACTGACAAGAAACAGATAACAGATTTGGTGTCCAGTTCAAAGTGTGACATGATTTATTTAAAAATTTGAGTGTTGACTTTTGTATTTTACATGAGTTATTATTTGTACGAACATGGTGCAAAGTAATTCATGATTTGTTAAAAAAATGTTAGTGGCTAGCTAGTTAAAATGGGATATTGTGATTTCACAAGACTGTCTTAGAAGTGATCATTTGAAAATGTTCAATTTGAAAAATGTGCACTTAGAGAAAATATAAAAATAAAGTGTTGCATATTGATATTTATCTGTTTCTATGTATATTTATTGTGAGAAATCATTAAATGATCAGTGTTTACACAAAGATAAATATCATTAATTATTAATAACATAGAGTTAAAGGTAAATTGAGCAAATTGGCTATTTCTGGCAATTTATTTAAGTGTGTATCAAACTGGTAGCCCTTCGCATTAATCAGTACCCAAGAAGTAGCTCTTGGTTTCAAAAAGGTTGGTGACTGACCCCTGTTCTATTTCATAACTATGACTTATCTCAAATTTCGACTTTTTATCTCATAATAGACTTTTTCTTTTATAGTTTTGACTTATCTCACAATTATGACTTTTTATCTCATAATTTTGACTCTTTTCTCACAATTATGACTTTCTTTTATAATTTCGACTTATCTCACAATTATGACTTTATCTCATAATTTCGACTTTTTATCTCATAATTATTACTTTTTCATAATTTTGACTATCTCATAATTATGATTTTCTATCCGATAATTTCGACTTTCTATCCTATAATAAATGATAAATAAATAATGACTTTCCTATTTTAAAATTTCAACTTTTTAGCTTATCTTTTATCTCATTTTAGTTTTTATTTCATAATTATGATTTTTTTATCTCATTTGTATTTTTATTTCATATTTATGACTTTTTATCTTATATTTTGGTCCAGCTCATATTTTGGACTAGCTCATATTTTGGATGTTTTATCTCATAATTTTGACTGTATCTCATTATTACAACTATCTCATAAATTTGACTTTTTATCTCATTATTACTTTTTCATAATTATGACTACCTCATAATTTATTTCTATCCTATTATGACTTTCCTATTTTAACATTTCCACTTTTTGACTTCTCATTTGGATTTTTATTTCATAATTTTGACTTTTCATCTCATTTGGATTTTATTTTATAATTATGACTTTTTATCCCATATTTTCGACTATCTAATATTTTTTTTAACTTTTTATCACATAATTATGACTTTATCTCATAACTATGACTTACCATTGGGAACTTTTTTTAAGTGGCGGATACAGGCTTCCATAAAGAAGGGATGAAAATTTGACAAACTGTATTTGATGTGGTTAAATAAGACAATACATCAATTGTTATTGTTTTGATACAAGTTGTGTATACTTCCATCTTAACTTCTAAGTGATGTAATGATTCTCTTTAAACAGCTGAGTCAACAGATGCTTGTGTCATACATTTCATCTTGCCACAATTGTTTTAATAGGTTGCACACAATTGCTCAATCATGTCGATGTTTGAAGCAATATCATGTGTGTGCTATGGGAAGACACGATGTATTACCTTCTGAAGTATCTCCGTATGTAGCACCCAGACATGTATGAGCGTGCGGTACTCCGTAAGCCTCACCAGAAGTCCTACGGAGTGAGCGTGGACCTGTGGAGCGTGGGTGTAACATTTTACCACGCCGCCACTGGGAGTCTCCCTTTTGTGCCGTACGGAGGGCCCCGTAGGGACAAGCAAACCATGTAAGCCCCGAAAAGCCCCGATGAAACACTTTCCTGCACTTGCACTGGCTCAACTTGACTTGTGTGCGTTGTTACGCAGGTTCAAAATCACCACAGAGAAACCTACAGGAGCCATTAGCGGAATACAGCGGGTGGAGAACGGACCGATCGAGTGGAGTTCACATCTACCTCAGAGCTGCCAACTGTCAGAGTATGTCACCTCTGAGTTTGTATCATGCATCTATAGCAGGGATCGGAAACCCAAAATGTTGAAAGAGCCATATTGGACCAAAAATACAAAAAAAAATCTGTCCGGATCGCCAACATTTTTTATACTGTACCTTTTATATAGGTGTTATAATGAAGGCAACACATGATGTAAGTGTTTATATTATCTATATTAGCCTACTATCAAAATTACTTTAAAAGTCTTATATAAGTGTTATAATGAAGACAACACATGATGTAAGTGGCTATATTAGCCTACTATCAAAATGACTTCAAAAGTCTTAGGTAAGTGTTATAATGAAGACAACACACAATGTAAGTGTCTATTTGAGCTATATTAGCCTACTATCAACATTTCTTTAAAAGTCTTATATAAGTGTTATAATGAAGACAACACATGACATGTCTATATTAGCCTACTATCAAAATTACTTTAAAATTCTTATATACGTGTTATAATGAAGATAACACATGATTTAAGTGTCTATATTAGCTACACTATATTGTCAAAAGTATTTGGCCACCCATCCAAATGATCAGAATCAGGTGTCCGAATCACTTGTCCCGGCCACAGGTGTATAAAATCAAGCACTTAGGCATGGGGACTGTTAATACAAACATCTGTGAAAGAATGGGTCGTTCTCAGGAGCTCAGTGATTTCCTGTGCAACAAGTCCAGTCGTGAAATTTCCTCGCTCCTAAATATTCCAAAGTCAACTGTCGGCTTTATTATAAGAAAATGGAAGAGTTTGGGAACAACAGCAACTCAGCCACCAAGTGGAAGGCCACGTTAACTGACAGAGAGGGGTTAGCGGATGCTGAAGCGCATAGTGCAAAGAGGTCGCAGACTTTCTGCACAGTCAATTGTTACAAAGCTCCAAACTTAATGTGACCTTCCAATTAGCCCACGTACAGTACGCAGAGAGCTTCATGGAATGGGTTTCCATGGCCGAGCTGCTGCATCTAAGCCATACATCACCAAGTCCAATGCAAAGCGTCTGATGCAGTGGTGTAAAGCACGTCGCCACTGGACTCTAGAGCAGTGGAGATGCGTTCTCTGGAGTGACGAATCACGCTTTTCCATGAGTCTGGGTTTGGAGGTTGCCAGGAGAACGCTACATTTCGGACTGCATTGTGCCGAGTGTGAAATTTGGTGGAGGAGGAATTATGGTGTGGGGATGTTTTTCTGGAGTTGGGTTTGGCCCCTTAGTTCCAGTGAAAGGAACTTTGAATGCTCCAGGATACCAAAACATTTTGGACAATTCCACAATTCCATGCTCCCAACCTTGTGGGAACAGTTTGGAGCGGGCCCCTCCCTCTCCAACATGATTGTGCACCAGTGCACAAAGCAAGGTCCATAAAGACATGGATAACAGAGTCTGGTGTGGATTAACTTGACTGGCCTGCACAGAGTCCTGACCTGAACCCGATAGAACACCTTTGGGATGAATTAGAACGGAGACTGTGAGCCAGGCCTTCTCGACCAACATCAGTGTGACCTCACCAATGCGCTTTTGGAAGAATGATGGAAAATTCCTATAAACACACTCCGCAACCTTGTGGACAGCCTTCCCAAAAGAGTTGAAGCTGTATTAGCTGCAAAAGGTGGACCGACATCATATTAAACCCTATGGGTTTGGAATGGGATGGTACATTTCATGTTCATATGTGAGTCGAGGCAGGTGGCCAAATACTTTTGGCAATATAGTGCATATTAGCCTTGTGGACTTACTAGATTTAAAAAAAAGCGTTTGATATTATTTCTTCCTTATTTGCTGCTCCTTGAAATGTATTCTAACCACTGTTGGTTAAGTGGTTTTCATCTTCATGGGAACAAAGCTTGGTGTTAAAACTCTGATAAACAAACTACATGTGTTGTCTGAGGCCTTGCATTTCTTCTGGCTCACCCGTCTTTCTTAACTGTCACCGCAGGGGTCTGAGGATGTTGACCGTTCCCGTACTCGCCGGTATACTCGAGGCAGACCAGGAGAGATGTTGGGGCTTTGACCAGTTCTTCACCGCCACAACAGACATACTACAGCGACAGCCGGTGCACGTCTTTGCTCTCCAACAAGCTGTGGCGCACTGTGTCTATGTGCACCATTACAACACGTGAGCATTGTCTTGCAACGTTAAGCACTATTGACATGAGGGTTTTCTATTGACATTAGGGTTTTTATTCGTGCCATTATGTAACCGCAAGAGGCGTCATCCGCGTTTGAGGGGCAGACATGTTGGCGAGTGAAGAATTGTTAAGCTCGCGTTTATCAGTCTCACACTCCAAACAGGAGGAAAGAGGTCTCACTCTTAGTATCGCTCTCAGCACCTGAGCGTGTTTATTTAACAGTAGAATTAACTGAATGCAGTGAGCCCTCTTTTCAGTCATCCACAGTCTTTGTCCGTTCGGCGGGCGGAGAGCGGGGCACCAGCTTAACACACACAGGCAGCCTCCCAACTCGCCACAAAGTAACAAAAATTAGGCGGTTGTGAGGATATTTTAGCTTCAAATCAGATGGGCAATATGAGCCCATTAACACGGACAAACAAAAATGACATGATCACGTGGTGGCAAATATTTAAAAAAATGCACTTTAAGATTTTCAATAGTTTTATGTAAGTTACATTTTTGCTAACAGAAATGAGTCAATTATATTTTTTGTTTGTTTATTTATTTAAGATAACAAAGTTAATTACAGTCCAATTACTGTAGAATGGTAAACAATTCTACAGTAATGAGAAATAGTTTTACATCCTATTAAATGGTTAATTGCATTATCATAATAATTATACCGTATTTTTCGGACTACAAGGCGCACTTAAAATCCTTTCATTTCCCAAAACTCGACAGTGCGCCTTATAACCCGGTGCGCCTAATGTACGGAATAATTGTGGTTGTGTTTACCGACCTCGAAGCTATTTTATTTGGTACATGGTGAAATGATAAGTGTGACCAGTAGATGGCAGTCACACATAAGAGATATGTGTAGACTGCAATATGACTCAAGTATCCATCCATCCATCCATTTTCTACCGCTTATTCCCTTCGGGGTCGCGGGGGGAGCTGGAGCCTATCTCAGCTACAATCGGGCGGAAGGCGGCGTACACCCTGGACAAGTTGCCACCTCATCACAGGGCCAACACAGATAGACAGACAACATTCACACACTAGGGCCAATTTTAGTGTTGCCAATCAACTTATCCCCAGGTGCATGTCTTTGGAGGTGGGAGGAAGCCGGAGTACCCGGAGGGTACACACGCAGTCACGGGGAGAACATGCAAACTCCACACAGAAAGATCCCGAGCCTGGGATTGAACCCAGGACTACTCAGGACCTTCGTATTGTGAGGCAGACGCATTAACCCCTCTTCCACCGTGCTGCCCATGACTCAAGTAAACAACACCAAAATGTTATATATTCCATTGAAAATATAGAACATTACACACGGCGCTCAAAAATCTATCAAAATGTTTTTAGTACGACTTGGGTAAGCTATGAAGCCGCACCGCTTGATGGATTGTACTGTGCTTCAACATACGAGTATTATTATGGTGTGTGTATAAGGCAGACCTGGGCAAACTAAGGCCCGGGGGCCACATGCGGCCCGTTAAGCTTTTCAATCTGACCCGCCGGACATTCCCAAATAATTATTTTTAGATCTTTACGATGGAAAGTGTAGCTGCCATTATGATGTGCAGTGATATTTTCAAATGACCATATGTCTTGAATTATACAAAATATTTCAATGGTTGGAATCTGCGCTTTTGCATGATATACTAGTTACTATGGTAATCTAATTAGTTACTATGGTAATCTAAATCTTAGCAGCTCAAATGAGGTACCAAGCAGTGTGGGTGGGGAGCGTTTCCACAGAGTGTTTCCAGAGCGGCCAGCCTGAAATGCGGGTGTCAGAGACAGACGTGGAAGGAGATTTTTACAACAAAGTTCTTAAGCTTAGTGTTATATCAGATTGTAGGTGTTTTTTTTACCCTTTCCGTTCATATTTCGCTGTTTGTTGCATTTTAGTTGCGTTTGGCTTGATTGTAAAATATTTCGATCGTGGCTCCAGCGCCCCCCGCGACCCCAAAGGGAATAAGCGGTAGAAAATGGATGGATGGGGGGGGGGGGGGGGGGGGGGGGGGGGGGTGAAGTTCATATGTTGTCAATATTCAGTGTTTTATTGTTCATAGTTAATATTGTGAATCCCACATTCTTTGTTTTCCTGTACATTCTGGGTGTCTCATTCAGTAAAAAAAATTTAAATTCCATTCCGTTTTTTCACGGGACACATGTCCGGCGTTGTTGTTGCACTAGTGAGCCACGGATGAGGAGATGCTGCTCCATTATTGATTGAAGTAAAGTGAACGTTATTAAAACAGTTAGCTCCATCTTTTGACACTTCTTCCACCCCCGTCCTTGCACGCTACACCGCTACGACAAAGATGACGAGGAGAAGATGCTGCCAAAGGTGAGCCACATAAATAAGACCGCCCACAAAACGGCGCATCCTGAAGCGACTGTCAGAAAGCGACTTGAAGATGATCTGTAAAACATCATCTATGCAACATTTTGATCAAATAACCACCATTACATGTTATGTAGACCACAGGGAAGTGTTTTCCATTTAGAAAAAAATTATAATAATATGACCCCTTTGTTGCGCCTTTTGTATGAAAATAGACCTGACTAGACCTGCTCATCGGCAGTGCGCCTTATAATCCGGTGCGCCCTATGGTCCGGGAAATACGGTACAAAGCCAGATGAATGACTGAGCATTTCATGAAATCTACTTTTATACCCAATCATGGCACCCACCTGTTCCCAATTTGCCTGTTCACCTGTGGGATGTTCCAAATAAGTACCAGTATTTATTGCCACCTTTACCAACTTCTTTGTCACGTGTTACTTGCATCAAATTCTAAAGTTAATGATTATTTGCACAAAAAAAAATGTTTATCAGTTTGAACATCAAATATGTTGTCTTTGTAGCATATTCAACTGAATATGGGTTGAAAATGATTCGCAAATCATTGTATTCCGTTTATATTTACATCTAACACAATTTCCCAACTCGTATGGAAACGAGGTTTGTATTATGGGCCTGCTGCAATGCAAGCGCCCACTCACGTTTTATCCTAACTTTTCAGCTAAGTTGGTATGTTTACACTTGTAAATAGTGCCGTTTGGTATTTCCTCTTACTTTGTCACGTGCAAGCATGCTAACGTTTTCTGCTAGCTTTTTCGCTAATTTCTTATCTTTTAACCTAAAAATCATGATTTTTGATACTTGGTGCCATCCTGGAAGTATGCTATCGTCTTCTATATTAGTATGCTACCATTAGCATGCTAACACTCTTTAGCTAATATTGTATGTTTAAACCTACAAATTATGATTTTCGATAGTTGGGGCCATCTTTGCCGTATGCCAACGTCTCATATTAGCATGCATTGTATAGTTACTCCTAGAAACCATGGATTTGGACACTTGGCGCCATCTTATAAGTATGCCGACTTCCACCGACCCCCCGCCAGATGTTCAGAGCACAGATAGCAAGCCCAACAAAATTTATGCGGGAATTTTCTAGTTATATATTATTATTACATAACATTATAAACATTGTATAGTTTTTATTGGTTATTTAATCGGTTTAGGAACATGATGTACACAAAAGCTCCCGTTCTAATGTGTGACACCTTGAGAGAACAATATGTTGACTGACATTTTAAGAAGTAACGGGCCTTCTTTCACTCGTTATGTTTGCAAATCGAATCGCAATTATGGACAGAAAAATTGCAATTAGGTGTTTTCTCAAAATTGTGCAGCCTTTTTAAGTATTATTTATATCAAATAATAACATTTATTTATAATGCACTTTTAATTTGACACCATATACCAAAGTGCTACATATTAAAAGGCATAAAAAAAGAAAACATTGCATAAAACCAGGATTTCCCCTAGATTGCCACTATAAATTGTAGTGGTGGTGGGGGCGTGGTCAATATGACATCATATATCTGACATGATAATTTTGATTTGCAATGATGCATATATTTTCTTTAAAAAGGCTAAACAAATACTTTATGTATATATAAAAGCATATATTAGTGCTATTATTAATATTACCATTAATAATTATTAACATTATATAATCAGAATAACAATCAGCTTCAACACAAAGAATTTGACTCTTTGTACAATGCAATTTTAATTGTTGCTTATTGTAAAAGGTAACTCAGGCTTTATTCTGCCCTCCCTGAATGTTGCAATTTCGTTTAGTAAAATATGTAAACAGTCCTTTGAGTTAGTTTTGAAAAAAATTACTTAAGGTATTTTGTTGATATTCTTAACAAGCACACAAAAAAAATACATTAAATATACACATGAAGTGCACATACATGTAGGAATCCCGTTAGATTATTTAAATAATTTGGAATTAACTAAAATAAGATATGCATTAATTAGTTTAAAATACCTTTTTCTTCAACTTTCTCTTTACTTTTGCCGGGTGTCGACTCGTTCAGCTGACGCGCTTCTAACAGGCGATTAAATGCACGTTTTTTTTTCTTCAAAATAAAGCAACGAGGAACGTTTTTATGATATTTGGGCTGTTTTTCAAACGTATTATAGCCAATAATACGTAAATAATAGACTACATATGGTACAAACCCCTTTTCCATTTTCGGAAATTGTGTTGGATGTAAATATAAACGGAATACAATGATTTGCAAATCATTTTCAACCCATATTCAGTTGAATATGCTACAAAGACAACATATTTGATGTTCAAATAATCATTAACTTTAGAATTTGATGCCAGCAACACGGGACAAAGAAGTTGGGAAAGGTGGCAATAAATACTGATAAAGTTGAGGAATGCCCATCAAACACTTATTTGGAACATCCCACAGGTGAACAGGCAAATTGGGAACAGGTGGGTGCCATGATTGGGTATAAAAGTAGATTCCATGAAATGCTCAGTGATTCCCAAATAGAAATAAATACTAATAATAATGATTTCAAAGCAACTTATCCATCAATTTGTGCAATATAAAAGTAGAAATCGATTTCATGGTAAAATTGTGAAATTTACTGTGGTATTTACAGCATTTTTCTCTAAATGGAAAAAAACAGTACTTTTTTTTTACTGTAATAAACTGGTTTTAGCATTTACGGTAATACACCGAAAAATCTGCAGTTGTTGATTTGCGGTAAAAAAAACAAACTGGCTACTCAGGTGCCAATATTTTACAGTAAAATTCTGGCAAATGAGCTGCCTTTTTTTAACCATAAAAACAGCAGTACTGTGTTTCCATTTACAGTAAAATACAATAAATTTTGAGGTGAAATTATTGCCACTTACCATATTTTTTTTACATTTAAAATAAAAATATCTACTAATAAAATGTGTAATAATAGTATTCACTGTCAGAAGCGGCCCTCTTAGGGCAACTATAACTGCGATGTGGCCCTCAATGAAAACTAATTTGACACCCCTGGTTTACATGTCGGGGAAACCCTGTAAAACACATCAGATGGCCAACAACAAGCGCTCCCTGTCGTCTGTCCATCCTCCCAGGGTGTCCGTCTTCTTCGAGGAGGTTGCGTCGCAGACTGGAATTCATGTCCCATACCAGCAGCTCCTCTACTTGGGCTATGAACTTCCACTAGAGGGCAGCATGAAAGTGGTCAACCTCCCAAACACCACATGCGAGCGACCGCTCATACTGGTCAGTCACAGGCCAGAAACCAACAGCAGCCTGCCCTTTGGGGAACGTAAGATGCATCTTTTGTAACACACATGACACTTTTTACAGGATATATTGGGTGCTACATATAATTAGCATGAGACATGTGTGCTTTGTCTTTAATATTTGGTAGCTTTTTTTTTTGTAGCAGAGACTCCAACCATCCCTCCCAAGTTTGACGTCAAGGCAGACTACAACTTCTCCAAGGTGCTGTACATTTCTGTTGAAAAATCTCTGGGTTCCAACAGAGCACATCACAACCTCTCCCATTTTACTGCAACTGCAGGTGGTAGTGGGGGTGGTCCACCAGTACCTGAGGATAGCACAACTGCTGCACTCACACCGAGAGCTGCTGCTGGAAGGATATTACTGCTACATGTAAGGATCACTCCTAAATGTTCAAGTTCACTCACTGCTTTCACTTATCATTCAATCGTGAAAGAAGCAGGAAGTAGTACTAGATTATATTAGATAATCCAGTTGTACCTAATGTCATATTTTATTATGGGGAGGCGGAGCTAAGCTTCAGCTTTATACAGTGCATCCGGAAAGTATTCACAGTGCTTCACTTTTTACACATTTTGTGATGTTACTACCTTATTCCAAAATGAGATTAATTCATTTTGTCCTCAGAAATTCTACCCACAATACCCCAAAATTATACTGAAAAGTTTTTTCTTTTTTAAGTTTGCACATTTTTTTACAAATAAAGAAAATATAAATGCTCAATACCTTTAGCAGTAATTACAGTCTTTTTGAATACGATGCAGCAATGTACATGCTGGATGAAAACCGACGCTTCCCAACCAATCTGATGGAGCTTGAGAGGTGCTGCAAAGAGGAATGGGCCAAACTGCCCAAAGATAGGTGTGCCAAGCCTGTGGCATCGTGTTTAAAAAGACTTGAGGCAGGAATTGCTGCCAAAGGTGCATCAACAAAGTATTGAAAAAAGGCTGTTAATACTTATTTTACATGTGATTGTTTAATTTTGCAAAATACAAATACAAAATTGTTTTACATTGTCATTATGGGGTATTGTGTGTAGAATTTTGAGGACAACAATGGATTAATTCCATTTTGGAATGAGGCTGTAACATAACACATTTTGGAAAAAGTGAGGCGCTTTGAATACTTTCTGGATGCACTGGAAATGCCAAGTCTTATTTATTTCAGGCATATTTGTTGTTTTCCAAAAACTGCAATAACTTGACTGTGTTCAGGATGAAGTTGCGCGCCGAGTGCGGCGAAGCAATGCATAATATCTCTAAGATCAGCATTAGACTGAGGTCCTGCCTCAGTGTACAACACAGGACAATTGCACTGTGAGTCCAGTTGCTTACATAAAAGAAAGAAATATAATAGATAAATATTTGTCCAAACATTGATGTTACTTATCTGTTTTTTCTGTCATGTTTGTGTCTGAAGAGGTCACCGCACCTTGGGAAACCTGGATGCTGCAGATAAGAATGACAGATTGCAGCAGGTGAGTGGCGCCAGCAAGCTTAGCCTCGCATTAACTTCCTCCAGCGGGACATTCTGCGTACCTGAAATTGGATTACTGGAAAACGTGCAGAAGGAGAACCAAAACATACGAGTAAATGCAACTCCATTTGCTTTTATGACCCTGCAGGTCAACGAGCACCTGCCCATGTATGCCGCGGGCATCCAGGAGTTTCAGAGCCGCCTTGAGCGCTTGCAGATAGAACAGGCCAAGCTAGCAGAGGCCCATGCCAGTGAGAAAATGTACCGTACTTCTGAACAAAACTGCAAGTCACTGCTTCACCCAGGGGTCATGTGCAACCTCCTTTTTGACCTCCTGTCTCCTCCAGGTGTCAAAGAATGCAGGTGCTCCTCCAGAAGATCACGTCCATTCATCAACTTTACCATAAAGACAAACATTTGGGCAGTATGTGTTCATAACTTTCACACTTCCCTCCCGCACGTTTGCTGCACCTGACGTCTCGTTTTCTCCACAGGGTTGCCATATAACGACGAACAAATCCATAAGTTTGAGAAGTATGTGGCACATCTGCTGCACCGGCTGCCCGACAATCCTCTAATCTGCTTATACTTCCTCTATCCCAGAATCCACCTGTGCTTTCACATCAAGCAAATAAAATCTCTCTTCAGAGAGGACTGTGTGCAAAGGTACAAGGAGCTGTTGGTCACCTCCGAGACATGGAGCAGGTCAGAGCACACTCGGAGCCCAGAAACATCATCACTGCAAATATTGCCAATAACGCACAGTGAAATTACCGTGGAAGTAAATGTGTCCCTATGTGCAGTATTTTACTAGAAATGCAGACCCATCTGCAGGACTTCAGTTCCTTCTCCGCAGGCTTGTTGGCCGACCTGGAGATAACTGAACAGCACCTCAACAATGTGAGCTCCAATCAGGGGATGTAACACAAACAACACATGCTGTTAGTTTTGCATTAATGCACTACTAAATATATATACTGTATGATAATCCCAAAACTAGTATTAAGGGTGTGTTATGATTGAAGAAACACAACAAAACAGACAATTTTAGCGCTTACCATAATTCTTGCTTTAAACCAGGCCTGGGCAATTATTTTGCCTCGGTGGGGCGAAATTTAGAGAGAAAAATGTGTCTGGGGGCCGGTATTTCTATTTTTAGGAACACTAATACAAAACCTCAACATAATGTCTGAACGCTAAAAACGTTATGACAGACCGCCTTACAAACGGAATGGAATTTAAAAAAAATTTTACTGAATGAGACACCCAGAATGTACATGAACATAAAGAACGTCGGATTTACAATATTAACTATGAATGATAAAACTCGATCGACATATTTTACAATCAAGCAAAACGCAACAAAAATGCAACAAACAGTGAAATATGAACGCAAAGGGTAAAAAAACAAAACACCTACAATCTGATACATCACTAAGCTTTAGAACTTTGTTGTAAAAATCTCCTTCCGCGTCTGTCCCTGACACCCGCATTTCAGGCTGGCCGCTCTGGAAATACTCTGTGGAAACGCTCCTCACCCACACTGCTGGGTGCCTCATCCGAGCTGCTGTGACGTAGATTACCATAGTAACTAATTAGATTACCATAGTAACTACAAACCCCGTTTCCATATGAGTTGGGAAATTGTGTTAGATGTAAATATAAACGGAATACAATGATTTGCAAATCATTTTCAACCCATATTCAATTGAATATGCTACAAAGACAACATATTTGATGTTCAAACATTTTATTTTTTGCAAATAATCATTAACTTTAGAATTTGATATCAGCAACACGTGACAAAGAAGTTGGGAAAGGTGGCAATAAATACTGATAAAGTTGAGGAATGTTCATCAAACACTTATTTGGAACATCCCACAGGTGAACAGGCAAATTGGGAACAAGTGGGTGCCATGATTGGGTATAAAAGTAGATTCCATGAAATGCTCAGTCATTCACAAACAAGGATGGGGCGAGGGTCACCACTTTGTCATCAAATGCGTGAGCAAATTGTTGAACAGTTTAAGAAAATCCTTTCTCAACCAGCTATTGCAAGGAATTTAGGGATTTCATCATCTACGGTCCGTAATATCATCAAAGGGTTCAGAGAATCTGGAGAAATCACTGCACATAAGCAGCTAAGCCTGTGACCTTCGATCCCTCAGGCTGTACTGCATCAACAAGCGACATCAGTGTGTAAAGGATATCACCACATGGGCTCAGGAACACTTCAGAAACCCACTGTCAGTAACTACAGTTGGTCGCTACATCTGTAAGTGCAAGTTAAAACTCTCCTATGCAAGGCGAAAACCGTTTATCAACAACACCCAGAAACGCCGTTGGCTTCGCTGGGCCTGAGCTCATCTAAGATGGACTGATACAAAGTGGAAAAGTGTTCTGTGGTCTGACGAGTCCACATTTCAAATTGTTTTTGGAAACTGTGGACGTCGTGTCCTCCGGACCACAGATGAAAAGAACCATCCGGATTCTTATAGGCGCAAAGTTGAAAAGCCAGCATCTGTGATGGTATGGGGGTGTATTAGTGCCCAAGGCATGGGTAGCTTACACATCTGTGAAGGCGCCATTAATACTGAAAGGTACATACAGGTTTTGGAGCAACATATGTTGCCATCCAAGTAACGTTACCATGGACGCCCCTGCTTATTTCAGCAAGACAATGCTAAGCCACGTGTTACATCAACGTGGCTTCATAGTAAAAGAGTGCGGGTACTAGACTGACCTGCCTGTAGTCCAGACCTGTCTCCCATTGAAAATGTGTGGCGCATTATGAAGCCTAAAATACCACAACGGAGACCCCCGGACTGTTGAACAACTTAAGCTGTACATCAAGCAAGAATGGGAAAGAATTCCACCTGAGAAGCTTAAAAAATGTGTCTCCTCAGTTCCCAAACATTTACTGAGTGTTGTTAAAAGGAAAGGCCATGTAACATAGTGGTGAACATGCCCTTTCCCAACTACTTTTGAAAATTTGCAAATCATTGTATTCCGTTTATATTTACATCTAACACAATTTCCCAACTCATATGGAAACAGGGTTTGTAGTATATCATGCAAAAGCGCAGAGTTCAACCACATCATAATGGCCGCTACAGTTTCCATCTTAAAGATCTAAACAAATTATTTGGGAATGTCCGGCGGGCCAGATTGAAAAGCTCAACGGGTTGCATGCTGCCCCCGGGCCTTAATTTGCCCAGGTCTGCTTTAAACTGATCATGTATTTTATTATTCTTAAAACAATGGTGATTGCTCAAAGACTGCGAGGGAAGCTCGGCTTCTACTAAAACACAGATGTCAGCAGCCCGCCACTTTATTTTATATGGCCCGCTCACAACTGGAAATATTATGCGCCAGTAAGTGCCTTACCTTTTCTTACTAACTGTATGATTTTTTTTTCATTTTGAAAGTAAAAAATATATCTACTGTGTGAAATGGCATAATTTTTAAAATTTACAAGTGCCCAATAAGGCAGAGCTTGGAAAATATTTTGACTCGGGGGGCCACATTAAGAGAAAAAAATGTGTCTGGAGGGCCAATGTGTATGTGTATATAAATGATGTGTACACATTTAGCTTTAAAAATCTGCTGTATAGTATGTGTTTGGGTCCCTTTTTTTCAGGAACACCAATACCAAAAGTCACAATGTCCAATAGTTCAAAAAAACGGAAGGGAATTTTACAGTTTTTTACCGAATGGGATACCCAAAATGTACATTAAAATAAAAAAAGTGGGATTGACAATATTAACTATGAACAATAAAACACTGAATATTAACAACATATGAACATCGCTCCTCTTTTTCTTCTCAGACCAGCTCCTAGATGGACATCTTTTACAATCAAGCAAAACACAACACAAATGTAACAAACAGCAAAATATGAATGCAAAGTGTAATAAACACCTACAATATGATATATTATCACTTTTATGCAGACATTTGTTGTAAAAATTTGCTTCCGCATCTGTTCCTGACACATGCGTTTGGGGCTGCCTGCTCTGAAAACAAACCCCGCCCACTCTGCTTTGTTCCTGGTCTGAGCTGCTGTGACGTAGATTACCGTAATAACTCGTAAAACACTCAAAAGCACAGATTTCAACCATTGAAATACTTTCTATAGTTCAAGACTTACGGTCATTTAAAAACAGCACTGCACATCATAATGGCGGCTATAGTTTTGATGTTAAAGGTTTAAAAAAATTATGTAGAACGTCCGGCGGACCGAATTGAAAACCTTAATGGGCCGCATGTGCCTCGCGGGCCGTATTTTGCCAAGGTCTGCAACAAGGCAACAAATATTATATTATCATACTTTCTAAACAGTTTTTTTAATCAAAATAAAAAATAAACACCTAAATATCTGTTTGACTTAGGAAATTTAAAACAAGTTTTCTATCCGATTGTACACTGTAATAATGACAATAGATTTTACGGTAACATGTACGGTGGTTCTTACAGCACAATACTGTAAATAAAAAATAAAAACTCTACCGCTGTATTTTACAATAACATTTTGTCAACTGAGCTGCCAGTTTTTTTTACTGTACAATATCAATATACGGTTGTTGTTTTTACAGTGTTACTGTAAATGGGAAAATAGTACCAAATTTTTTTTATGGTAAAAAATTGGCAGCTCAGTTGCCAGAATGAAAAAAGTAGTGTTACTGTTTTTCCATTTACAATAGTGTGTTGTAAGAACTGTTGTGGCTTTTACTGCACAATTCTGGCGTCTAAGCTGCCTTTTTTCCCCCGTTAAAAAAACATTTACTGTCTTATTTTGCCATAATATTCTGGAGACTTAGTTGCCAATATGTTACTGTGAAATATCCAGATGTTGTACGTAAAAATATATGCAAAATAATTAAATGCAGACGCAAAATCATATATTAATCACTGTTACAGCGGCCCTCTGAGGGCAGCCATAATTGATGTGGCCCTCAATAAAAAACAGTTTGAAAATTCCTGTACTAAAATGTCCCCCAAAAAATTAAGAGGTCAAATAAATACTTTTGTGTTGATATTTCGTTGACTAATTATGCGTCAGAATATGTTCAACTTGTGTTCAAAATCAGCTACTTTTGTGACATCTGATGCAATTTTTCTTGCGGTAGTAATATTCTGTTATTTTGTCAACATTATTAAGGACAAGCTGTAAAAATGTATTATTAATCTACTTGTTCATTTACTGTTAATATCTGTTTTTTTCCAATTCAACATATTCTATCTACACTACTGTTAATCAGAATAAATGTAATAATCACTTATTCTTCTGTTGTTGGATACTTTACTTTAGTTTTGGATGATACCACAAATTTAGGTATCGATCCGATACCAAGTAGTTACAGGATCATACATTGGTCATATTTAAAGTCCTCGTGTCCAGGGACATATTTCCTGAGTTTATAAACATAATATGAATTTTAAAAAAAGGAAAAAAGATTGTGTGACCACAAAAAAAAATCGATGTAACCATAGTAGCATCGACTAGATACGCTCTTGTACTTTGTATTATTACAGTGGATGTCAGGTGTAGATCCACCCATGGCGTTGGTTTACATTTTGACGCCGGTGAGCTACGGTGTGTAGTGAAGCATGTTTAGCTATTCCTCGTCCTGCAGGGATTATACTTGTAAGAAACGTACTTTATTTGTCGCCATAAAGGCGAGGATTAGTGATTTAGAAGTAGCTAAAACACTGCCGACTGCAGCTGGACGTCAGCTGCTAGCTGGCTAGCAATGTTTTAAAGCACCTCTTCCTGAGGTCGTTTCAGTGTTATAACTTCACCTTTATCTTTAGTTTTTAGGCCAAAATGCGTCCGTTCTCCCTTTTGTGTCTACACACTGTATCTGCTTGTAAGTACTCCGTGTGTGTGTGCGCTGCCGAACATGCTCCTCTGCTCGTAAAACCAGCAATGTCACGACGTGACAACGCGCCGTCATGCCTGGGAACCGGTACTTTAGTATAGTACCGTTTTAGATTCATAAGTACCACGATACTATACCAGTACGGGTATACCGTACAACCCTAACGTCTAGTATATAAAAACAAACAGGGGTGACAGCAGGTGTATGCGTTGGTGTGTAGACAAAGACAGTTTTTAAACTACACTTGTGTGGATGGAGATCATTTTAACCCCAAATATGCATTTTTGAAACTGTCTGTGTTCGTGTGGACATGGCCTGAGGCTGAATCTATTTTTGATTAACAGTCAAATAAGTTAGTCAGCAATCTTCAAATACAAATCACCGCCAAAGCATTTTTCAAGCTTAATTTGGTTGTTCTGAGTTGATACGGAAAATATTACAATTCAAGTGATGTTTTCTTTGCCTAATACAGCATATCTTCATTGTATCTTATCTCTTATTGGCTACTGTCCTTGTGTTTAGAGAGGAGCTGTAAAGGAGCTTCCCCTTCTTGAAAGACCAGCAGTCGCCACTGTTGTAAAACATGTCAGCATTCCTAATATTTATGCATCATATGCTGGTTATATTACAAAAACCAAAACCAGTGAAGTTGGCACGTTGTGTAAATGGTAAATAAAAACAGAATACAATGATTTGCAAATTCCTTTCAACTTATATTCAATTGAATAGACTGCAAAGACAAGATACTTAACGATCGAACTGGTAAACGTTGTTATTTTTTGCAAATATTAGCTCATTTGGAATTTGTTGCCTTCAAAATAGCAAGCACAAGTGGCAAAAAAGACTGAGAAAGTTAAGGAATGCTCATCAAACACTTATTTGGAACATCCCACAGGTGAACAAGCTAATTGGGAACAGGTGGGTGCTATAATTGGGTATAAAAGCAGCTTCCATGAAATGCTCAGTCATTCACAAACAAGGATGGGGCGAGGGTCACCACTTTGTGACCAAATGCGTGAGCAAATTGTCACAGTTTAAGAACATTTCTCAACCAGATATTGCAAAGAATTCTGGGATTTCACCATCTACGGTCTGTAATATGATCAAAAGGTTCAGAGAATCTGGAGAAATCACTGCACGTATTTTTCATGGACGCCCCTGCTTATTTCAGCAAGACAATGCCAAGCCACATTCTGCACGTGTTACAGCAGCCTGGCTTCATAGTAAAAGATTGCGGGTACTCAACTGGCCTGCCTGTAGTCTCCCATTGAAAATGTGTGGCGCAATATGAAGCCTAAAATACGACAACAGAGACCTGGGACTGTTGAACAACTTAAGCTGTACATCAAGCAAGAACAGGAAAGAATTCCACCTGAAAAGCTTCAAAAATTGGTCTTCTCAGTTCCCAAACGTTTACTGAGTGTTGTTAAAAGGAAAGGCCATGTAACACAGTGGTAAAAATGCCCCTGTGCCAACTTTTTTGCAATATGTTGCTGCCATTAAATTTTAAGTTAATGATTATTTGCAAAAAAAAATTAAGTTTCTCAGTGTGAACATTAAATATTTTGTCTTTGCAGTCTATTCAATTGAATATAAGTTGAAAAGGATTTGCAAATCATTGTATTCTGTTTTTATTTACCATTTACACAACGTGCCAACTTCACTAGTTTTGGGTTTTGTACAAATTATTTATTGTAAAAAATTACATTATTGTTTTGATAATACATTTAATAATCTCAACGTAAAATATTTTCCTCTTAAAATTGCAACTTAAGTCTTACTTTTCAAATTTTCTTATAATCAGACAATATTTTCATTGTATTAGATGGAATTTTTTTTGGTATATAAGATGGTAAAAATTCCTATATAAATATAGTCTGATTACAACATTTACAAAATTTGAAAAGTATCTGAACCTCCATCCATCTATTTTCTACCGCTTGTCCCGTTCGGGGTCGCTGGAGCCTATCTCAGCTGCATTCGGACGGAAGGCGGGGTACACCCTGGACAAGTCGCCACCTCATCGCAGGGCCAGCACAGATAGACAACATTCACACTCACATTCACACATTAGGGACCATTTAGTGTTGCCAATCAACCTATCCCCAGGTGCATGTCTCTGAACCTTTTTAAACAAATTAATCTCATAATATTTTGACTTTATTCTTGTAAATACAAATGTCTTTCTTTCCTCTTTACAGTGTGAGGTTTTGTTGTTTGTGTCAATGACATTTCAGTTTCACATTTCATCTATCCACTTCAGACTCTGGACAAGGTCTTGGTCACTTTGCAGACGGGCAACACAGGACCGAAGCAGAAGGAGACATCAGCCATGAACAAGGATCAAATGGTGTCCAGGTTGTTTGTTTGTTTGTGTGTGTGTGTGTGTGTGTGTGTGTGTGTGTGTGTGTGTGTGTGTGTGTGTGTGTGTGTGTGTGTGTGTTCGTTCTAGTATTCTAGTATTCTACCCTTCTTGAGACATCAACAAGGAAAAGTGAAGGGAATTATATTTATATAGCGCTATTCTCTAGTGACTCAAAGCGCTTTACATTGTGAAACCCAATATCTAAGTTACATTTTTAAACCAGTGTGGGTGGCACTGGTAGCAGGTGGGTAAAGTGTCTTGCCCAAGCACACAACGGCAGTGACTAAGATGGCAGAAGCAGGGATCGAACTTGGAACCCTCAAGTTGCTGGCACGACCACCCTACCAACCGAGCTATACCGCCCCAAAGTACCTTCCATATGAGGAGGTATGAACAAGTGAGGACATAAATCATGGTCCCAATACGGAAAACCATTGCATCTAATAGAGAATGTCTCATTTGCACCCCTGGTGGTGAAATCTATCAAAATTAAGGTGGTCCCAAAAAGGAGGGATTTCTCAAACTGACTTTGTGTCTGTTTTAAAAGTACTCCCCCTCTGGTCAACATTTGAAATAACAAGTGTGTGTAAAAGTTTGAAGTGCTCCCTCTCTGGCCAACATATGTAAATACAGGTGTGTGTGTAAGAAATTGAAATGCGCCCCCTTTGGCCAAAATTAATGAAATAAATATGTATATAGAGACATACTGTAATAACTTGAAGTAAATAATGAAGATTACAAACAAAAAAATAAATTTTTTACTAAAAGCTTATCTTTTTTTGTATTTGCATAGTATGGATATATTATTATTGATGTAAATACAAATCTTTATATATCTAGAAAGGGTGGTCTTACAGAGGTAGGCATTTTTCAGAGGTCTCAAGAAGGTAACAAATACAAGAATGTAGGTGTGTGTTACAGTTGCTCTATAAGCGCTTTTTCATTGTTTTGTAGGATGCACCACCTTAAGGAAGAAATGGAAATTCTTGTCCGGGAACTGCAGTGTAACAACGCCATTATTGAGAGGTATTTTGAACACTCATTTCACAGCACTAAACAAGTACCAGCGTTTTGTACGATATATCTTTAATTTTCTGTAGTCTAGGACCAGCGAACTCTGCACCCCCTGAAGATCCGATCGTGGGCCGGCCTCGTACACTCTGACTGGCAGCGGGTTTATCTCCTCATGGACAGATGCTGGTTGGACTGCTGTGATGCTACCAAGGATCGCCTTAGGTAGACCGCAGAACAGGAACCAATTAAGAGATAAGAGGCACGGTTGGGACAAAAACGCCACTTTTGTGTGTGTGTGTGTGTGTGTGTGTGTGTGTGTGTGTGTGTGTGTGTGTGTGTGTGTGTGTGTGTGTGTGTGTGTGTGTGTGTGTGTGTGTGTGTGTGTGTGTGTGTGTGTGTGTGTGTGTGTGTGTGTGTGTGTGTGTGTGTGTGTGTGTGTGTGTGTGTGTGTGTGTGTGTACATGTAAGCGTGTGTGTGAAGAATGAGTAATATATAGATACCGGTAATAGACTGAGGGACTGATTTACTAAGATCAAAATACCTCCTGCTAAACAGCGTGTGCAATCTATAAAATGGCACGTACTATCAGTGGGCGTGTTGCGTGTGATCTACTAAGATTGCGTGTGCAGTTGTAAAGTGGTGCAGACTGCCTCCTTTAAATTAGCATTTTGCGTGTACTATGCGGGGCATCACCATGGAGACACTAATTTACTGCACATTCATGTTTTCACGCTCCTACTTGTGGCATTTTGTTACGTTTTCAAACAAGCAGGAGACATTACCACTTTTTATGGGCATTTTAGAAGCAGTTGTGCAGTGCACCTATATTGACACCACTTTTTTTCTTTTTTCTTTTTTCTTTTTTCTTTTTTTTTTCTTTTTTTACTGCTGTGCTCAAGACACAAACAATGCATACTTCAAGATTGTTTTTATTATATAGGATATATGTTTAGTAATATATATCTTAAGTGGAAAAAAAACAAACGTAATTAAAAACATTAAAATAGACCAAAACGCATCAATTAGTTAATTGGTTTTACTCAGCCCCTTATGTAATCTTACTTACTTACTTAGTCCTCTTGCACTTCAGGGCGCGTAGAGCCGACCATAGCAACTAGGTCTCTCCATCTGGGTCTGTTGTGGGCAAGGTGTTGAGCTTGTGCCATAGTCACATTGCAGGCCTTAAGGTCCTGGGCTAATACATCCAGCCAGCGAGTCCTGGGGGCGCCTCTAGGGCGCCCCCAGGACTTGATTTAAGTAATCCAGCAGCTATGAAATTATAAAAGGATGTTGCTGAATAGACAATGTGTTTAACATTTTTTGTTTCTCACCGTCCAAAATGTTGACACACACGTACAATGGAGGATTTTCTGTCCTGTGGGTGTGTGTGTTTGTGTGTGTGCGTGCGTGTACACTTTTTATGGGCATTTTAGAAGCAATTGTGCAGTGCATCTATATTGACACCACTTTTTTTTTTTTTTTACCGCTGAAACTGCATGGGAAGGAGGCTGCACTGATGTACTCAAGTCACAAAAATCGTTTTATTATATAGGGTATATGTTTAGTAATATACATCTTAAGTGAGAAAAACAAACGTCATTAAAAAATATTAAAATACCCCACAGCGCATCAATTAAATTTGTTTTATTTACCCCCTTAAGTCATCCAGCAGCTATGAAATTATAAAAGGATGTTGCTGAATAAACAATGTCTAATATTTTTTGTTTCTGACCATCCTAAATGTTGACACACACGTACAACAGAGGATTCTCTGTCCTACATGTGTGCGTGCGTGCGTGTGTGTGTGCATGTGTGTAGCTCTCTCAGAGCCGTGTGTGGAACTGTCAGTTTGCACGTCCTTTTTAAACGTGCTAAATGAAACGTAATATTGTGCTCCCAAAACGGCGTTAATTGTTGATGTATCATTTTGTGTGTACTATATGGGGCATAACCAGGGAGATACTCATTTACTGCACATTCATGTTATCATGCTCCTTCCTACCTGTGGCATTTTGTTACGTTTTCAAACAAACAGGAGACATCTACCACTTTTTATAGGCCTGTTGGAAGCAGTCCTACAGTGCATCTATATATATATATTTTTTTACCGCTTAAGGTGCATGGGAAAGACGCTGCACTGCTGTACTCGAGACACAAAAAATGCCTACTTCAAGATTATTTTCATTACCGTATATAGGATATATGCAGTGTTGGGTTAGTTACTGAAAACCAGTAACTAGTTACAGTTACTAGTTACTTCATTTCAAAAGTAACTCAGTTACTAACTTAGTTACTTACACCAAAAAGTAATGCGTTACTGTGAAAAGTAACTATTTAGTTACTTCTTTTTTTTTTTCTTTTTTTTTTTTAAAGCTCCCATTAATGCCCTTTTAGCCTTCATTTCAGTACTGTTATTGCACTGGAGAATAATACAATCTGTTGATCAACTTGACATACATTTGTATCACTGAACTCTGCTAAGCAATGTGGTCTACATACAACACACAAAGACAAAGATATGTTTCAAAGGCCAATTTGTTTCTGGCCAGAACAAATTGACAAAAATATTTTAAATAGCTGCAACATAACATACATAAGTAACAAACAGCATAATAACATAACATAATAACATAATAACTGTAAAGCAAGAAAGGCACACACTACATACACAAAGCCTAACCAGGCATTTTTTCCTCAAGAAATTCTGACACAAAATCATGTCTGAAGCCCAGAACACTCTACACATTTCCCCAGTTTTAGTTTAGAGATAAGGAAAGATTGGCCTGGCCCACTAGCATACCTCTTTATGTTTGTGAACTTTATAGTCTATACATTTAGAGTGATGTGATAATCAAACACTCTAGAAGTCTAGAATGAAAGAGTATATAAGAGAATTGACAGCAACGTTCCCTCTAAGGAGCGCACCTGTGCAATTGCGCACTGCTCAAACGTCCTCTGTGCACGGCAAATCTATGCCACGCACAAAATCAAATAAAAAAATAAGCGCATAACAATTTTCGACACGACACGGACACGACAGAGAAAACCATTTTCGTCATCATTGTTCAAATATAATAACACGTCTGTCGAGACGCTTTGAGGACATGAATTCCATCCATCACTTTACTGAGCAAAACTCTTTATTGTCGGCCATAAACACATCACTGTTATATCAACAGCAGCCGCTCGCTCTTTCTCACTTGCGCCAACACATGCACATATGGCACTTAGCCAGTGATGCGTTTACAGCCACACAAAAAGTCGGACAACTCCAACACCACACATAAAGTGTTATTCCAGGTCGTTACTCTATGATTTACCAATCAAATGTGTGCTTATTCTGGTGTCATTTTTTAGGAATCTTAATTTATAAATATTAATCATTAAATGCTGTTAGTATATTAAATACATACTAATAAAAATATATTTTTAAAAACAGGAAGTTGCAGGAATGTGCACAGTGGCCTAGTGGTTAGAGTGTCCGCCCTGAGATCGGTAGGTTGTGAGTTCAAACCCCGGCCGAGTCATACCAAAGACTATAAAAATGGGACCCATTACCTCCCTGCTTGGCACTCAGCATCAAGGGTTGGAATTGGGGGTTAAATCACCAAAAATGATTCCCGGGCGCGGCCACCGCTGCTGCCCACTGCTCCCCTCACCTCCCAGGGGGTGATCAAGGGTGATGGGTCAAATGCAGATAATAATCTCGCCACACCTAGTGTGTGTGTGACAATCATTGGTACTTTAACTTTAACTTTAACTTTAACATGATCCCATGCTTACATCTCATTGTGCAACATGTGAATGTTTTAATGGGAACTAAATGCAATGTCTGAAAGGGGTACAAATTATTTCCAAAGCAGGACCTCCACCCAGACAAACAATACAAGTACACAGTTAATGAAAAACAATATTTTTTGTTATTGTCATTGTAAGTGGGCCTAAACACTTATATTAGAAATGGAAATGACTGCTGTCATTTGATTATAATAATAAGAGAATGTTGTCTGTCTATCTGTGTTGGCCCTGCAATGGGTGGGGACTTGTCCAGGGTGTACGCAGCCTTCTGCCCGAATGCAGCTGAGATAGGCTCCAGCGACCCCGAATGGGACAAGCGGTAGAAAATGGATGGATGGATGGAGATTTAACTTGTTATTTAGTCATGTTTGGGACAGGTGTGCTGCTGGTGTAGCCACAGTGTGCACGTCTGATGTTGCTCACATGGGCTCCACTGAATGCTCAGGGAGTTTTTGCGTTTGCTCACACACATGAACAATTAGAGGGAACATTGATTGACAGAGTGTGTGTACCTTCAGTGCTGAATGATGAGCAGAGGCAGAGTTAATCCTTAAGTGGTGGTGGTGTAGGTGAAGTGTCATTGGAGTCTCTATCTCTCTTTACTAGTTTCGTCGAAGCATGTTGCTTATGTAGCTTGTTTCAGCAGATTTGAATTGCTGTTATGGGCAGTAGATTGGATTTTTGATCCAAAGCACAATTTACATTTAACTAAAATGTTAATTTCTTTGTGCTCGACAAAAGAAAAGTAGTGAAAATATCTCCATGTTAGCAAACTCGACTTCTGGTTCCGCCATGATCAGACACGCCGCCCCCCCCCCCTCTCCTCCCTCCCCACACCCACACAGAGCGCATGTCTCTCTTCTCCGGCTTGTGACACAAGAAGAATCAGAACGATGACACAGCAGCGCTCCGATAAAACACACTTTATACTACATAAAAAGTAACATAAAATAACGCAGTAACGCATCATGTAGTAACGGTAACTGAGTTACTGAATATAAAAAATAACGCGTTAGATTACTAGTTACCGCCGAAACTAACGGCGTTACAGTAACGCGTTACTTTGTAACGCGTTAGTCCCAACACTGGATATATGTTTAGTAATATACATCTTAAGTGAATAAAACAAACATCATTAAAATACACCAAAACGCATCAATTAAATGTGTTTTATTCAGCCCCTTAAGTCATCCAGCAGCTATGGAATTATAAAAGGATGTTGCTGAATAGACAATGTGTCTAATATTTTTTGTTTCTGACCGTCCAAAATGTTGACACACACGTACGACTGAGGATTCCCTGTTGTGCGTGTGTGTGCAAGCACTCCTCTCTCTCAGCCGTGTGTGGAACTGTCAGTTTGCACGTCCTTTTTAAACGTGCTAAATGAAACGTACAATAGTGCTCCCAAAACGGTGATAAGTGTTGATAAATCACATTGTGTGTGCTAAATAATTAATTACATTTGCATCTTCTCCTCTCATTATTGTGGGCATTTTGATGATCAGCATATATTTTGCATATTAATGAAGACAGACGCAAAATGGTTTGCACGCCTTATCCTGCTCACTTAACAGACGCAATCCTTGGCTCACAAGTTGAGTAGATCAGCTTTGTGTGCGCTATCAAGTTTGCACGTGTTTTAGAACTCGCAAACCTTGAGTAAATCAGGCCAACAGTGTCTCACTGACTGTGTAGAAGAGGCTAAAGTCGACCTGAACCTTGCTCTGTTTATATAGAAGTATGTCAATTCCATGTCTTTGTGTCTACTTTTAGTACAAACTGTGATGAAATCACTCCGAGACCATCACATTTATTTAAAAGTACATTTCTAGTATGTTGTTGCTTTTGCCATGTAGTCGTGTTTATTTTATTTTTTTCTCACATTTATCTTCATGACAAAAGTGAAAGTAAATCTAAAATGTTCTCTCAAGTTTCCAGGACCAACACCTCCGATGTTGTGAAATGACATCAAGGTTTCTTGTGGTTTTGTGCTGCTTAAAGGGAAACTGTGACAAGTTTTGTACTGGCCACCCACTCACGTCAGTTTATTTGGAGTGTGTTAAGACTTCTAAAACACACATTGGAATCCAATGAAAGCATTCACATTAACACAAATAATATCCACTGTTTTGAGGTGTTATTGTCACATACACAAAGTATTACAATAGTCAACTTTAAAGTAAATGAAAGAAAGAGATGTTTTATGCAAAAAAGTCCACTCATTTTTATTGTTGTATTTTCCGGACCATAGGGCGCAACGGATTATAAGGCGCACTGCCAAAAAGCGGGTCTAGTCAGGTCTATTTTTATACAAAAGGCGCACCGGATTATAAGGCGCATTAAAGGGGTCATTTTATAATTTTTTTTCTAAATGTAAAAGACTTCCTTGTCATCTACATAACATGTAATGGTGGTTCTTTGGTCAAAATGTTGCATAGATGATGTTTTACAGATCCTCTTCAAGTCTCTTTCTGACAGTCGCTTCAGGATGCGCCGTTTTGTGGGCGGTCTTATTTACGTGGCTCCCCGTCATCTTTGTTGTAGCGGTGTAGCGTGCAAGGTCAAAAGATGAAGCTAACTGTTTTAATGACATTCAGACTTTACTTCAATCAAAAACGGAGCAGCATCTCCTCATCCGGAAACAACAACACCGGAAATGTGTCCCGTGAAAAACCGTCTGACCGGAACTCTCCTTGGGTGAATAATATAAACTCACTACACCGGTATGTTTTAGCGCTTTCATGGCGAGTTTACTGACAGATATAAGTAAGAACTTTACACTACTTAATATTAGAAATGGCAACAGCGGAGGATGAATGTCCCATAACAAGAAGATAGCGAAAAAGAAGAAGATCCCAAATACAGATCAGCAGGTACCAGAAGGTAAGAAAAGTTGCGTTTGCATAATATTGCGAAACAAAACGCCAGATAATATGTCTTACTTTATACACACACCATAATAATACTCCTATGTTGAAGCAGGGTACAATCCATCAAGCGCTGCGGCTTCATAGCTTACAAAGTCATACTAAAACATTTTGATAGATCTTTGAGTGCTGTGTGTAATGTTCTCTATTTTAAATGGAACATATACAATTTTGGTGTTGTTTACTTGAGTCATATTGCAGTCAACACGTATCTCTTATGCTTGACTGCCATCTACTGGTCAGACTTATCATTACACCATGTACCAAATAAAATAGCTTCAAAGTCGGTAAGCAAAACCAGAATTATTTGGTACATTAGGCGCACCGGGTTGTAAGGCGCAATGTCGAGTGTTGAGGAATAAAAGGATTTTAAGTGCGCCTTATAGTCTGGAAAATACGGTACAAAAGTACACTTTAAAGTAAATGGGAAAAAAAAAAGTCCACTAATTTTTATTATTTTTATTTTTTCAAACCCAAGTTAACACCTGAGTTAGTTAAAAAGTTAGTATTAGGGATGTAGTGATATGAAAATGTCATATCATGGTTGTGAACAAAATTATCACGGTTATCAATATCACAATATTTTTTCAAAAAGTACTTATACACACACCGACATTTTTTAACAGAGTTTTATTTGAAAATTGAACAAATTATATTAACACACTAGTGTTGTCCCGATACCAATATTTTGGTACTTTTCGGGTCTTTTTCTAAATAAAGGGGACCACAAAAAATGACATTATTGGCTTTATTTTAACAAAAAAATCTTAGGGTACATTAAACATATGTTTATTATTGCAATTGTGTCCTAAAATAAAATAGTGAACATACTAGACAACTTGTCTTTTAGTAGTAAGTAAACAAACAAAGGCTCCTAATTAGTCTGCTGACATATGCAGTAACATATTGTGTCATTTATCATTCTATTATTTTGTCAACATTAAGGACAAGTGGTAGAAAATGGATTATTAACCTACTTGTTCATTTACTGGTAATATCTGTTTGTTTTCCAATTCAACATATTCTATCTACACTACTGTTAATCAGAATAAATGTAATAATCACGTATTCTTCTGTTGTTGGATACTTTACATTAGTTTTGGATGATACCACAAATTTAGGTATCGATCCGATACCAAGTATTTACAGGATCATACATTGGTCATATTCAAAGTCCTCATGTGTCCAGGGACATATTTTCTGAGTTTCGAAAAACATAACATTAATTTTTTTTTAACGAAAAGATTTTGTGATGCCAAAAAATATCGATGCAATCATAGTAGAATCCACTAGCTACGCTCCCGTACTTTGTATCATTACAGTGGATTTTAGGTGTAGATCCACCAATGGGGTTTGTTTACATTGTGACGCCGGTGAGCTACGATGTGTAGTGAAGCATGTTTAGCTACTCCTCGTCCTGCAGGGATTATACTTGTAAGAAACGTACTTTATTTGTCGCCATAAAGGCGAGGATTAGTGATTTAGAAGTAGCTAAAACACTGTGGATGGATGTTAGGTGCTAGCTAGCTAACCATGTCTTAAAGCACCTCTTCCTGAGGGCGTTTCAGTGTTATAACTTCACCTTTATCTTTAGTTTTTAAGCCAAAATGCGTCCGTTCTCCCTTTTCTGTCTACACACTGTGTCTGCTTGTAAGTACTCTGTGTGTGTGCGCGCTGCCGAACATGCTCCTCTGCTCGTAAACTGGCAATGACACGACGTGACGACGGCAGGGGGTAGAGAGGGTGGGACCGGTATTTTTTAGAGTCGGTATAGTACCGAATATGATTCATTAGTATCGCGGTATAATACCGGTATACCGTACAACCCTATAACGCACAAAACACTTTCTTGGCAGAAAAAAACCCATTCAATATTGATGTGGCGTCCTAATAACCATTATTTTCTATGGAATGGTAAAAATATTTTTATCTTCTTCTGTTTTTTTGGTGATAAATGGAAAAAAGCGGGTGTTGGGGCGCTTCACTTCCAGTTTATGTGACGTCAATCAAATAAATCAATCAAAGTTTATTTATATAGCCCTCAATAACAAGCGCCTCAAAGGGCTGTACAAACCACAACGACATCCGCGGTACAGATCCCACATATCAGGGCAAGAAAAAACTCACCCCAATGGGATACAATGAGAAACCTTGGAGGGGACCGCAGATCATATTATGATCGACGGAATGGAAAGCAGCGCTAAGATCAAGAAGCAGCAACATGGATGACGCATCAGAATCCATCGTTAGCAATAGATAATTAGTCATTTTTGCGAGGGCTGTCTCCGTAGAGTGATTTGCCCTGAAACCCGATTGAAAGGGTTCACAGAGATTGTTAGACACTAAGTCTTCATTTAGCTGCTGTGCAACAGTGTTTTTGATGATTTTCGAGATAAAGGGATGGTGGCACACCGGTCGGTAGTTTACCATGAGGTCAGGATCAAGGTTAGGTCTTTTGAGCAGAGGATGAATAACCGCTTTTTTGAATTCTAGGGGAACAGTGCCAGAGGAAAGTGATAAGTTTATAATATTTAGCACTGAACATTTAAAAAAAAAAAATGATGATCCAATTTAGAATATTTATGCACCCCTGATTGCGGGGATGTAAGTTACTCAAATTTGTGTTTGCAATTTAAAGCATAACAATTAGCCGAAAGACAAACCCTGTTTTAAGTTGTGGTGCTACTGTACTTATGGCCGCACATTTGTTGTTTACATTTTACCAAAAAAACATTTTAAAATAAAAGCATGTTTCATGTTGTCACACATATGGGCAATTGTGTGTTGAAAATAAAAAACAATTTTGAAATAACACAATTTGGAAAAAGTAAAGTTGTGAATACTTTCTGGATATATGCCAAGAATAAACACAAACTAGAAAATTCCCGCAGAAATGTTGATGGGCCTGCTATCTGTGCCCTGGACCTCTGGCCAGGGGTCGTCAGAAGCCGTCGTACTTATTAGATGGTGCCGAGCGTCTGAATCCAGGAATTTTCGGTGTAACATAAGAGAGCCACAGAGCTAGCCTGAAACAGTAGCATGTTTACACAAAAATGATAACACCGTAACACGTAGCCATACTTGCCAACCCTCCCGATTTTCCCGGTAGACTCCCGAATTTCAGTGCAACTATTCTCCCGAATTTCTCCCGATTTCCACCCGGACAACAATATTGGGGGCGTGCCTTAAAGGCACTGCCTTTAGCGTCCTCTCTCACCTGAAAAGGAGACTTTTATATATGTCTCCGTTATCCATTGCAATGTTTATCTATAACCCATAAAGTAGGCAGGCATGGAGCTATTTCTCAGCGTGTGTTTATTCCAGCCGGCACGTTAATACACTAACACACAACATCCAAATTCCCATCATGCATTGCTTCAAAACTACGGCGAGTAGTTGTGTCCAAAAACATAACAGAGACGAAGCAGAAGAACGAGGAAGAGACATGGCGACAACGAGTAAAAAGAAGGAGTACGCTTGCAAGTTCCAAAATGATTGGAAAAAATAATTTCAGTTCATCCCGGACAACTCGAAGGGGAAGGGGTATGCTGCTTGCAAATTTTGTAGATCAAACTTCTCCATTGAACACGGAGGCCGAATGGATATACTCATTCATGAACGGATTATTTATATATATATATATATATATATATATATATATATATATATATATATATATATATATATATATATATATATATAAGAAATACTTGAAAATATATACACCCCCGCTACCCACTCCCATCTCCCGAATTTGGAGGTCTCAAGGTTGGCAAGTATGCACGTAGCATGTGTGCTAACGATAGCATGATAACAGTCAGCATGTTTCATATACCATGTTATACGACTCAAAGGTATATACGGCTGCGGAAATAGAAAGTAAAGTGTAAAATTAGAAGAAAAAGTTAGCATGCTTAAGTTAGCTTGCTAGCATGCTATCGGTTGCATGCTAACAGGTAACAAGTGTCACATACCAAGTTTTATGACTCCGGGTGAAACGGTTGAAAAACTAGCTGAAAAAGTTAGCATGCTAATGTTAGCATGCCAGCAAGCTAATGTGAGCATGATAATATTTAGCTTGTGTCACATACCAAGTTATATGACTCTAAGGTTGGCTGGGGAAATGGAGAAAAATTACTAAATTTAGCAAAGAAATTTAGCACTTTAATGTTAGCATGCTTAAGTGTCACGTACCAAGTTACATGACTGGGGTAAACGGTTGCAAAACTAGCGCAAAAAGTTAGCATGCTAGCAAGCTAATGTGAGCATGATAATAGTTTTGATTAATTGACCACTAAATGGTAACACCCCAATAAGTTTTTCAACGTGTTTACTCAATTCATGGTAAGCTTGTGTCACATACCAAGTTATATGACTGTAAGGTGTATAGCTGGGGAATTAGAGAAAAAGGAGTAAATGTAGCAAAGAAAGTTAGCACTTTAATGTTAGCATGCTAACAGTTTACAAGTGTCACGTACCAGGTTACATGACTCTGGGGTAAACGGTTGCAAAACTAGCGCAAAAACTTAGCAAGCTAACGTTAGCATACTATGAGTTTTGTGGTTGTGTTTTTCTAATGCTCCTCGTCCTTTACAACAGGGGTCCCCAACCTTTTTAGCACCATGGACACAGCATTATTTTCAGGGACCGGCTTTCCACTTGTGCCAGATAAATACAGCAAAATTAAGTGCATGAAAAATACAACTCACTATAATGCTGAATTTGGGTTTCTTTGCAATGAGATATGTTCATTAATGTGCATTGTATCATGTCACAAAGTTATAACAAATGGCAACTTCCTATGAGGAGTTTTATGGTACATCTATAAACGAGCTTATAGATGTGTCTAGTGCAAAGGTGTCAAACTCAAGGCCCGCGGGACAGTTTTGGCCCTCCACGTAATTTTATGTGGCCCGCAAAAGCCTGGAAATAATGTGTCAATAAAATACCTTATATTTTCTTTCTTTACTTTCTTATTTTCTTACTAAAGAAAGGTATTAGGTTTTTTTTCTAGTTTGACAGGAAAAAAAATAGAATAGAAAGTACTTTCTTGATCCCTGGGGGAAATTCAGCACCACAGTTCGCTCACAATAAACAATAAACACTTAGGTATTTTTTACATGTAAATAATATAAATAGTCTCTTATACAGCATTATTCACATGTGAATAATATAAATACAGTCTATTATACAACAATATTCACATGTGAATAATATAAATAGTCTATTATACAGCATTATTCACATGTGAATAATATAAATAGTCTTATACAGCATTATTCACATGTGAATAATATAAATAGTCTATTATACAGCATTATTCACATGTGAATAATATAGTCTATTATACAGCAATATTCACATGTGAATACTATAAATACAGTCTATTATACAGCATTATTCACATGTGAATAACATAAATACAGTCTATTATACAGCATTATTCACATGTGAATAATATAAATACAGTCTATTATACAACAATATTCACATGTGAATAATATAAATGCAGTCTATTATACAGCATTATTCACATGTGAATAACATAAATACAGTCTGTTATACAGCATTATTCACATGTGAATAATATAAATGCAGTCTATTATACAGTCTAGTATACAGTCAAAAAGGAACATATGCATTATACAGTCTGATGGCTGTCGGTGTCATAGTGTCAAATAGTGTCCAACAGAGGTGGGACCAAGTCATTGCTTTGCAAGTCACAAGTAAGTCTCAAGTCTTTGCCCTCAAGTCTCGAGTCAAGTCCCGAGTCAAGACAGGCAAGTCCCGAGTCAAGTCCAAAGTCAAGACTGGAAAGTCTCAAGTCAAGTCCCAAGTCCTGCATTTTGAGTTTTGAGTCCTTTCAAGTCGTTTTAACCACAGACTAATGTATTTACACAGATTGTGTATGCTTTTAAAACGCTGTATTTATTTATTAAAACAAGTGCATTTGAAATTGCAGGGAAAAAGATAGTGGTGACATTGCACTTCAAAATAGCACTATTAACCAGTCATTTTAAACATGTAACTCATTCCTTTACAGAATAAACACATTTGAAAAAACAAGTGCAACTGTACTTATTTGCACAAAAGTGTTAACATTATATTTCCATGGCATATTGCATTGTAACTAGTTCCACAGCAGTTTCTATCCTGTTCTTACCTTATCTCATTGATCTCATCTCATACTGTATGTGTGTTGATGTGTGCGTACACATGAAAAACATAACAAATATATGAACATAACAATGAACAGAGTTGTACTTTTTAGATGTCAGAGCCCTATGCAATATGTACACATATTATTAATATAGTATACATTTTAACTGACCTTTATTTATAAATACATAAATGATAAATGGGTTATACTTGTATAGCGCTTTTCTACCTTCAAGGTACTCAAAGCGCTTTGACAGTATTTCCACATTCACCCATTCACACACACATTCACACACTGATGGTGGGAGCTGCCATGCAAGGCGCTAACCAGCAGCCATCAGGAGCAAGGGTTGAAGTGTCTTGCCCAAGGACACAACGGACGTGACTCGGATGGTAGAAGGTATTTGACTATGTTTGTCTTTTTGTAGGTGGTTAAAAACGCGGGGCTGCTGACCCCCGTCTAACGTTACGTTACTGTGTGTGATACATTGACTAACGTAACGTTATGTGAAGGTAACTCATGAGACCCTGCTTAAAAAAAATCACTTGACAAAAAGTATGAATAAGGTAGCGAACTGCAGTGGACGCAACATATTGCCGTGTTTGCAATGACGTTATAACCATAGACATCTTATAAGTAGACGCAGCATTGGTTGCTGTGACGTGAGCAATTTGGCCGCCATCTTGAAGTGGTGATGAGGAGCTGGCGAGCAGCCTGAACTGACAGTTGACAGGTAGAAAACAAAGATGGTGTTCAGCGTTTTCCAGCTCAAATGAGCGGACTGTTGAAAATAGGAATCGGGGGAGTAAGATTTAACATTAACGTACTATTGGTTGTATTTTATGAAAATAATATTACCACAGATTGATTTATTGATTGAGACTTTTAGAGTTGAGAAGGAGCAAAGCTCTTCAATATTTGTATGTGAAAATCACAAAGAAATCTTCTGGGGGAGGATGAACCCCCTACAGGGGTTTGGTTTACAAACTTTCAGCCCCACCTAAAACAAAATTCACCAGCTGCCACTGATTATGATGCATTCTCATTTTAGGCAAAGTATAAGACAATACTTTCTTAACAGTATAATTGTAACCAGGAATAAGTCTTTAAGTAACAATATTCAAATACTAACATTGTTGGGTAAGACAGAATTTGGTTTTATTCTGAATCCAGTGAAACAGATTGGTGGTTTTAGCTGATATAAAGACTTTCAGGTGTTTATATATGTTTAAGTATTTGGCAGACGCTTTTATCCAAAGCAACTTACATAAAAAATACATATAAAACAAGCACTGCAAACATTATCATTTAAGGGAAGAATGTAATAGAAAATATCAATACAAAGTGTCAAGACAGAATAAACTCTCTGCTGCTGAAGCAACAGAGATACAGTCTATAGGTCCCTAAGATATATAGATATCTAATGTATTCATACATTGTTTATGTAGGATATATGCATGTATATATAACCTAATCATATTCTTTCTTTAACTTAAAAATAGCTGACCGTTTTTTTCCCCCTTCTCTGGGATTATATTCCCAGTTTTGATCTCGGACGTCTGTTCATTTATAGCGTATAAGAATATTAGATTACTGTTAGGCAAACTATGAATAATAAAACACGCCAAAACATGTGTCTGTTATCATAGCTACACGTATGACAAAAAGGGGGTGAAAATCAGTGGTATTCAGTGAGGTAAAATGAATTAAATGCGCTGACAGTTCATTGCTCCTGCCAAATGAATTGCACTGAGTGGAGCGGATCACCACTCCAAGATGGCGGCTCCGCGTCTCGTCAGCGCCAGTAGGCAGTCGCGCTCCATGCTGCGTCTACTTATAAGATGTTTATGGTTATAACGTTAGGAGGGAGTTTGCAGCCTCACTGATTTAACTACACAGCAAATAAAAGTCACGTTACTTAGCCAATAAACGTTATCTTACATTAAAAACTTACCCTTCTTTATGCAACTTTAAATGTCGAACGAAGTTGGAAGTTGTTGCATCTCCGTCTGTAATATTCGAACTGTGTGATTTGCATACGGCAATTCGTTTTTTGTTGACCAAGTCGTAGTTTTTATACCCGAACGAAACCAACTTTGGCATAATTGTTTCTCACTGGCACGTTGTTTCACAACTCTTGTTCATTGGTTGTACAGCAATTTGATTGGATGAATGCTGTGTGATGAAAACAACATAGATCTAATTTGATTGGCTATTGTACTGAGAGCACACCAGCTGACAGGAACAACACGCTGATAGACACAGGCGAAGAAAATGAAAAATACGGAGCGCTCCCAAATAACTTTTTAAGCTTTGGATTTTGGGGAAAGTAGCAAATCATGTCAAGTCAAAAGGCTCAAGTCCAAGTGAAGTCACAAGTCATTGATGTTAAAGTCTAAGTCGAGTTGCAAGTCTCTTTACATTTTGTCAAGTCGAGTCTAAAGTCATCAAATTCATGACTCGAGTCTGACTCGAGTCCAAGTCATGTGACTCGAGTCCACACCTCTGGTGTCCAATGTAACAAATATTATATTATCTAACTTTGTTGGTAGAAATCCAAAAAAATACTTAAATATCTGCTTAACCTATGATTTCAAAGCAAGTTATCCATCAAATTGTACACTATAAAAATGACCAATAGATTTTACTGTAATTTTTTTTACAGCATATTACTGTGAGTAAAAAAAAAAACGACCAATGTTTTTTTTTTTTACAGTAAAATTCTGTCAATTGAGCTGTCAGTTTTTTTGTTTTTTTTTACTGCAAAATCCACGGTTGATGATTTTATGGTATCACATTTAATTATGTTGTAAAAATAATAATAATAAAAAAACACCATATATTTTACAGTAAAAGTCTGACAACTTTTTTTCTGTAAAAAAAACCGTGGTAAAATCCTCAGAATTTTTTTTTTTTACCCTTTACGTTAGAAATTTAAAAAAAAATGTTCTAATTCATAGGCAAATTTATTAATTATTTACTGTTACAAGCGGTCCTCTAATGGCAACCATGACTGCGGTGTGGCCCTCAATGAAAACAAGTTAGTGGGACAGACCAAAGCTAAGTCGGAGAAAATGCAGTCCTTTATAAATTATTTCATGTTTCTCTGCGGCCCGGTAGAAATGCGTCACGGAACGGTTTTGGTCCCCGGACCTGTGGTTGGGGACCACTGCGCGTTTATTTATACAAATTATTTATATGTTTTTATATCACATTTGTATTTGTATTTGTATATGTATTAATATATGCATATGTATTAATATCATATTGATATATATATATATATATATATATATATATAAGTTGATATTACAAGACCACCGCACAAAGTAAAAAGTTATTTGTCTTTGAAGAGCAGGGCGCGTTCCCGTCGCCTTCGAGGGTGCGCGCTTCTAGGTTTTTTCCCTCCTTAAGTGAGGCGCTTGTGACGTCACGGCGACAAGCGGCTGTCAGGCGTGAGCGGAGTTGACATTCAGGGCACGGAGCGCCACACTTCAAAGCCGCGCCACACACGCACCCACCTCGCGGGGACAAAAAAACAAAAACAAAATAAAAACACTCATGGCTTCGGCGAGCGTGGTGGGCCAGCACAGGCTGGACCCGGAGCCGCTCCTCCGGGTCTTCAAACCGGCCGGCGGCAGGAAGAAAATCGCCCTGCCGCGGAAGTCTTCGTGGGAGAGAATCATGTCGAGGAGATGCGGCGGGGAGTGCGAGTCCGTCGCCCCGCAGGAACACGCCGGGACGTGTCGTGAAGACGCGGCGGGGAGAAGCGCGGCGGGATGCCGGGGAGCGACGCCACGTAGCCCGGAGCGTGTCCGGCGCTCGCCCGCCAGGAGAGACGGTCACTCGGGATTCGTCATCACGGACTGTCCCACTGACCGCAATCACGGTCACGGCGAGACCTCCCTCCACGGTCCTGGCGTCGACGTGACGAGCACGCTACGCCAACGGGAATTCCTCCGGAGCAGGAGGGACTTAAGCAGCGGACAACCGAGCGTCTCCACCTCGGCGGCAGCCAAGCGGGACGGCCGCCGTCCTCCCCTGCAGCGGCTCACGCAGGGCAGGACCGGGGTGGTGAGGCTGGCTCGCACGGAGCCTCCCCGCCGAGAGGCGTGGGCCATCTTCCCACAGGGGTCGGAGCACAAGCCGGGAGAGGGACACCGGTTCGAAGCCAAGGCTGTGACTCAGGACTGGTGCGATGCATGCAGCCGCCAGATCACCGCCCGGGCCCTGCAGTGTCAAAGTGAGTAGGACATTTTTGTTTGCTTGCAAGTTATTTGCGTGTTTCTTAGGATGTGGACATTTTGCTCCACAGCAAGGGTGTCAAACGTACGGCCCGAGGGCCGGATCAGGCCTGCAAACAGGTTTTATCCGCCCCCCAGGATGAGTTTGTTAGGTAAAAAAATGAACCTTGAATTTTTGAATGAAATAAACTGCTGTTATAAATGTGTCCACGAGATGTCGCAATAGCAATTCTTTATATCTTTGTAGAGGATGCTACATATGTAAAAAAATATAAACCACATGATGTTAGTGCACCAGTCGAGTAAAATGAGCAAACTACATAAATAACATCCTGTAATTTGATTTTGATATTATTTTTGTTAACTTTATAGATTGAAAATTAACACCAATAAGTTGACTGATCTTTTATTCAGAAAATATAAATAACGACAAATAAAGTATATATATACTATTAACCGCAACAGTTGATTGTAAAAAAAACAACAAACAAACACAACAACATTATGATTTGTAAATTTTCAGAATGTGCTTGTTCTATTTTTAAACAAAGAAAACAATCTGAAGTTGTCTTTATTTTTAAGTTATTGTGCCGTGATTTTACCAGTCCGGCCCACATGGGAGTAGATTTTTCTCCATGTGGCCCCCGATCTAAAATGAGTTTGACACCCCTGGAGTAGGACATTTTTGTTTGTTAAGTGATGGCTTGCGAGTTATTTGCATGTGTTTCTTAGGATGTGGACATTTTGCTCCACAGCAAGGGTGTCAAATGTACGGCCCAGCACCGCAAACACGTTTTATCCGGCCCCCAGGATGAGTTTGCCAAGTATAAAAATTAACCTGGAATTTTTGAATGAAATAAACTGCTGTTGTAAATGTGTCCACTAGATGTCGCAATAGCAATTCTTTGTATCTTTGTAGAGGATGCTACATATGTAAAAAATATAAACCACATGATGTCAGTGCACCAGTCGAGGAAAATGAGTAAACTACATAAATAACATCCTGTAATTTGATTTTGATATTATTTATGTTATCTTGATAGATTGAAAATTAACACCAATGTGTCGACTGATGAACATGATCACATAATTTATTCAGAAAATATAAATAACGACAAATAAAGTATATATACTATTAACCGCAACAGTTAATTGTAAAAAACAAACAAACCCAACAACATTATGATTTGTACATTTTCAGAATGTGCTTGTTCTGTTTTCAAACAGAGAAAACAATCTGAAGTTGTCTTTATTTTTAAGTTATCGTGCCGTGATTTTACCAGTCCGGCCCACTTGGGAGTATATTTTTCTCCATGTGGCCCCGGGTCTAAAATGAGTTTGACACCCCTGGAGTAGGACATTTTTGCCTGGAAAGTGATGGCTTGCGAGTTATTTGCAAGTGTTTCTTAGGATGTTGACATTTTAGTCTTAGACTTAGACATAGACTTCCTTTTATTGTCATTCAAATTTGAACTTTACAGTACAGATAAGAACGAAATTCCGTGGTATTAGCTTGTTGTAGTGCAGGATAAAAGAGCAATTATGTGCAGATATAAATAAATAGATTACTGTACAGATAAATATATTGCACTTTTGCATATGCATCCACGTTTATGGATGTATGTTATATTGTCTTTATATTCCAGCCAGTTAATCCATTTTTGGGAGGGAATTGAGGGGGATTATTATGATACGTTCAAGAGTCTTATGGCCTGAGGGAAGAAGCTGTTACAGAACCTGGAGGTTCTGCTACGGAGGCTACCGAACCTCTTTCTAGAGTCCATCCATCTTCAACCGCTTATCCGGAATCGGGTCACGGGGACAACAGCTCCAGCAGAGACCCCCAGACTTCCCTCTCCAGAGAAACATTAGCGACTTCCTCCTGGAGAATCCCGGAGCTTTCTAGAGTCCAGCAGTGAAAACAGTCCTTGGTGGTGGTGGGAGGAGTCTCTGCAGATTTTCTGAGGCCTGGTCAGGCAGCGGCTTTTTGCGATTTCCCGGATAGGAGGAAGAGGAGTCCTGATGATCTTTTCCGCTGTCCTCACCACTCTCTGGAGAGACTTCCAGTCTGAGGCACTGCAGGCTCCAGTCCAGACAGAGATGCTGTTGGTCAGCAGGCTCTCTATAGTGCCTCTGTAGAATGTGCTGAGAAGGGGGGAAGGGACCTGTGCTCTTTTCATCCGACGCAAAAAGTGCATGCGCTGCTGAACTCTTTTTACAAGAGCTCCGGTGTGTAGGGACCAGGTCATATTATCAGTTATCTGCACCCCCAGGAACTTGGTGCTGCTTACCATCTCCACTGCTGTGTCGTTGATGAAGAGTGGAGCGTGGCTGGACTGGTGCCTCCTGAAGTCGACGATGATCTCCTTGGTCTTGTCGACGTCCAGGACCAGGTTGTTGGTTCTGCACCAGTCAACCAGATGTTTCACCTCCTCCCTGTAGTCCATGTCGTTGTTGTCACGGATGAGGCCCACTACTGTTGTGTCGTCCGCATACTTCACAATGTGGTTAGTAGTGGACCTGGCACAGCAGTCATGGGTCATCAGTGTGAACAGCAGCGGAAAGTGATGGCTTGCGAGTTATTTGCATGTGTTTCTTAGGATGTGGACATTTTGCTCCACATCCAACACGGACCCACTGGAAATCTCATTATCTCGTCCTTGCAGCTTGGCCTCCTTGTTGCCTCGCCGTGGATTTACAACCCTTGTTTGAGAAAGAGAGGGAAAATAGTGGTTTGGTTTTGTCATCTTGAGTAATGACGGATTGTTTTTGCATTCCAGACACAACAATGGAAAACGTGTGTTTTTAATAGCATTGTTGTTTCCACTGGTGTTTTTGGGTGTGTGCCGTGATGTTCATTATACTACAGAGTTCTCCACTTTTTTGACCTCGGGGCCCAACTTTTCCACTACAGAGGAAAATACTAACACTAAATTAGTAATCCTACTCGTATTCAATAATTATATTTAAAAATTTTGGTCAAATGACAAAGATTATTCTTTATTTGATACATAAACACCAGGCAGAAAAATAAGTTATAACCCAAAATACTGCGTAAGAAGGGACCCATAAATAACGGGCGAAAAATACATTTCCATACAAACTATGTTTTGCCCCCCCCCAAAAAAATAAAAAATAAATACGTTTCTTAAATAAACTACCAATAAAATTGAAGTGCAAATAAAAATACAGCATCACCACTTAATCATATGTTTTGCGCCTAAACTTCTTGATGACGCTAACTCCATACTTCTTCTGTTTATGTGAGATTGTCATTACAGTACTTCCTCAGGTGGTGGAAAAGTGTATTACAAGTAACATATTTTTTGGTAACCGTTCAGGATGCACTGGTCTATAGCACTCTCACCTGCACTGCCTTGACTCAAGCTAATTGGGTCACCGTTATTATCGGCATTAGCAGAAACACATGGCGCCGTTTCCTCATAATGCAGGGGTCGGCAACCCAAAATGTTGAAAGAGCCATTTTTGTCCAAAAAAAAAAATAAAATTCGGTTTGGAGCCGCAAAAAATGGAAAGCTTTCTATAAGTGATTTAATGAAGTCAACACATGATGTACGTGTCTGTATTAGTTATATTAGCCTACTATCAATATGACTTTAAAAGTCTTATACAAGTGTTATAATGACGACAACACATGATTTAAGTGTCTATATTAGCTATATTAGCCTACTATTATTTTTACAAAATTGGAACACATTAGTAAAACTTCTCAGAGGGTGAGATAACTCCTCTAAATGACTGTCTTGGAATGGCCAAAGGTATAGATTTGTGTCCAAGTTAAAGGAAATGGCAGGCTGTCTTCTTCTAATGAATTTATTAGAATCTATGCAAGCTGGGTAACGTTTGCTGTGGTCTGGAACAACATGGCACACAACTATCAGAAATGCAGCCAATATTACATACAGATAATGTGTCATGAGAAATGCAAATAAAAATTAAATACACAGAGGACATAAGAAATTAAATGAGCTCAAATATACCTACAAATGAGGCATAATGATGCAATATGTACATAAAGCCAGCCTTAATAGCAGGTTTGCATCGATTAGCTTGCAGTCATGCAGTGACCAAATATGCTTGATAAACACTCCACACAAGTCAATAACATCAACAAAGCTCACGTTTGTGCATTCACGCACAGTATAAAATGTTTGGTGGACAAAATGAGACAAAGAAGGAGTGGCATAAAATATGTATTTCTCTGGCATGTTGAAGAAAGTTATACATGTAAACAAACTACGGTGAGTTCAAGGACCGCCAAATTGAGGACAAAGCGACGCTCGCCAAATACTCTCATCAGAGAATCATGTTTAATATAAACAGTAGGATTGTTAGGGAGGATTGTGTCATGTTGTCCTCCTACAGAAACCCTATTGAAACACAAATATATTCCCCCCCCATCTTTTTCTATTTTCATACATTTTTGAAAAAGCTCCAGGGAGCCACTAGGGCAACTTGGAAAATGATAGTTTGAATGTCCAGGGTGAGTGGAATATGTTGAAGGTTCAATGGTTTGAATCGGTTGAAAAAGGTGGAAATTGTGGAAGTTCGAAAAATGGCCAATTAATTTTCCATCCATCCATTTTCTACCGCTTGTCCCTTTTGGAGTCGCGGGGGGAGCTGGAGCCTATCTCAGCTGCATTCGGCAATTCATTTTGAATGGGAAAAATGTTCCGGAAAACCTGGAATTCTGGAAACTCTGGGAATTTTTGGAATTTGTCAAGGGAAGGCTCGCGATTCCCGAACACGCTGAACAGTTTGAAGTTGGAACGGTTTAAATCGGATAAAAATGTGTGTGACTGGTGGGGAAAAGAGAGCTTAAAGTGATGAGCGCGTTAGAGCAAGGCTTAAGTTCACACTGCAGGGTAGGACGTCAAATTTCGTGATGTCTAATGTGAACACAGTCTGACCCGCGTGCAGACATGACCTCATGACGTCACAGGTGTTTTTGGAAGTAAACATGGCTTCATTTCGAGTAGGTCTCAATACTGGCATATTTGTGGCAATTTCAAATATTTTGTGCCTTCAAAGTCAACATTTTTTGAATGGAATTACTGCGAATAGAAGATTAGGAAGAAAGCGGGCGAGCATTTTGGCTCTCCCAGTTTGTGGGGCATTTGGACACTTGCTCGGATGAGCGCGTGGGCGAGTAGTCGCAGACAGGAGTGGTGGAACATTGGCTTGTGTTCCTAAAACATTTAATTTTCGCCCGTTTTCTGCTCATTTGTCAACTATTTATTTTGCAACCGTCTATTTTAGCGAATAATTATGGCGCTGATCACTTTTTGATGACTTATTGGTCGTATGAGCGCGACACCATGGCTCAGACTGCAGTCGCATCGGATACATTTCTGATTTATATCCACATAGGATGGAAGCTTAGATCGGATTTGAAAAATTTGGAATTGCACCATTCACGTTGACATGAAAAAATCCGATACAGGTCACATATGGGCAAAAAAATGGGAATGGACTCGCAGTGTGAACAAAGAGACACAAGTGTTGACATCAAAAAATTATTCTCGAGCACTGGAAACGATCGTGATTGAAGAAGCATTTGGAGTTTTTTTCGGCACAAAAATTAAGATGAAATTAAATACTGTATTTTCTGGACTATTGGCTGCTACTTTTTTCCCCACACTTTGGACTCCGCAGCTTAAAAAACAGTACAGCTAATATATGGATTTTTTGTTCGCTAACGGCCATAATGTTTTAGATTTTACAAATTGTTTTTACCGACGGAGACACAGAAAAGGTGTGTTATTGATTGTGCTATGGCGCCGTCTTTTGTACGACTTCGCTCATTGCAGGTGCTGAAAATGTACTTCCTGTTTCGTGCTTTGAACCGGAAGTATAACCGTCCATAGCGTTTCTGCTCAAAAGGATTCGTCATTCATCACTCCGAGCAACGTTTGTAAGTTTTACTATGTAACTAAAACAACTTTTACTTACTAAAGCGTCCCATGTGTGATGTCTGTACAAGTGTTTTCATGCATATTTGTACGTGCTAGTGTAGTGAAATCAAGCTAGCCTCTTTAGCATTAGCGAATACGCTAACACTTTTACGAGTGTCTGTGTTAGTATTATTAACTTACAATGGCATTCTTTTTGTATCCTTTCAGTTTCACATATTCTTCAGTAAATTCCTCAAAACGTCACTATGGAGTTATTGAGTCTGTTTTGCTGATTGGAGAGCTAGCTTGCGCAGCTAGTGGGTCCATGACAATGACTTCTGTTTTGTTCGATCAGTCGTTTAACTGCCGTGTTTCAGACACCGTTTGGAAACAATTAAGGTATGTAAATAAATATTTACACGATATTTCATACTAGTATATATCTGCGTCTTATAGTCCGGTGCGACTTATATATTGAGTCTGTTTAGCTAATTAGAGAGATAGCTTTTACAGCTAGTGGGTCCGTGACAATGACTTCTGTTTTGTTTGATCAGCCGTTTTACTGCCGTGTTACAGACACCGTTTGGATACAATTAAGGTATGTAAATAAACATTTAGAAGATATTTCGTACTGGTATATATCTGTGGCTTATAGTCCGGTGTAGCTAATGTATGTAAAAATATTTATTTATCCTACAATTTAGTGGGTGCGGCTTAAATACCGGTGCGCTCTATAGCCCGGAAAATACGGTAAATAGTTGTTTTAAATACAATAAAACTTTAATAGCAATTTTATGAGACCTTTGGAGGCCCCAGGCGACTGGCTGTGTTTGCCCAATGGTAAGTCCGGCCCTGAGAGGGACAGGAGTGGTGCAATGTAGGCCTGGCCAGCACTGCAGGGCTGTCTGATTTAATGTTCTATCTGCGAGAGGCCACCCAGTGAAGCGAGAGCAGCGATTATTGTCGGTCATGAGTTTCTTGGGAACAAATGAAAAAGTTCTCTCGACTTCTTTCATTTTAAACCCTGGCAGCCTCTGACCCTGAAGGGTAAAAACTTGCACACTCAAATGTTTTCCCGACAGAACATCAGAGGTGAATGCACAGACATGAGCACCTCCAAGAAAACGTTCAGGCACATAAAAGTAGGCATCTCTCTGTATTTCTGTGGGTGCAAGTGAAACCAAAATAGAAACTGCACACATGCTCTGCTTTTAACTACACCCATGAAATAACATGGAGTCAAGACCAGGCAGTTTGTGCTATCCTTAACAATCGTTTTGTTTTGTTATATGTCTTCCCTCTTTCTGCCTGTATCCAATTTGCACCTCCTGCTCTGACACTCAAATAAAAAGTCCTGCTGGGACTTTTACTGTTGATGAAACCGTATTTAGTATATGCTCTTGTATTTCTCCAGTAGTTCCTCTCTCAGGGGCAGAAGTCCAATTTCTATGGACATGCTATGTGTCATGTACACATACTTTAGAAGAGTCAGTGTACAGCTTGGAAAGCAGTATAGATCGACTGCACACAAGGGACTCACACACACGTATATATCCCCACACATACACATACACACACACACACACACACACACACACACACACACACACACACACACACACACACACACACACACACACGTATATACTTTATATACAAAACCCAAAACCCAAAACCAGTGAAGTTGGCACGTTGTGTAAATGGTAAATAAAAACAGAATGCAATGATTTGCTAATCCTTTTCAACTTATATTCAATTGAATAGACTGCAAAGACAAGATATTTAACGTTCGAACTGAGAAACGTAATTTTTTTTTTGCAAATAATCATTAACTTAGAATTGAATGGCAGCAACACATTGCAAAAAAGTTGTCGCAGGGGCATTTTTACCACTGTGTTACACGGCCTTTCCTTTTAACAACACTCAGTAAACGTTTGGGAACTGAAGAGACCAATTTTTGACGCTTTTCCGGTGGAATTCTTTCCCATTCTTGCTTGATGTACAGCTTAAGTTGTTCAACAGTCCGGGGTCTCCGTTGTGGAATTTTAGGCTTCATATTGCGCCACACATTTTTAATGGGAGACAGGTCTGGACTACAGGCAGGCCTGTCTAGTACCCGCACTCTTTTAATATGAAGCCACGCTGTTGTAACATATGCAGAATGTGGCTTGGCATTGTCTCGTTGTAATAAGCAGGGGCGTCCATGATAACGTTGCTTGGATGGCAACATATGTTGCTCCAAAACCTGTATGTACCTTTCAGCATTAATGGTGCCTTCACAGATGTGTAAGTTACCCATGCCTTGGGCACTAATACACCCCCATACCATCACAGATGCTGGCTTTTAAACTTTGCGCCTAGAACAGTCCGGATGGTTCTTTTCCTGTCCACAGTTTCCAAAAACAATTTGAAATGTGGACTCGTCAGACCACAGAACACTTTTCCACTTTGCATCAGTCCATCTTAGATGAACTCGGGTCCAGCGAAGCCGGCGGCGTTTCTGGGTGTTGTTGATAAATGGCTTTCGCTTTGCATAGTAGAGTTTTAACTTGCACTTACAGATGTAGCGACCAACTGTCGTTACTGACAGTAGTTTTCTGAAGTGTTCCTGAGCCCATGTGGTGATATCCTTTATACATTGATGGCGCTTTTTGATGCAGTACCGCCTGAGAGATCGAAGGTCATGGGCATTCAATGTTGGTTTTCAGCCTTGCTGCTTACGTGCAGTGATTTCTCCAGATTCTCTGAACCTTTTGATGATATTACGGACCGTAGATGGTGAAATCCCAAAATTCCTTGCAATAGCTGGTTGAGAAATGTTGTTCTTAAACTGTTGGACAATTTGTTCACGCATTTGTTCACAGTGGTGATCCTCGCCCCATCCTTATTTGTGAATGACTGAGCATTTCATGGAAGCTGCTTTTATAAACAATCATGGCACCCATCTGTTCCCATTTAACCTGTTCACCTGTGGGATATTCCAAATAAGTGTTTGATGAGCATTCCTCAACTTTTCAGTCTCTTTTGCCACTTGTGCCAGCTTTTTTGAAACATGTGGCAGGCATCAAATTCCAAATGAGCTAATATTTGCAAAAAATAACAAAGTTTTTCAGTTGGAACATTAAATATCTTGTCTTTGCCATTTATTCAATTGAATATAAGTTGAAAAGGATTTGCAAATCATTGTATTCTGTTTTTATTTACCATTTACACAACGTGCCAACTTCACTGGTTTTGGGTTTTGTATATGTGTGTGTATATATATATATATATATATATATATATATATATATATATATATTATATATGTATATGTGTGTATATATATGTATATACAGTATGTATATATATATATATATGTATTAGGGCTGCAACTAACGATTAATTTGATAATCGATTAATCTGTCGCTTATTACTTCGATAAATCGATTAATAATCGGATAAAAGAGACAAACTATCCTTTCCAGTATTTTATTGAAAAAAAAAAACAGCATACTGGCGCCATGTTCTTTCAACTTGCCAAATAAAACAAGGAAAATGTTACAAAAATGCAGTTTTGACACCCCTGCTATAGATAATAAAAAATTAAATCCGATAAATCTATGGATAAAAAGCAGAGCCTGACGACGCATGCGCGTTTATCACAACTCTCTCGCTCTCACTCTCTGTCTCTGCCCCTCCCTCACGAATGCTGCTGCACGCACAATTTGTTTTGTTTTTAACCTTCTTAACCCTGAACGTACATTGAAAATACATGCAACCCTAACTCAAAATGCCGTACATTTGAGGCATTTAAGAAACACCGCCCGAACAGCCCCGCAAAAGAGGACATGTCCGGTGAAAAGAGGACGTATGGTCAGGACCTAGCCTGACCATACACACACACATATATATAGATATATATCTATACATCTATATATATATATATATATATATATATATATATATATATATATATATATATATATATATATATATATGTATGTGTATGTGTGTGTCTATATATATATATGTGTGTATGTATGTATGTATATATATATATATATATATATATATATATATATATATATATATATATATATACTGTGTATATATATATAGATATATATCTATATATATATATTAGGGCTGCAACTAACGATTAATTTGATAATCGATTAATCTGTTGATTATTACTTCGATTAATCGATTAATAATCGGATAAAAGAGACAAACTACATTTCTATCATTTCCAGTATTTTATTGGGGGGAAAAACAGCATACTGGCACCATACTTATTTACTTTTTCCGTATTTTGATATGTTACGTCCAAACAAAATTAATTTTTGTCCTCAAAATTCTGCAGATAATACCCCATAATGACAATGTGAGAAGGTTATATTTTTATTTTTTGCAAATGTACTGTATTAAAAATAAAAAATCACATGTAAAATAAGTATAACAGTCTTTTTTTAAAGTACTTTGTTGATGCACCATTGACAGCAATTGCAGCCTCAAGTCTTTTTGAATACGATGCCACAAGCTTGGCACACCTATCTTTGGGCAGTTTCAACCAGTGACGTGCGGTGAGGTTCATGGCTGGTGAGGCACTGACTTCATCACAGTCAGATTTACAAACATATGAACCCTAAAGAGTATCTTATTCACCATTTGATTGGCAGCAGTTAACGGGTTATGTTTAAAAGCTCATACCAGCATTCTTCCCTGCTT
>NC_084570.2:28799160-28836660 GCF_033978685.3 Nerophis lumbriciformis
TCAAAAGGGAAAGAACAAATATATTTAGTAGGATAAGATTAAGCATTTTATTAACGCATATTATTTCCAGGCTTTCGCGGGCCACATAAAATAATGGGGCCAGATTTGGCCCCCGTACCTTGAGTTTGACACCTGTGAACTAGATGAACCATCTGTGGTTGTAAAGGTTGTAAATACTGTGTAGAGTAGGCTAACCCATGTGGTTCCTGTGGATGTGAATACAAGTTGTATTTATTGTAGTGACTAAATAACATAGTGACTGAAACAGACATAGTGATTAATTTGGATGAATGGGGTATGTATTTATTTATACATTACTCTGTTGATAATTTTTACATTCTTTAAACACTTCAACATATTTAAATTGTGCTTTTTTTTGCTAGTTTTTGCATGTTCAATTGCTGAAAAACCAGGAGCTTTGGAGTTATTTTCAGTCTTTTTCGTTAAGTTCAAATCACATGGCTGTTACAATGTTCCATTGACCGTAGAAAAACCCACCAAAAAGAGCTTACAACTAGAGATGTCCGACAATATCGGCAGGCCGATATTATCGGCCATAAATGCGTTAAAATGTAATATCGGAAATTATCGGTATCGTTTTTTTTAATATCGGTATCGTGTTTTTTTTTGTTTTTTTTAAATTAAATCAACATAAAAAACACAAGATACACTTACAAAGTGCACCAACCCCCTCCCCCATTTACACTCATTCACACTCATTCACACAAAAGGTTTGTTTTTTTCTGTTTTTAATATTCTGGTTCCTACATTACATATCAATATATATCAATACAGTCTGCAAGGGATACAGTCCGTAAGCACACATGATTGTGCATGCTGCTGGTCCACTAATAGTACTAACCTTTAACAGTTAATTTTACTCATTTTCATTAATTACTAGTTTCTATGTAACTGTTTGTATATTGCTTTACTTTCTTTTTTATTCAGGAAAATGTTTTTAATTTATTTATCTTATTTTATTAATTTTTTTAAAAAGTACCTTATCTTCACCATACCTGGTTGTCCAAATTAGGCATAATAATGTGTTAATTCCACGACTGCATATATCGGTTGATATTGGTATCGGTAATTAAAGAGTTGGACAATATCGGATATCGGCAAAAAGCCATTATCGGACATCCCTACTTACAACCATATTGTCGGTGCCTTCCTGAGTTTTAAAAACATCCATTCAGTTGAAAACCCCTCCCGTATTTTCTGGACCATAGGGCGCACCGGATTATAAGGCACACTGCCGATGAGCGGGTCTAGTCAGTTTTTTTTCATACAAAACGCGCCGTTTTGTGGGCGGTCTTCTTTACGTGGCTCACCGTCGGCAGCGTCTTCTCACCGTCATCTTTGTTGTAGCGGTGTAGAGTGCAAGACGGGAGTGGAAGAAGTGTCAAAAGATGGAGCTAACTGTTTTAATGACATTCAGACTTTACTTCAATCAATAACGGAGCAGCATCTCCTCATCCGTGGCTCACTAGTCCAACAACGCCGGAAATGTTTCCCGTGAAAAACAGTCCGACCGGAACTCTCTAATTACTAAAGTTCCGTGGGTGAATAATGTAAACTCACTACACCGCTGGTTTTTAGCGTTTCCATAGCGAGATATAAGTTAGAACTTTACATTACTTTATATTACAAATGGCAACAGCACAGGATGAATGTCCCATAACAAGAAGATAGTGAAAAAGAAGAAGCTTATCGACTACGGTGTCGGACTTGCGCAAATTTTCAGGACTTATGCAGATCTCAAATACACATCAGCAGGTACCAGAAGGTAAGAAAAGTTGGTTTTGCATAATATTGTCAAACAAAACGCCAGATAATGTCTGCTAATGGGTGCCATTTTGTGGTCCTTATACACACACCATAGTAATACTTGTATCTCTGACTACGGTAGCCGTAATGGGCCGACAATCCATCAAGCGGTGCGGCTTCAAAGTCCATCCATCCATCCATTTTCTACCGCTTGTCCCGTTCGGGATCGCGGGGGGTGCTGGAGCCTATCTCAGCTGCATTCGGCTGGAAGGCGGGGTACACACTGGACAAGTCGCCACCTCATCACAGGGCTTCAAAGTCGTACTAAAACATTTTGACAGATTTTTGAGTGCCGTGTGTCATGTTCTTTATTTTCTATGGAACAATTCAAGTTGGCGTCATATTGCAGTCTACACGTATCTCTTATGTGTGACTGCCATCTACTGGTACACCATGTACCAAATAAAATTCCTTCGAGGTCGGTAAGCACAACCAGAATTAATATGTACATTAGGCGCACCGGGTTAAAAGGCGCACTGTCCATTTTTGAGAAAATGAAAGGATTTTAAGTGCGTCTTATAGTCCGAAAAATATGGTACTGAAAGTTGTCAGACTGAAACCGTAAATGGGAAGATGTTTAATTTTTTAAATTTTGATTAAAAAGGACAAGATGAGGTTAGGAGATAAGAGATTTGTTACAAGCAAAAGGACTGTGGTGCCTCCTTACTTATTAGTTGGGCTCCATAGGGAAGATTCTATAATTAGCTCGCCCTTGGTGGAAGGTAAAAGAGTGGGACATGCGTCTTAAAACATGCTACCTGGGGGCTTCTTGGTAATAAATGCAAAAAAAACTAGAAAACCTATCGACAGGCACAAGTCATGTGACTTTAGAGATGTCATTGTGACCTTGATGACATTGCGGACCCTTGAAGTGATGGAAAACAACAATGGTCTTGTCGCAGGAGACAAGAAGGTGAAAAGTTCCTGTTGATGCTGGAGAAAGAGAGAGGCGGTTTACAGTGAGGCTGGGATCACATGGGGGTCTCTGTCTCTTTAAGCCCGGCTGCTCGGCACTGCAGAGTGTGGGTGCTGCAGTACAGACGGAGAACGGCACACTGATATCGCAGGACCACGGAGCGAGGAGTAGCACTGAGCAGAGGGGATCCGAGGTACAAGTGAGGAGTCAAGAGAGCATCCGCGGGGGAGAGGAGTACCGCTGGAGGGGTGGCAGAGCGAGCGCAGAGGGGACTCTTCATTCGGAGCGTGGCACCGGTAGCAGAGTGGCTCCGCTGGGATGGAAGAGGGGGGCCGTGGGGGGGCTGGCGGCGTTGGGGCAGCCCCCTGGGGGGCCGGGGAAGGCCACAGAGGAGGGCCAGCGAGGGTTACGGGACTATGCCCTCTGCCTGGTACCCCCGCGCTACGTCCGTGGCGCAGATAGCCCGGGAGAGGGATGCGGGGGCGGGGAGCGGAGGCGCTGATGGCGGCGGGGTGGGCGGAACACTCCTGGGCCAGGTGTCCTTGCGTCTGGAGGAGGCCAGGGGGGACCCGGAGCGGGAGGCCGGCAGCGCCTGCTTCGGGCAGGTGTCACGCCGGCTGGGACGACTCTTGAAGCGGCTGCCCAAGTCGCGGTCCTGGAGCGACGGCCTGAGGATCCTCCGGAGATCGGCCTCCAACGGGTCACTGCTCCCCCCCTCAGGTATGATGAGTTAAAAGATGTACAGGCAGGTCCGGCAGTTTGGTCGGAGTAAAGAAAGTCAGGCGAGTGATTAGTTGCTGACGTAGAAGTATTTTCATAGGTTGATCTCTGAACTCCCTTCTCTCTCGAACTTGGTGACGCCACTCTGTGCTTCTGTGTGAACAACCAGGACAAAGAGTCCAGATGTGCTGACATCAGCACAATCATCCAGTCAACAGAACAACTGAATCCAGTCTGTAGTCCTGCCTCTCTTTTGTCTCTGTGCATCGACGTAGAGTTTACTGTCGACTACAGATATTCATATGGGTAGCAGCAGATGTCTAAGGGCATCAATCTGTTCTGGTCCTTCCAGTTCCGGCTGGACCTGACAGCACAAACTGCGGCCAGGGTGAAAATTGCTGCATGCTGCAGTTTTATTGATTCCCTTTCTCAGCAGAAGACTGACAGCTCGGGAAAATCAAGACTCTGCAGCAGATCTCCCGTGTTTATTGTGCCAGCCTGATAGCAAACATGACTCACCTAAGTGATGTCACGCCGCTTCCTCAGACGTCTTCAGAAATGAGATCAATAGCACCAGCGACTGCGGGAAGATAATAGATATTTTTAGACGGTGCTCCCTGTAAGGGAACCCAGTTAATCCTCCTTTGCATCCTATAATTATATCTCCTGTCACAGTTCTTGGTTGGTCCCACTGTAGGGGAATTTCTCAAAACAGCTACGGTTTAAGTTGGCGACTTCAGTGGTCAAACGGTATGACTCTGCAGAATTGTCTGGGCCGGTTGTCATGGAGATGGAGTCTGTGCGAAGATGGTATGAACTGAGCTTGATAAAGGAGGCTCACATAGAAATAGGACGAAGGAGTTATAATGGTGTGCCTCGGTGCGTAATTACAAGACCGGCGTCACCACACGTGGCACTGCCCGACAGAACTTTGAACATCTGTAGGACAGAGAACTGGTCGAAATGCTTAAAGCTGTGGTCAAAACAACTGATCCACTTTTTTGAGTTCTTCTCTCATTTATCTTGTCAGGATAAGCTCACTAAGCTTTGTGTGAACTAATACTGTACATCAGGCCTGGGCCTGGGAAAAAAATGTGTCTGGGGGCCGGTATATCTATCCATCTATGTATAGAAATACATACAGTATATATACACATATACACACATATATATATACACATATATAGATATACATATATATATATACATATAAATATATAGTGTTGTCCCGATACCAAATACCAAAATTTGTTTGATACTTTTCGGTACTTTTCTAAATAAAGGGGACCAAAAAAAATTGCATTATTGGCTTTATTTTAACAAAAATTCTTAGGGTACATTAAACATATGTTTATTATTGCAAGTTTGTCCTTAAATAAAATTGTGAGCGTACAAGACAATTTGTCTTTTAGTAGTAAGTAAACAAACAAAGGCTCTTAATTTCGCTGCTGACGTATGCAGTAACATACAAATAATCCTCTTGACAAAACATTTCAAGTTACCGTATTTTTCGGACCATAGGGCGCACCGGATTAAAAGGCGCACTGCTGATGAGCGGGTCTATTTAAGTCTATTTTCATACAAAAGGCGCACCGGATTATTAGGCGCATTAAAGGGGTCATATTATGATTTTTTTCTAAATGTAAAAGACTTCCTTGTGGTCTACATAACATGTAATGGTGGTTCGTTGGTCAAAATGTTGCATAGATCATTGGTCCCCAACCTTTTTGTAACTGCGGACCGGTCAACGCTTTAACATTTGTCCCGCGGTGTGTGGGGTTGGGTGTGGGGGGGTATAGTATTTATTTTTTTATTTTTTTATAAAAAAAATACAATTATGTGTGCTTACGGACTGTATCCCTGCAGACTGTATTGATCTATATTGATATATAATGTAGGAACCAGAAATAATAATAACAGAAAGAAACAACCCTTTTGTGTGAATGAGTGTAAATGGGGGAGGGAGGTTTTTTGGGTTGGTGCACTAATTGTAAGTATATATTGTGTTTTTTATGTTGATTTAATAATAAAAAATAAAAAAAATAATAAAAAAAATATTTTTTTATTTCTTGTGCGACCCGGTATCAATCGATCCACGGACCGGTACCGGGCCGGTGGTTGGGGACCACTGGCATAGATGATGTTTTACAGATCATCTTCAAGTCGCTTTTTGACAGTTGCTTCAGGATGCGCCGTTTTGTGGGCGGTCTTATTTACGTGGCTCACCTTCGACAGCGTCTTCTCCCTGCTTCTAAAATGCCCATAAAAATTGGTAGATGTCTCCTGCATGTTTGAAAACCTAGCAAAACAACACCGGTGACAATATGAATGTGCATTAAATGAGTGTCTCCATGGTGATGTACAGTACACGTAAAATCCACATTTAAATAAGGCGGTCTGCACCACTTTACAATTGCACACGCAGTCTTGGTAGATCACCCGTGACACGCCTACTGATTGTACGCGCTATTTTGTAGTTTGCACACGCTGTTAAGCGGCAGGTGTTTGGACCGTAGTAAATCAGGCCCAAGGTCTGACGTTTCCTAAAAAATAATGTAAAAAACCAACAACAAAGACTTGTCCAGCTGCTTGTTGACGTAAACTGTTAATATTGAGCTCAATTTTACTGTAAATGAACATTGGCTCCAAACATCGGTTGTCCGCCTCCTTGACTACTAATAATCGGTATCAGTATCGAACCTAAAAAATAATATAAATCTATTGAAGACTAAAATGGGGCCACAAACAATCAATTTTAGGGCCGTAGAAAGTTTAGTTTGCAGCCAAAAAAAGTGTTTTCCAAGCAAACACAATAAAAGGATCGGGTTTGTTTGCTGCAGTCGGCATCTGCCAGCAGACAGATGGCGGCTTTGACTGAGAGAATGATGCTGCAGGGATGGAGCTGAAGTGGAAAAGGTGATCCACACTAGGTTTGTACAGTATACCGGTACTAGTATAGTATTGCGGTACTAATGAATCAAAAACGATACTATACTCTGTTTGAAAAGTACCGGTTCCCCAAATATATATATATATATATATATATATATATATATATATATATATATATATATATATATATATATATATATATATATATATATACATACAAACCCCGTTTCCATATGAGTTGGGAAAGTGTGTTAGATATAAATATAAACGAATACAATGATTTGCAAATCATTTTCAACCCATATTCAGTTGAATATGCTACAAAGACAACATATTTGATGTTCAAACTGATAAAAAAAATTTTTTTTTGCAAATAATCATTAACTTTAGAATTTGATGCCAGCAACACGTGACAAAGAAGTTGGGAAAGGTGGCAATAAATACTGATAAAGTTGAGGAATGCTCATCAAACACTTATTTGGAACATCCCACAGGTGTGCAGGCTAATTGGGAACAGGTGGGTGCCATGATTGGGTATAAAAACAGCTTCCCAAAAAATGCTCAGTCTTTCACAAGAAAGGATGAGGCGAGGTACACCCCTTTGTCCACAACTGTGTGAGCAAAAAGTCAAACAATTTAAGTACAACGTTTCTCAAAATGCAATTGCAAGAAATTTAGGGATTTCAACATCTACGGTCCATAATATCATCAAAAGGTTCAGAGAATCTGGAGAAATCACTGCACGTAAGCGGCATGGCCGGAAACCAACATTGAATGACCTTGACCTTCGATCCCTCAGACGGCACTGTATCAAAAACCGACATCAATCTCTAAAGGATATCACCACATGGGCTCAGGAACACTTCAGAAAACCACTGTCACTAAATACAGTTGGTCGCTACATCTGTAAGTGCAAGTTAAAGCTCTACTATGCAAAGCGAAAGCCATTTATCAACAACATCCAGAAACACCGCCGGCTTCTCTGGGCCCGAGATCATCTAAGATGGACTCATGCAAAGTGGAAATGTGTTCTGTGGTCTGACGAGTCCACATTTCAAATTGTTTTTGGAAATATTCGACATCGTGTCATCCAGACTAAAGGGGAAGCAAACCATCCAGACTGTTATCCACGCAAAGTTCACAAGCCAGCATCTGTGATGGTATGGGGGTGCATTAGTGCCCAAGGCATGGGTAACTTACACATCTGTGAAGGCACCATTAATGCTGAAAGGTACATACAGGTTTTGGAACAACATATGCTGCCATCTAAGCGCCGTCTTTTTCATGGACGCCCCTGCTTATTTCAGCAAGACAATGCCAAGCCCCATTCAGCACGTGTTACAACAGCGTGGCTTCGTAAAAAAAGAGTGCGGGTACTTTCCTGGCTCGCCTGCAGTCCAGACCTGTCTCCCATCGAAAATGTGTGGCGCATTATGAAGCGTAAAATACGACAGCAGAGACCCCGGACTGTTGAACGACTGAAGCTCTACATAAAACAAGAATGGGAAAGAATTCCACTTTCAAAGCTTCAACAATTAGTTTCCTCAGTTCCCAATCGTTTATTGAGTGTTGTTAAAAGGAAAGGCCATGTAACACAGTGGTGAACAGCCCTTTCCCAACTACTTTGGCACGGGTTGCAGCCATGAAATTCTAAGTTAATTATTATTTGCAAAAAAAAATACAAAGTTTTTGAGTTTGAACATCAAATATGTTGTCTTTGTAGTGCATTCAATTGAATATGGGTTGAAAAGGATTTGCAAATCATTGTATTCCGTTTATATTTACATCTAACACAATTTCCCAACTCATATGGAAACGGGGTTTGTATATATATATATATATATATACATATATATATATATATATATATATATATATATATATATATATATATATATATATATATATATATATATATATATATTAGATATATCCATCCATCCATCCATCCATTTTCTTCCGCTTATCCGAGGTCGGGTCGCGGGGGCAGCAGCTTAAGCAGGGAAGCCCAGACTTCCCTCTCCCCAGCCACTTCGTCCAGCTCCTCCCGGGGGATCCCGAGGCGTTCCCAGGCCAGCCGGGAGAGATAGTCTTCCCAGCGTGTCCTGGGTCTTCCCCGTGGCCTCCTACCGGTCGGACGTGCCCGAAACACCTTCCTAGGGAGGGTTAGGGTTAGAGATATTAGATATATATATATATATATATATATAATTTTTTTCAATGGGCATGACGGCGCGTCGTCACGTCGTGACATTGCTGGTTTTAGGAGCAGAGGAGCATGTTCGGCAGCGCACACACACACACAGAGTACTTACAAGCAGACACAGTGTGTAGACGTAGACAGAAAAGGGAGAATGGACACATTTTGGTCTAAAAAGTAAAGATAAAGGTGAAGTTATAACACTGAAACGCCCTCAGGAAGAGGTGCTTTAAAACATGGCTAGCTAGCTAGCGGCTAACGTCCATCCGCAGTCGGCAGGGTTCTAGCTCCTTCTAAATCACTAATCCTCGCTTCCATGGCGACAAAGTAAGTTTCTTACATGTACCATTATCACTGGAGGACGAGGAATAGCTAAACATGCTTCACTACACACCGTAGGAGAATATAGGGTGAATGTAAACAAATGCTATGGGTGGATCTAAACTGTAATGATACCAAATACCATAGCGTATCTAGTCGATATGATTACATCGATATTTTTTTATCGTCACTAAATCTTTTTTCCTTTTTTTCTAATTTTCATATTATGTTTATAAAGTCAGGAAATATGTCCCTGGACACATGAGGACTTTGAATATGACCAATGTATGATCCTGTAATTTCTTGGTATCGGATCGATACCTAAATTTGTGGTATCATCCAAAACTAATGTAAAGTATCAAACAACAGAAGAATAAGTGATTATTACATTTTAACAGAAGTGTAAATAGAACATGTTGAAAGAGAAAATAAGCAGATATTAACAGTAAATGAACAAATGGATTAATAATCGATTTTTACAGTTTGTCCCTCATAATGTTGACTAAATAATAGAAATGACACAATATGTTACTGCAGACAAATTAGGAGCCTTTGTTTGTTTACTTACTACTAAAAGACAAGTTGTCTAGTATGTTCACTATTTTATTTAAGACAAATTTGCAATAATAAACACATGTTTAATGTACCATAAGAGTTTTTGTTAAAATAAAGCCAATAATGACATTATTGTGGTCCCCTCTATTTAGAAAAGTTTCAAAATACATTTTGGTACCGGTACCAAAATATTGGTATCAGGACAACCCTAATCCAGCTACCTGGTAGGTCAAGCGTGTAATCCCTCCTGCTAGATTAAGACATGGATGTATTATATATAATATGAATAGCTTCTCCAAATGAGCGATGATGGGATCAGACGGGCTAAAAGCTCTTTAGAGCTGATTTAGTCCTTCATAAGAAGCCCTTTAGGGTTCATTAGTGAGCGTGTTAATACTCCTGCATCCAACTTCACATCCCTCCTCACCCAGATACACTGAAACAACAACACAGCCCAGACAAAATGGGCTAATCTCCATCTTCCCCCTCCCATCCTCTGTCCCACCCCTACTGGGGGGAACACAAACATTCATTGTCTCTCATTACGGAAGAGAAAATACTCTGACTCTTTCCAGAAAAAACTATTAGGGAGGAGACGGACAGTGTGGAATGGTATAAAACATACTGTGTGCCTTGAAATGTTCCACTCAACATCCTCCACAGAGACGAGAGGAGTCCACTTCACACAACACTCTGTGGACGTGTTAGCATGCAGCAACGTCATGGTTTTTATTTAGTCAATGACCTTGACTTCAACAGGAAGACTGGAAGTAAAAGAAAACCCAAAACCAGTGAAGTTGGCACGTTGTGTAATTCGTAAATAAAAACAGAATACAATGATTTGCAAATCATTTTCAACTTACCGGTATATTCAATTGAATAGACTGCAAAGACAAGATACTTAATGTTCGAACTGAGAAACTTAATTTTTTTTTGCAAATAATCATTAATTTAGAATTTAATGGCAGCAACACATTGCAAAAAAGTTGTCACAGGAGCATTTTTACCACTGTGTTACATGGCCTTTCCTTTTAACAACACTCAGTAAACCTTTGGGAACTGAGGAGACACATTTTTGAAACTTTTCAGGTGGAATTCTTTCCCATTCTTGCTTGATGTACAGCTTAAGCTGTTCAACAGTCGCGGGTCTCCGTTGTGGAATTTTAGGCTTCATAATGCGCCACACATTTTCAATGGGAGACAGGTCTAGACTACAGGTAGGCAAGTATAGTACCCGCACTCTTTTACTATGAAGCCACGCTGTTTTAACACGTGGCTTGACATTGTCTTGTTGAAATAAACAGGGGCGTCCATGAAAACGTTGCTTGGATGGCAACATATGTTGCTCCAAAACCTGTATGTACCTTTCAGCATTAATGGTGCCTTCACAGATGTGTAAGTTACCCATGCCTTGGGCACTAATACGCTGGCTGGCTTTTCAAACTTTGTGCCGAGAACAGTCCGGATGGTTCTTTTCCTCTTTGTTCCGGAGGACACGACTTCCACAGTTTCCAAAAACAGTTTGAAATGTGGACTCGTCAGACCACGGAACACTTTTACACTTTGCATCAGTCCATCTCAGATGAGCTCGGGCCCAACGAAGAGTTTCTGGGTGTTGTTGATAAATGGCTTTGGCTTTGCATAGTAGAGCTTTAACTTGCACCTACAGATGTAGCAACGAACTGTAGTTACTGACAGTGGGTTTCTGAAGTGTACCTGAGCCCATGTGGTGATATCTTTTAGACACTGATCTCGCATTTTGATGCAGTACCGCCTGAGGGATCGAAGGTCACGGGCATTCAATGTTGGTTTTCGGCCTTGCTGCCTACGTGCAGTGATTTCTCCAGATTCTCTGAACCTTTTGATGATATTACGGACCGTAGATTCCTTGCAATAGCTGGTTAAGAAATGTTGTTCTTAAACTGTTCGACAATTTGCTCATGCATTTGTTCACAAAGTGGTGACCCTCGCCCATCCTTGTTTGTGAATGACTGAGCATTTCATGGAAGCTGCTTTTATACCCAACCATGGCACCCACCTGTTCCCAATTAACCTGTGGGATGTTCCAAATAAGTGTTTGATGAGCAATCCTCAACTTTCTCAGTCTTTTTTGCCACTTGTGCCAGCTTTTTTGAAACCTGTTCAAATGAGCTAATATTTGCAAAAAATAAAAAAGTTTACCAGTTCCAACATTAAATATCTTGTCTTTGCAGTCTGTTCAATTGAATATAGGTTAAAAAGAATTTGCAAATCATTGTATTCTGTTTTTATTTACCATTTACACAACTTCACTGGTTTTTGGTTTTGTATATATTATGATTAAATTAGTGCTTAAGTTGGCCACAGTTAATGTAAACTTTTCAATTATTTAACATTATATAGAGTCAAATGCTTACAATTGTAAGCATTTCACTATATATAATAATGATCAGCAATAAGACATGGGCATTAAATGTGTTTTAAGTTGCATTAAAAGTATTAAAAAAAGCTCGCATGCGTGATAGACAGCGACTGAAAGTAAAGCTCCACTTCTCAAGCTAGCTTGATGCTAATTTACGTAGGCTGTACACATGCTACTGACTAGTGTTGGTGATTTTACCTGCCAATCTTAAACCTTTATTTTACAGTAAAACTATTTTAAACCAAACAATCACGGTTTTGGTGTAATCTTGTGAGTATGCTTGCTGTTCCCGTGTTCGCATGCTAACATTTTAGCTCATTTGAATTATTTCAACCTAAAATTCATGGATTTTGATACATGGCGACATTGCACAAGCATGCTAACTGTTCTTATGTTAGCATGCAAATGTTAGCATGCTATCATTTTAGTTTTAAATGTAGCTAATTATATATGTTTTGTCTTAAAAATCATGGATTTTGATACTTGGTGCCATCTTGCAAGTGTGCTAACTTTTCCTAAATTAGCATGTTAAGGTTAGTACCGTATGCTGATATTTTATGCTAGCATTTTAGCTAATTTTATATGTTAACACCTACAAATCTGTGTTTGTTGTTTTTTACACTGTATTACTACTAGGTATGTAACGATAAACGCTATATTCCATCCCATCCATCCATTTTCTACCGCTTATTCCCTTCGGGGTTGCGGGGGGCGCTGGAGCCTATCTCAGCTACAATTTGGCGGAAGGCGGCGTACACCCTGGACAAGTCGCCACCTCATCACAGGGCCAACACAGATAGACAGACAACATTCACACTCACATTCACACACTAGGGCCAATTTAGTGTTGCCAATCAACCTATCCCCAGGTGCATGTCTTTGGAGGTGGGAGGAAGCCGGTGTACCCAGAGGGAACCCACGCAGTCACGGGGAGGACATGCAAACTCCACACAGAAAGATAAACAAAACTTCATACGGCTAGTATTATTCATTCATTTCATTTAATGTTTTATTTATCTCCTTCATTGATGTGCATCTTTGATCGATAGACAATTAAACCTCAGCAACTAAACACACATTTACACACCAATGCCTGAGAAGGAGCAGGATGAAGAAAAATCGTATATTTTCCTGCCCCCTTCAACATAATACGTAGTCTTACTTAATGATATCATACAAACCAAACAAATACATCCAAATATAATGAAAACAAACAAAAAACACAACAAGTGAAAAACATCATGAAGTACAAACCGAACAAAAAAAGTAATATACACCTCACGGGATGATACAAAACAAATACAAAACCAGACAAAAAATAAGTAAAATAATAAATATAAAGCAAAATGTAAACACTTATGGCTGTCCGTATGATCTGATTGTTCTGTCTTTATATATTTTTTTCAATTGGAATATTTTTTTACAGTCTTTTATCTCGTTGTAAAGAGAATTCCATAGTTTAACCCCCACCACTGATATGCACATTTGTTTTAAAGTTGTCCTTGAATACTGATGTTGGAAATGACCTTATCTTCTATGCTCTTCATTCTCAGAAGTGATGACAAACATTTTTTGTAAATTTGCTGGTAATGTTTTACTTTTAGCCTTAAACATAACACATAATGTCTGTAACTTTACTAGCTCCTGTTTTTAATCAAAATGATCATAAAACCGTGACACTTTGATAAAGTCATGCACCGGCGACACTTCTCATTTACTGGAGAAGTGAGCTAACACTAGCCAACTTAAATGCTAACATGAAAACAAGAGACATTAATGCCTTTCCCCAAAAAAGAATGACATTCCCCAGTCCAGACTTGTATAAATACATTACTGTCTGAACAACTAAAATATTTATGGTACACATTAAACCTACAATCTCTGTTCTCTTAAACCGCAGGTGTCAAACTCAAGACCCGCGAGCCAGATCTGGTCCTCCACGTCATTTTATATGGCCCGCTGGAAATAATACGTGTCAATAAAATACCTTATATTTTCTAGTTTGACAGAGAAAAAAATATTGTACAATATTGCAACAACTATTATCTAACTTTTTTGGTCAAAATACAAGTAAATACTTAATTATCTGCTTAACTTGTGATTTCGAAGCAAGTTATCCATCAAATTGTACATTATAAAAATGACCAATAGATTTTACTGTAAAATTTAGGGAGGTTTTTTTAGAGCATATTACTGTTAGTTGGAAAAACCCCCACCAATGTTTGTTTTTTTACAGTAAAATTCTGTCGACTGAGCTTTCAATTTTTTGTTTTGTTTTCTACTAAAAAATGCACAGTTGATGATTTTATGGTACCACAGTTTATTATGGTAAAAAATTTGGCAGCTAAATTGCTTAAAAAAAATTAAACAGCGGTACTGTATTTATATTTACAGTAATATGTTGTAAAAATAATAATAAACCCCCACCATATATTTTACAGTAAGTCTGGCAACTAAGCTGCCAGTTTTTTTCTGTAAAAATCAGTGGTAAAACCCACAGATTTGTTTTACTCTTCACGTTAAAAAAAAAAGGAAAATATTTTAATTCATAGGTAAATTCCTTAATTATTTACTGTTACAAGCAGCCCTCTAATGGCAGCCATGACTGCGGTGTGGCCCTCAATGAAAGCAAGTTTGACACCCCTGTCTTAGACAGACAGATGGAAGCAATAGGACAACAGGAAGTGAATTTGCGTGACGTCACATAAACCACATTTTTTTCTTTCTCAATAAAAAACCACAAACTTTTATGAGCTATACATATTCAAAAAAAGGCTCTTATATAACCAGAACAATGTTTTTTTATATCAGAATCAGAATCCGCTTTATTTTTTTTGCCAAGAAATGTATATTGTTTGGCTATTTATTGATCGTATTTAATTTGGTTATGAGTGTGTACATTCAACAATACAGTGATAATAATAACCATGATGATAATGTTGACAAAAACCGTGATATGAAATGTTCATACCACTAATTACTAAAAAGGAAAAAATTAATTTAACAGAATTTTAAACATCAGTGCTACAGTTCTTCCATTTACAGTAATATGCTCTACAAATCCCAAAACCAGTGAAGTTGGCACGTTGGGTAAATGGTAAATAAAAACAGAATACAATGATTTTCAAACTCTTTTCAACTTATATTCAATTGAATAGACTGCAAAGACAAGATATTTAATGTTCCAAATGAGAAACTTCTTTTTTTGTGCAAATAATCATTAACTTCGAATTTAATGGCAGCAACACATCGCTAAAAAGTTGTCACAGGGCATTTTACCACTGTGATACATGGCCTTTCCTTTTAACAAGACTCAGTAAATGTTTGGGAACTAAGGAGACCAATTTTTGAAGATGTTCAGGTGGAATTATTTCCCATTCTTGCTTGATGTACAGCTTAAGTTGTGGTATTTTAGGCTTCATATTGCGCCACACATTTTCAATGGGAGACAGGTCTGGACTACAGGCAGGCCAGTCTAGTACCTGCACTCTTTTACTATGAAGCCACGCTGTTGTAACACGTGGCTTAGCATTGTCTTGCTGAAATAAACAGGGGCGTCAATGATAACATTGCTTGGATGGCAACATATGTTGTTCCAAAACCTGTATGTACCTTTCAGCATTAATGGTGCCTTCACAGATGTGTAAGTTACCCATGCCTTGGACACTAATACACCCCCATACCATCACAGATGCTGGCTTTTGAACTTCGCGCCTATAACAGTCCGGATGTCTCTTTTCCTCTTTGGAAACACGACGTCCACAGTTTCCAAAAACAATTTGAAATGTGGACTCGTCAGACCACAGAACACTTTTCCACTTTGCATCAGTCCATTTTAGATGAGCTCGGGCCCAGTGAAGCCGGCGGCGTTTCTGGGTGTTGTTGATAAATGGCTTTGGCTTTGCACAGTAGAGTTTTAACTTGCACTTACAGATGTAGCGACCAACGGTAGTTACCGACAGTGCTTTTTTTAAATGTTCTTGAGCCCATGTGGTGATATCCTTTACACACGGATGTCGCTTTTTGATGCAGTACCGCCTGAGGGATCCTAGGTCCATAATATCATCGCTTACGTGCAGTGATTTCTCCAGATTCTCTGAACATTTTGATGATATTACGGACCGTAGATGGTGAAATCCCTAAATTCCTTGCAATAGCCAAATGAGCTAATATTTGCAAAAAATAACATCGTTTTCTAGTTTGAACGTTAAGGATCTTGTCTTTGCAGTCTATTCAATTGAATATAAGTTGAAAAGGATTTGCAAATCATTTTGTTTTTATTTACCATTTACACAACGTGCCAACTTCACTGGTTTTGGGATTTGTACTAAATGAAAAAAATTAATGTAACGGAATAAAAAAAGAACAATGCTACAGTTCTTCCATTTACAGTAATATGCTGTAAAAAAAACTAATTTTGGTGACTGATCTGCTAATTTTTGTTTTGTTTTTACAGTGCACATTAAATATATAATCAAATGCATTGGCAATTATGTGACAATATCATGAGGTAAATATTTCTCCATTTAAATTGACCCATAATAAACTGTTGCAAACAGCCCTCAATGAAGACCACTTTTAGACCCCAGTTTCTGAGTGTGGGTTTAGAAGCAGTCAGACTGGAAAGATCAGCCCAGGTCAGATCACCATAGCAACACACAACACCACAGCCTTAATTCTTCTGCACACAACACACACAAACATCTTGTTCACATCCAACCTGTACACTAAATCCTCGCCTATTCATGGTGCGGCACTCCCCTTTTATCTGCTTTAAATTGTAAATAATTTAATGTAGACCACCTCAGAAAACTCTTGTCTCTCCAAGTACCACGATTATAACCAACATTAAAATACAGTTGCGTAGTAGGCCTAAATATTCATTAAAAACAATGCAGAGGTTTTTTTTAACCATTATATTTAATATTTTTGGCCACTGTAACATTACACACAGTTTGAACAGTAACACTGTATTTGAATATTTAAATCAATTGTTACCATATTTTTCTGACTATAAGGCACACTTAAAATCCTTTTTTCCCTCAAAACTCAACAGTGCGCTTTATAACCCGGTGCGCCTAATGTACGGAATAATTCTGGTTTTGCTTACCGACCTCAAAGCAATTTTTTTTGGTACATGGTGTGATGATAAGTGTGACCAGTAGATAGCAGTCACACATAAGAGATATGTGCAGACTGCAATATGGTGGCAGTCACACATAAGAGATACGTGCAGATTGCAATATGACTAAAGTAAACAACACCAAAATTTTATATGTTCCATTGAACATATTTAACATTACACACGGCGCTCAAAAATCTATCAAAATGTTTTAATACGACTTTGGTAAGCTATAAAGCCACACCGCTTGATGGATTGTACTGTGCTTCAACATACGAGTATTATTATGGTGTGTGTATAAGGTACGACACATTATCTGGCGTTTTGTTTCACAATATTATGCAATGGCAACTTTTCTTACCTTCTGGTACTTGCTGATCTGTGTTTGGGATCTGCATAAGTCCTGAAAATGTGCGTGAGTCCGCCTTTGTAGCGTGCCGACACTGTAGTTTCTTCTTTTTCTCTATCTTCTTGTTCAGTTTTTTCATTGTTTTGATGGCAATAAATCAGAGGTGTCCAAACTACAGCCCGTCAACGTCTTCAATTTGGCCCATGAGACTTCATGAGTTTAATATGGAGTATTACCCATAGGGAGACTGCATACATAAAATAGTCTGACGATTTTGATGCTGCTATCATGTCCACATCTAGTGAACAACGTGAGTAATTCAGGTCAAGGACCTTTAATAATGCCCCGGCTGTACGACTGCACAGTATTTACCTATATAACCCAATGCAAACAACCTTCCCTAGTCATGGTGCAAAACTAAACCATCACAAAAAGTCACACATAACACAACCTGCTTAATTAACTTTGTAAATATTCATTAAAACATGGCAGAGGATTTATTTAACAAATATATTTGATACTTTTGGCTACTGTAACATTACACACAGTTTGAACAGTAACACCGTGTTTGAATATTTAATTAAATGATTATTGGACTTACCACTAGATGGACATAGATGTAATTTAGTTGTTTTTATTGTTTTAATGGCACTAACTCAGGGATATCCAAACTATGGCCCGTCAACATCTTCAATTTGGCCCATGAGACATGAGTTTAATATGGAGTATTACACATAGGAAGATTGCATTCATTTAAATAGTTTGACGATTTTGATGCTGCTATCATGTCGACATCTAGTGGACAACGTGAGTAATTCAGGTCAATGACCTTTAATAATTCCCCGGCTGTATGAGTGCGCAGTATTTACCTGTATGACCCAATGCACACAACCTTCCCTAGTCATGGTGCAACATTAAACCAACAGAAAAATTCACATAACACAACCTGCTTGATGAACGTTGTAGTTGTTATAAAAAAAATGTCCAATCACAGCACATAATTCAAAATTACACCCATTACAAAGCATGATGGGAAAAATGCAAAATACTCCACACTTGTCCATGTTTGCCGCATTTAAGCTGCTTGATATTTCTAAATTGATTACAGAACGTTAAGAAGGTCGTCACAGAAGTAAACAATGTAGGAGTCGAACTTTCACATACTCTTAATATCCAATTACAATAATTATTCGACAAAGTTTTTTTTAGCACAATGCGGTCCCCGAGTCAAAAGGTTTGCACACCCCTGCATGCAAATGTCATGGATCTGCTGTACAACAAATATGAGCTCACAACAAGCAGAGCGAGTAATGGTCAATGATAAAAAGAAGGAACAGTAAAATGATGACTCGGCTGTTGGAGTGGAAACTTCCACAGATGACGGACCACAACACCATGTGCAAAGTGCAGGGAAACTCCTAAAAGACTGAAAGAAGCTTTGAAACTTGAGCTAAGTAGAGGAGAGCAGAACTGGTCTTTGTGTGTTTAATGTCAACTTTCTTCCGCATTCAATCTCTTGTTTGTGCAACAACCGTGCTTTCCCCGCAACCCCCACGAAACTACCATACTAGTTTCTCACACTCAGACCCACAACACACATTAATGTATATTAGTAACCTATCATTTCAAACAGGTACATTTCCAAACAAAATGAAAATAGCTAAAGTTGCACCAATTTACAAGACTGGCGACAAACATCAATTTACAAACTATAGACCTGTTTCCTTACTTCCACAATTTTCTAAAATCATTGAAAAACTGTTCAATAACAGATTAGAGAGTTTCATAAATAAAAATAGAATACTCGAAGAAAATCAATATGGATACAGAGCTAATGTTTCAACTTCGATGGCTTTAATTGAAATTACAGAAGAAATTACCAATGCTATAGATAATAAAAAATGTGCGGCAGCAGTTTTTATGGATCTAACTAAAGCATTTGACACAATTAATCACAATATTTTAATCAAAAAACTAGAACGATATGGCATCAGAGGGTTAGTCTTAAACTGGATAAGAAGTTATCTAATGAACAGGAAACAATACGTGAAGGTAGGCGAACACACCTCTACAACGCTAAATATATCCTGTGGTGTACCTCAGGGATCAATACTAGGACCTAAATTATTCAATCTATATATAAATGACATTTGTAAAGTTACAAAAGATTTAAAGTTAGTATTATTTGCGGATGATACAACAGCGTTTTGTTCAGGAGAATACACAGAAGATACTACAAATAATAACAGAAGAAATTAACAAATTAAAAAGATGGTTTGACAAAAACAGACTATCGTTGAATCTCAGTAAAACTAAAATAATGCTATTTGGTAACAGTAGAAGAGAAAGTCAAACACAAATACAAATAGACGGAATAGAAATTGAAAGAGTAAATGAAACCAAATTTCTAGGTATAATGATTGATGATAAATTGAACTGGAAATCTCACGTAAAAAATATACAACATAAAGTAGCAAGAAACACGTCAATAATGAATAAAGCAAAACATGTTCTAGACAAAAAATCACTTCATATTCTCTACTGCTCACTAGTGTTACCATATCTGAGTTATTGTGCAGAAATATGGGGAAATAATTACAAAAGTACACTTCATTCATTAACGGTGTTACAAAAAAGATCAGTTAGAATAATACATAATGTTGGATATAGAGAACACACAAATCCTTTATTTATTGAATCAAAGATTCTGAAATTCTACGACATAGTGAATTTGCAAACAGCTAAAATTATACACAAAGCAAACTATAACCTGCTACCCAAGAATATACAACAATTCTTCTCAAAAAAAGAGGAGAAATATAATCTTAGAGAGAAATGTAATTTAAAACATTTGTATGCACGTACAACACTTAAGACCTTCAGTATATCAGTATGTGGAATTAAATTATGGAATGGATTAAGCAAAGCAATCAAACAATGTACTAATATGATCCACTTCAAGAAACTCTTCAAACTTAAAGTGTTTACAAAGTACAAAGAAGAAGAACCATGATAAACATTCTGAATTTATTTAACTCATCCATTCTTTCATTCTTTCACTCACAAAATAATCTTACTTATCTCAACATATGAAATGTAACTTACTTCACCAATTATTATTTATTTACTTATTTTATTGTGATTACTTATGGAGTATATTGTGAATAAATTGAGAACAGGAAGTGAACAAAAGTTTTAGCAACTGTCATGTAAAAGAAAAGGGGTAGGATTAAATAAGCTTTGCTTCTTCCTACTCCTTTTCGAACATGTTGAAAAGAGAAACTGGAGATTGTGATGTATCATGTTGTATACTTGCATGTTCGAAATAAACTCAAACTCAAACTCAAACTCAAACACTGACATGTCACACCAAACACATTCACATAGAAAAATGTATATTTTTTAAGTATATATATTTTTTAATTGTTATAAATATGAATTAAGAAATCGATTTTTGTTGACATCAATGCAACATTCTGACCAAAGCTCCACCATTCCATGTCATGTAGACCACAAGGAAGTGTTTACATGTAGGAAAAAAAACATCTTAATCTGAACCCTTCACGTTTTAATACAAAATATATACAATTATGTTCACGTTTTGACAAAACAAGCTTGTTTGTTTCCGTTTAAATAAGCTCTGAAAATAAACCCAAATATTAGGGATTTTGGACATTTTCATTTTGTAAATAGCTCTCTGAGGAAAAAGTGTGTCTACGCTTCAAATATATTTCCAAGTTGTACATTTACACAGTCAATCGCTATATTATTTATTCAATCATACAGCAATGCTCTCTTGGCTACTAAAGCAAATGTTGATTACATCCAGCTAATTAATAATGGCTGATATCCATTGTTTAGCATAAAGCGGCTGTATCTTCTCATCAGTGTGGGAATATTGTGGACGAGTGGCACATTGTGACACGCTGCCTGAAGGGCGTTTACGAGAAAAGGAGAATGTTTTCCTGACTTCTCTCATCGTTAATGATGCTCCTCCCAAGGTTGCTGCTGAATCAGCCAACAACAACCTGACCCCTCTGTTTGGTATCATCACTGCAGCTTGTGTGCACTACCCTCTTCCAAACGGGGGCAGCAGACACTAATGTCTGTGATCTGTAGAATAATAAAATCGCCTGCTGGAAAGTGAGTATATCATGTCAATCTTCTCTCCGGTTGCTTGGATGATCCTTTCAAAAAGTCACAGAGGCAGGAAAGGAGTTCCTCGCTTCCTTATGCTGACCTCTGAATGGTGAGCAGAGCACCGCTTATCTGCGCTCTCCTCCGTCCTCCGCACGCCCCTGCTGCATCCTCCGTCACACACCCACTCGCGTCACGTGCATACAGGAAGTGCAGTCACTCATCCAAAGTGGTCGTACCATTCAGCAACCAACTCATGCCTCCTACTAAAGGAGGCATTCATTTAACCTTACCTTACTAGTTTGTGACAGAAGATGCTGTTGCCATGGTTACGTGCATCAGTAACCATCAGACAAGACATCTTAAAGGGGACCAATGATGATTTTAATTTACATTTAAAACACTTTCTTGTGGTCTAAATCAGCGGTTTTTGACCTCGGGGCCCAAGTTTTCCACTACAGAGGGGCCCCCTCAAATTTTAACTCTGAATTAGTTATCTTACTCTTGATTTTAACCACATTCATTAATCATATTTAACCCACTTACAGTTTACAATGATATGAAAGCATGCGTTACTCACAAAAATAGTGTATTTATTCTGATGAGGACAAAAACAAAAAAAAACAATATAATTGTATGTACAAATGTTTTTGGTTGTTCAATATACAAAACCCAAAACCAGTGAAGTTGGCACGTTGTGTAAATGGTAAATAAAAACAGAATACAATGATTTGCAAATCCTTTTCAACTTATATTCAATTGAATAGACTGCAAAGACAAGATATTTAATGTTCCAACTGAGAAACTTGTTTTTTTTTGCAAATAATCATTAACACACATTGCAAAAACGTTGGCACAGGGGCATTTTTACCACTGTGTTACATGGCTTTTCCTTTATTTACTCAGTAAACGTTTGGGAACTGAGGAGACCAATTTTTGAAGCTTTTATGGTGGAATTCTTTCCCATTCTTGCTTGATGTTCAACAGTCCGGGCGGGGTATCCGTTGTGGTATTTTAGGCTTCATAATGTGCCACACATTTTCAGTGGGAGACAGGTCTGGATTACAGGCAGGCCAGTCTAGTACCCGCACTCTTTTACTATGAAGCCACGCTGTTGTAACACGTGCAGAATGTGGCTTGGCATTGTCCTGCTGAAATAAGCAGGGGTGTCCATGGTAACGTTGCTTGGATGGCAACATATGTTGCTCCAAAACCTGTATGTACCTTTCAGCATTAATGGTGCCTTCACAGATGTGTAAGTTACCCATGCCTTGGGCACTAATACACCCCCATACCATCACAGATGCTGTATTTTGAATTTGATGCTTAGAACATAGACCACAGAACACTTTTCCACTTTGCATCAGTCAATCTTAGATGAGCTCGGGCCCAGCGAAGCCGGTGGCGTTTCTGGGTGTCGTTGATAAATGGCTTTCGCTTTACATAGTAGAGTTTTAACTTGCACTTGCAGATGTAGCGACCAACTGTAGTTACTATTGGTTTTTTAAAGTGTTCCTGAGCCCATATGGTGATATCCTTTATACACTGATGATTTTTGATGCAGTACCGCCTGAGGGATTGAAAGTCACAGGTTTACGTGCAGTGATTTCTCCAGATTCTCTGAACCTTTTGATGATATTACAGAGCGTAGATGGTGAAATCTCTAAATTCCTTTCAATAGCTCGTTGAGAAATGTTGTTTTTAAACAATTTGCTCATGCATTTGTTCACAAAGTGGTGACCCTTGCCCCATCCTTGTTTGTGAATGACTGAGCATTTCATGGAAGCTGCTTTTATACCCAAGAATGGCACCCACCTGTTCCCAATTAGCCTGTTCACCTGTGGGATGTTCCAAATAAGTGTTTGATGAGCATTTCTCAACTTTCTCAGTCCTTTTTGCCATTTGTGCCAGCTTTTTTGAAACATGTTGCAAATTCCAAATGAGCTAAGATTTGCAAAAAATAACAAAGTTTCTCAGGTCAAACTTTAAATATATTGTCTATGCAGTCTATTCAACTGAATATAAGTTGAAAAGGATTAGCAAATCACTGTATTCTGTTTTTATTTAACATTTACACAACATGCCAACTTCACTAGTTTTGGGTTTTGTATATTGAACAAACAAAAACATTTTCACATACAATTCTATTGGACTGAAATAAATAAAACACATTTGTAATGAATATTTGAATAAATGAATGAAAAGATGTTTATCTAAAATGTCAATAAAGATTAAGTACAAATTAAAATGTAAAATGTTTGATGTTGCCATTACTGCCACAGGTGGTGGAAAGTGTATTACAACCAAGTACCGCTATGGCCCATACGGACCACAGCTGAGAAACATGTATTTTGGCGGTCCTCTCGGGGGCGCTCACAGCCCAGCTTTGGTTAAGAAACATGGGTGTAGAAATGATGTGTTGGAAATGCAAAATGTTGCTCTCCAGCTTTTCAGTTTTTTGAGTCTGTCTGCAAGATGTTTGATTCTGGAGGCGTTCCCGGATTGCACCCCCTCCAAAAGTAATAATTTATCTTTTGGAAATTTACACAGTTTAAATATATCTCGCAGTTGTTACTGCTATTGTTTCCCCCAGACACAGTCGAAAATAAACGTCATAAACGTTATATAGATTCACCCGGTCACAACATTATTTACACCTTCCACAGTGTCCGATGGATTCACAGCATTTGTGTCACTGCATGTCACACGTCAGTGTTATGTGCAAATGATATATATATGAACATAATAGCTTATCCTAACCTTTTTTGTGTTTCCTCATATGTCTAATGTCCAAATAAGGACATCCACCTTGCTGTGATATCACAATATCGCCACACTGCAAAACCCCGCGAACTGAGGCATCTATAACTGCATGCTTGCTCACGCCAAAATACACAAACCTTATGGTTTGATGCTTAGGGATGGTTTAACACGAGTATCTAACATTGTAGAAACAACAAAAATCATCACGTGACTCATTTAAACTTTGTTTATTTCATGAGTTGAAAAATAAACGGTTGTAAGTTGTAGTGTTGCCCCCACATTTATCTTTGCTCGCATGTTTTTCTTCTTCCTTTTGCATGGATTGTGTGACTAGAGGTGTGAGATATGAAGCTGAGAGTTTCTGGAAGAGCCTGCAGCACACAACAAAGTCTGTGAGGCACAAACACAACAACAATGTTTATTTTGGGGACCTAACAGGCACAGAATGTAAAACTGTGCTGTTCTTGCTGAGCGCTAAACCACACTTGGCCATACCAGGACTGCAATTGGTACCGTATGGTACCGTATATATATATATATATATATATATATATATATATATATATATATATATATGATAGATAGATATACACACACACATATATATATATATAGAGAGATAGATAGATAGATATACACAGACACATATATATATATATATATATATATATATATATAGATATATAAATATATATATATACATTCATATATATATAGCTGTGTGTATATATATAGATGTATGTATGTATGTATGTATGTATGCATAATATAAATGTATATATATATGTATGTATGTATGTGTGTGTGTGTGTGTGTGTGTGTGTGTATATATATATATATATATATATATATATATATATATATATATATATATATATATATGTGTATATATATATATATATATATATATATATATATGTATATATGTATATGTGTATATATACATGTGTATATACAGTGTTTCCCCCAGAAAATGTGTTAGTTAAGGTGGTGTCTCTCCAGGGGGAGGAGGCGTCGCAGGACGGGGAAGGGGGAACAGTGTAACTCGGCATGTCACCATCACGTCTCCACCTCATCGCTTGATGTTAGTTGGTCTTGATGTTAGTTTGTCTAAATTGTCAGACGATCACTTCTCTGATGTCTCCATCATGTTCAGAAGTCTCTTCTTTATCTGGACATCTTCTACTGCATTCAGCAACTTTGTCTCCATTGGAAGTTTTCGTTTTGGTCTGTCGTGCTTGTGGCTGTTGAGTTTTGCCTAGTGAAAAAAAAAAACATTTTTATAAGGATTCTTACAAAATTATATTTAATAATCATGAATACATTATTTGGGATAAACCCACTTTAGCACAGGTGTAAGATAGTGACATGTTATTTACAACATATCAAGTTGCCCTCAACATTGTCGGGAAACAATGAGTGTCAATAAAGCACTTCGAGGTATTTTAATTTTGACAGAAAAAAAAAACATTTAAAGGGGAACATTATCACAATTTCAGAAGGGTTAAAACCATTAAAAATTAGTTCCCAGTGGCTTATTTTATTTTTCGAAGTTTTTTTCAAAGTTTTACCCATCACGCAATATCCCTAAAAAAAGCTTCAAAGTGCCTGATTTTAACCATTGTTATATACACCCGTCCATTTTCCTGTGACGTCACATAGTGATGCCAACACAAACAAACATGGCGGTTAGAACAGCAAGATATAGCGACATTAGCTCGGATTCAGACTCGGATTTCAGCGGCTTAAGCGATTCAACAGATTACGCATGTATTGAAACGGATGGTTGTAGTGTGGAGGCAGGTAGCGAAAACGAAATTGAAGAAGAAACTGAAGCTATTGAGCCATATCGGTTTGAACCGTATGCAAGCGAAACCGATGAAAACGACACGACAGCCAGCGACACGGGAGAAAGCGAGGACGAATTCGGCGATCGCCTTCTAACCAACGATTGGTATGTGTTTGTTTGGCATTAAAGGAAACTAACAACTATGAACTAGGTTTACAGCATATGAAATACATTTGGCAACAACATGCACTTTGAGAGTGCAGACAGCTCATTTCAGGCGCGCTAAGAACATATATTTTTCCACGATTTCAGCACTCAGGTTTACCATACCTAAATAGACACAAAATACTGCATTACACAAGACTACCCGAATGTACTCGAATGATTGAACAAAATAAATGTTTTTAAGCTAAATTATTGGTAAACACAGTTTATGTATAATAATTTACGTAAAACCGCGAGTAATGAATAAAGTTTTCATCAATTAATATATTGTGTAGACATACCCTCATCCGCTCTCTTTTCCTGAAAGCTGATCTTTCCAGTTTTGGAGTTGATGTCAGCATCTGCTTTGAGTGTCGCAGGATATCCACACATTCTTGCCATCTCTGTCGTAGCATAGCTTTCGTCGGTAAAGTGTGCGGAACAAACGACTGACCATTTCGTCGGCTTTCCCCACAGCCTCGTATTTTGAACAAATTTCGTCCAATTTCTTGCCACTTTCGCATCTTTGGGCCACTGGTACAACTTGAATCCGTCCCTGTTCGTGTTGTTACACCCTCCGACAACACACCGACGAAAGTGAGAAAATGGCGGATTGCTTCCCGATGTGACGTCACAACGTGACGTCATCGCTCCAAGAGCGAATAATAGAAAGGCGTTTATTTCGCCAAAATTCACCCATTTAGAGTTCGGAAATCGGTTAAAAAAATATTTGGTCTTTTTCTGCAACATCAAGGTATATATTGACGCTTACATAGGTCTGGTGATAATGTTCCCCTTTAATGCAACTGCAGTTTTAGTTAACTCAATATTATTTATTACAAGAAACTACTCAAAACATTTTTAATACAACTCTATTTAAATACATCTAAAACAGCTGTACTTTAATATATGCTTGCCATCTTGACCTCTGATTCCAAAGCTAAAAGGCAGGTATACAAAATATATCTGCCTTTTAACAATATTACTTCCTAGCAATGAAGTTAGCGCCCACTAGAGATGCGCGGTTTGCGGACACAACCGCGGAGTCCGCGGATTATCCGCGGATCAGGCGGATGAAATTAAAAAAAAAAAGATTTTATCCGCTCGCGGGTCGGGTCGGGCGGATTAATTAGATATATTTTATTTATTTATTTATTATTTTTTTTTTTGCGGGTGGCAGTTAAACCAATTCGGAAATATATATACATAGTTAAATGTTGTTACCCACATACGAAAAACGAGCAGGCACCTGCTGCATATGCCACAACAGAAGAAAAAAAAAGAAAAGAGATGGACACTTTTACGGAGCGGAGAAGGGACGCCTCGCCGGGGTCCGGGACCGAGGCCCCTTCCCCCGAGAGGGCCCCACCGGGAGCCGTAGCTGAGGCGATCCGCGAGAAGGGCCCGACGCACGTCCAGGGTCACTACCGCGCCCACCGCACCGACACCCCGCCTCGTCCGCTTTCGCCGCGGCCGGCGTCACGCGCAGCAGGTAAGCAGCTTACCTGCCCGCCACCCCCGTGGCCGGGGGCTCGTAACATGGGTCACCCCGCGCGCTCCGCCCGCGCAGCTTACCTGCTTGCCACCCATGTTGCCGGGGGCGCGTAACAGGGGTCACTCCGCGCGCAGTGCGCTCACGAAAGGGGTGGGGCTCACCCTGGTTGATATAGAGAGCAGGACGGTGGCCATGGAAGTCGGAACCCGCTAAGGAGTGTGTAACAACCCACCTGCCGAATCAACTAGCCCTGAAAATGGATGGCGCTGGAGCGTGGGCCCATACCCGGCCGTCGCCGGCAGCGAGACGCGCTTGGAGGTGCGCTCAGCGCGGCTCCCATATGATTGCCCACTGGTGTGCGTCTGGGTCGTGACAGCGTGGCACGCGAATGTCTGTGCATTGGATCAGTCTCCTTTCTTTAACAGGCAAAAGCTTTATAACCTCACCATACCTGCCAACTTTTAAATCAGAAAAACCTAGTAGCCAGGGTCCAAGGGCCGCAGGCCCCGGTAGGTCCAGGACAAAGTCCTGGTGGAGGGTTCAGGGCTTCGCCCCCCGACGCAAAATGATTATTAGCATTCAGACAGGTTAAAATGTTGCTAAAACCATCACTTTTCTATCAGTCACAGTGACTTTTCAAAACAAAAATATTACAGCAAAAATCATATGGGTTGATTGACATGTTTATTCTGTAAGCTAACTTCAATAGTTTGAAATTATTTTGACAGTTAATGCCAGTTATCCTGTCAACCTTTCACAAGACTTCAATTTGTTAATTGAAAGTATAAATAGTATAAACACTTTTAACAGTATGTCGTGCTGTGAAATACAGCCGACAGGATTGCCCATGCATGGTGCAGGAGAACAAAGGACTTCTTTCATTTAAGGTTTGTGATAAACCATCAAACTCATTCGTTAAAAGGACTCTATAGTAATATAAAGCGAATTTTTCTGGACATTATCATGCAAGAAAAGTTTATTTTTGGGATCACGATCACCGCGTAATGATTTTTAAAGGTTGCATTACATTATTAACTGTCCCATGTGATCAGCCAGTGCGATTGGAAGTCCATGCTCAATTATTGCCTCCGTAAATAAAACTTCGGCATTTATCACATCCAAAGAATCTGTTTGGGCGACGAAAAACGTTGAAAGTTTTCCACTTGTATCGCTAGCAACGGCATTAGACTTGTGTTTTTTTGTCCCAACGTGGTCTTTTACATCGCTAATTCCTCCGTGTCCGATCGAAAAATCTTGTCTGCACAAGGTGCAATTCGCGTAGTTTTCACCCTTTTTTTTTTTTTAAATTAATATTAGATATATAACAACGGGCGGATGGCGGGCGGGTGCAGTTCTGATCAAACGTTACATCGGGTGGATGGCGGATGGTTGACGACTTTCTGACGCGGTTGCGGATGAAATAATTGCCTATCCGCGCATCTCTAGCGCCCACATACCTGAAGTAGAGCTCTTCTCTCTTTCACCACAGAAGATTGTGGATTGCTCCCATTGGAATCTTGCTGCTCTTGTACATCATTGGGCATATCTTTGTCTGTGACCAGGCTGTCAAGGGTGAATGGAGAATCCCAACTCATGTGAGAGCTTGTGTCAATATCTGATGTTTCTATTCCAAATTGAATGGATGTAGTTGATGGAGAACCGCCCTCGATCTGCTGGTATTGTTGGAAGTACAGCAAAACAACTCTACCATAACCACTTCTTCCACCTGCGTCGACTGCTTGTCTGTACTTTCCACAAATCACTTTCAGTTTCGTGCCGATAGTTGTTTTTGTGATGTCGTCTTTCCGATAAAGACATTCCTCAGATGTCCCTCTAAGTCCGTACTGTTCACAAAATAGGGTAAGAATGTCACCATACTTGGATTAGCAAGTTTCCCAGTCAACATCTGTGGTCCTCTCCAAGGTTTCTCATAGTCATTCGCATTGACATCCCACTGAGTTGTGAGTTTTTCCTTGCCCTTTTGTGGGCTCTAAACCGAGGATGTCGTGGTGGCTTGTGCAGCCCTTTGAGACACTTGTGATTTAGGGCTATATAAATAAACATTGATTGATTGATTGATTGAATAATGCGGACACGTTTGTTACTGGATACTGTCTAATCCAATTCTGCCTTCGAGACTTTGTTTGTGTAAGTAATATACAATTATAACTATTTAATACTTGTTTATTGTGACAAATGTTTCAGGCTGCAATATTGTCAAAGGGCACCTATTATGTATGTCAAGCTTTTGTGCTGATGTATGCTTAGCTGTTGTGTAGCTGCTAGCGCTTAGTACCTTTTTTAAATGACTGGACAAAAATGCAAGAAAATACCAACTTTGTCTGCTTTTTGGAGGACATTTAAAATTAACTGCATGTCCAGCTTTGCACAAGTAGGACCGCTTGTATCGGAGATTTTAGACACAAGCCAATGTCATCTGTTCTTGCTTGTGTCAATCCGATACCAATATTGTATCGGGACACCCCTCTTCTTTACAGATGAGTACAATTTAAAATGTGGTTTGAAGTAATTTGAGTGCAGTTGTACATTATGTACACTATATTGCCAAAAGTATTTGGCCACCCATCCAAATGATCAGATTCGGGTGTCCTAAACACCAGACACAGGTGTATAAAATCACGCACTTAGGCATGGAGACTGTTTCTACAAACATTTGTGAAAGAATGGGCCGCTCTCAGTGATTCCCAGCGTGGAACTGTCATAGGATGCCACCTGTGCAACAAAACCAGTTGTAAAATTTCCTCGCTCCTAAATATTCCAAAGTCAACTGTCAGCTTTATTATAAGAAAAGTGAAGAGTTTGGGAACAACAGCAACTTAGCCTCCAAGTGGTAGGCCACGTAAACTGACATAGGGGTCAGCATAGTGCAAAGACTTTCTGCACAGTCAGTTGCTACAAAGCTCCAAACTTCATGTGACCTTCCAATTAGCCCACGTACAGTACACAGAGAGCTTCATGCAATGGGTTTCCATGGCCGAGCTGCTGCATCTAAGCCATACATCACCAAGTCCAATGCAAAGCGTTGGGTGCGGTGGTGTAAAGCACGTCCCCACTGGACTCTAGAGCAGTGATGAATCACGCTTTTCTATCTGGCAATCTGATGGATGAGTCTGGGTTTGAAAGTTGCCAGGAGAACGCTACATTTCGGACTGCATTGTGCCGAGTGTGAAATTTGGTGAATGGGGGAGTTATGGTGTGGGGTTGTTTTTCAGGAGTTGGGCTTGGTCCCTTAGTTCCAGTGAAAGGAACTTTGAATGCTCCAGGATACCAAAACATTTTGGACAATTCCATGCTCCCAACCTTGTGGGAACAGTTTGGAGCGGGCCCCTTCCTCTTCCAACATGACTGTGCACCAGTGCACAAAACAAGGTCCATAGAGACATGGATGACAGAGTCTGGTGTGGATGAACTTGACTGGCCTGCACAGAGTCCTGACCTGAACCCGATAGAACACCTTTGGGATGAATTAGAACGGAGACTCAGAGCCAGGCCTTCTCCACCAACATCAGTGTGTGACCTCACCAATGCGCTTTTGGAAGAATGGTGGAAAATTCCTATAAACACACTCTGCAACCTTGTGGACAGCCTTCCCAGAAGAGTTGAAGCTGTAATAGCTGCAAAAGGTGGACCGACATCATATTAAACCCTATGAGTTAGGAATGGGATGGCACTTCATGTTCATATGTGAGTCAAGGCAGGTGGCCAAATACTTTTGGCAATATAGTTTATGTCACTAATATATACTGTATATAACAGCTTCTTACACATTTTTCTTTGTGCAATTTCATCGACTGTACTTTGGGTGTAAGTGTGACATCCTCCACTAGATGGGGCTATTTTCCTAATTAAAGGGGAGGTTGTCAAATCGTGTCAATGAACCCTGCAAAGAATGTTTAGAAAAGCTAGCTGTACCTGTGGCAGACCATAAATAATGTCATTATAATCACTTAAATTGTGAACTATTTGGAATAGGGGGGTGGGATTAAATAAGTTATCTTCTTCCCACTCCTTTTCAGGCAAAACTGGACAATCATGCATTACATACTATACATTACCTTTTGCACTATATTAATTTATATTATTATGTGTTGTCAACTTTGTACTTTTTTGTTATTATTATTTTTTATGTCATTGCCTGAAATAAATAAATAAATGAAAAAAAAATGAAAAAAAAGAAATATTATTTAACATGCACGAGTATATTTTTAAATTAGATTAAATTGGATTAAATTAAATTAAATTGTAGGCCATTTGTAATATTATTGAACATGCACAGGTATATTTAGAAATAAAATAGAATTAATTAAATTAAAATACATTGAATTAAATTAAATTGTAGGCTATTTTAAATAGTATTGAACATATACAAGTATGTTTTGAAAGTAAATTGAATTAAATTAATTATATTATATTAACTTGTGGGCTATTTGGAATAGTATTTAACATGTGCAAGTATATTTTGAAATTAAATAAAAAATAATTAAATTAATTATATCGACTTAAATAGTGTTTTTAAAAAAAATATTTAACATGTACAAGTATATTTTGAAATTAAATTAAATTGAATTAAATTAAATTACAATGAATTAAATGATATTGTGGGCTTTTTTGAATGGTATTTACCATGTACAAGTATATTTTGAAATAAATTAAATTGTATTAAATTAAATTAAATTGTGGGCTTTTTTTAAATATTACTTAACATGTACAAGTATATTTTAAAACTAAATTGAATTAAATTAAATTACATTGAATTAAATTAAATTGTGGGCAATTTTAAATAGTATTGAACATGTACAATTATATTTTTAAATTAAATACAATTGAATTACATTTTATTGTATTTAATTAAATTAAATTGTGTTTTTTTTTTAAATATTATTTAACATGTACTAGTATATTTTGAAATGAAATTGAATTGAATTAAATTAAATTACATTGAATTAAATTCAATTGTGGGCTTTTTTGAATACTATTCAACATGTAAAAGTAAATTTTGAAATTAAATTAAATTGAATTAAATTAAATTACATTGAATTAAATTAAATTACATTGAATTAAATTAAATTACATTGAATTAAATTAAATTGTGGACTTTTTTGAATATTATTTAACATGTACAAGTATATTTTGAAATTAAATTGAATTAAATTAAATTACATTGAATTAAATTAAATGGTGGGCTATTTTAAATAGTATTGAACAACATGTACAAGTATATTTTGAAAGTCAATTGAATTAAATTAATTATGTTAAATTAAATTGTGGGCTATTTGGAATATTATTTAACATCCATCCATCCATCCATTTTCTACCGCTTATTCCCTTCGGGGTCGCGGGGGGCGCTGGAGCCTATCTCAGCTACAATCGGGCGGAAGGCGGGGTACACCCTGGACAAGTCGCCACCTCATCGCAGGGCCAACTCAGATAGCATGTGCAAGTATATTATGAAATTAAATTAAATTAAATTAAATTAAATGACATTAAATTAAATTAAATTGTGGGCTTTTTTTTTAAATACTATTCAACACGTAAAATTACATTTTGAAATTAAATTAAATTGAATTAAATTAAATTACATTGAATTAAATTAAATTACATTGAATTAAATTAAATTACATTGAATTAAATTAAAGTGTGGACTTTTTTGAACATTATTTAACATGTACAAGTATATTTTGAAATTAAATTGAATTAAATTCAATCGTGGGCTATTTATATAATATTGAACATGTACAAGTATATTTTGAAAGTCAATTGAATTGAAATTAATTATCCATCCATCCATCCATCCATCCATTTTCTACCGCTTGTCCCTTTTGGGGTCGTGTGGGGTGCTGGAGCCTATTTCAGCGGCATTTGGGCGGAAGGCGGAGTACACCCTGGACAAGTCACCACCTCATCACAAGGCCAACACAGATAGACAGACAACATTCACACTGGGCTATTTGGAATATTATTTAACATGTGCAAGTATATTTTTAAATTAAATTAAAATGAATTAAATGTATTATATTAACTTAAATAGTGGGATTTTTTTTAATGTTATTTAACATGTACAGGTATATTTTAAAATAGCCCTTTTGACAAATAATTTAACAGTACAAGTCTTTGTGAAAATGTAAGGCATATTATTTTTGAACTTATCTGACGCTAACAATAGTAATTTTTATAAATAATTCCTTTTATTTATCTGGATTTTCTCCACCCTGAATGATTCATTCACCCTTTAACATAGCTAAAGATATCTTAAAATTGGTATATTGCTTTGTTTTTCTTGAGCTGTGGCACCTTGTCCAAAGTCCTCTGGCACCCCCTAGTGGTGGTGTGCCTCCCTTTTTGACAACCACTGCAAGAGGAGCACTTTATTATTATTATTATTATTATTATTATATATTATTTCTATTTTCACATCTATTACTTTATTGTGCAATGTTTCTGTTGTTGCATCATGCTTTAAGCTTGTTTTGATCTTACTATTTGTATTTTAAACATGTGAAGCGCTTGGTGATATAAATAAAAAGTACTTATACTTCCAGTACCACTTCATAACACTCTAAATTATGTTTGTGGTGTGTTTGTGCATGCATCAGACTGCACCTACACCTGCCATCTGGAGTGTGAAAGACACATTCAGCTTGACTGCAACCAGAGGACCAAGGAGGCCAAAGAAACAACTTTTTCCAGAAGCCAACGCTCCACTGCGGAACAGAAAGTAAGCATTTTTGAGTAAGCAATTAGCAGTATGCCCTTTTTTAAATTGTGTATGCTCAATGAAATGTTGATGCCTGTCAGCATGTTCTAAAAATACAATGTAACAAGAAAACAAAAAAAATTTAACACAGGAGCAAAAATGGGGAGAAAAGCAAAGAAAAGTTGAAATACTGATGACACTTTGTGGAGGTTAATTTGTGTCTTTATTACAAAAGGTTTTTTTGACACTGAATTCATGTAACAAATTTTTTTGCGTTTGAATATTGTCAACTATATTTTTTTTACCTTAAATTATGCTGACAAATTCATTGGAAAAAAAAACGTGTTTAAAAGTTCAGTGTCACTCCAAAGTGCAGATTCTAACCAATAATTTCTATGGTTTTAAACACTGAATTTTTAAACACCCATTTTTTAATACAGAATTTCTCCACACAAAATTATTTTACAGTGAATTTTTTTACCCTGAATTTTTCCACACTAATTTTTTATAGACTGAATTTTTATACACAGATTTTTCAGCACTGAATTTTTTTACACTGAATTTTTCAGTACAGTTGTTTTATACACTGAACTTTTAAACACAGATTTTTTTTTACACAAAATGTTTAAACTCAGAATTTTTTTACATTAAATTATGCTGACAATTTCATTGAAAACGAAGTGTGTTTAAAAATGTTGTGTCACTCACAAGTGCAGATTCTAACCAATCATTTCTATAGTTTTCAGCACTGAATTTTTTAACACTGAATTTTTTAACACTGAATTTTTAAACACTGAATTTTTAAACACAAATGTTTTTTACAGTGAATTTTTTTAAACTGAACTTTTAAACGGTGATTTTTTTTTACCATTACTTTTTCAGCACATTTTTTTATACACATCATTTTAAATACAGATTTTTTTACACTGAATTTTTAAACACATAATTTTAAAATACGTATTTTGCTGACACATTTTTTTTCACTGAAATCGTCAGCATAATTTGATGTAAAAAAATCGGTTAGATAAATTCAGTGTCAAAAAAAGTTTTCATAATAAAGACACAAATGAATCTCCATACTACTTATATTCAAAAGAATACATTTTGTCACCTCTGACACAAGACTGGGATGCATACTGTGAGGTAGAGTAAACTTTCACAATAAAGTTACATAAATATGACAGTTGAATCAATCAGTCATTTTTAAGAATGTGCAAAGTGAGACAATAAAAGTACACAAAACTAACGGATGAGGACAATATGAAAAAGGTGACAACAAGGTAATACTAATTATAGTATATTAATGTCAAATACAAGATGTTGTAGTAGAAATGATGGAGCATGATGGGAAATATGAAAACACTATTTCCACACTTATCCATTTTAGCTGTTTATTATTTCTGATTGATAACAAAACTTTAAGGAGGTTGTCACGGAGTCAAACTACTATACTTTTAATGTCCAATTATATTAATTATTAATTATGCATCCATTATATATATATGTGTATATATATATATATATATGTATGTGTGGGAAAAAAAATCACAAGACTACTTCATCTCTACAGGCCCTGTTTCATGAGGGGTTCCCTCAATCATCAGGAGAAATCTCCTGATCATCAGGAGAAAATCTCCTGATGATTGAGAGAACCCCTCATGAAACAGGCCTGTAGAGATGAAGTAGTCTTGTGATTTTTTTCCCCACACATACATATATTGCGCTCTACTACGGTATCGAGCACTATTTTTTGGATAACCTTATTAAGACATATATATATATATATATATTTATACAGTCGTGGTCAAAAGTTTACATACACTTGTAAAGAACATAATGTCATGACTGTCTTGAGTTTCCAATAATTTCTACAACTCTTAATTTTTTGTGATAGAGTGATTGGAGCACATACTTGTTTGTCACAAAAAACATTCATGAAGTTTGGTTCTTTTATGAATTTATTATGGGTCTACTGAAAATGTGAGCAAATCTGCTGGGTCAAAAGTATACACACAGCAATGTTAATATTTTGTTACATGTCCCTTGGCAAGTTTCACTGCAATAAGGCGCTTTTGGTAGCCATCCACAAGCTTCTGGCAAGGTTGTCCTGAAGAAATTGGAGGTAATCCTCCTTTTTCATTGTCCCATTTGCTCTCTGTAAAGCACCAGTTCCATTGGCAGCAAAACAGGCCCAGAGCATAATACTACCACCATCATGCTTGATGGTAGGAATTGGTGTTCCTGGGATTAAAGACCTCTCCTTTTCTCCTCCAAACATATTGCTGGGTATTGTGGCCAAACAGATCAATATTTATTTCATCTGACATCACATGGACAAAGATAAGACCTTCTGGAGGAAAGTTCTGTAGCCAGATGAAACAAAAATTGAGCTGTTTGGCCATAATACCCAGCAATATGTTTGGAGGAGAAAAGGTGAGGCGCAGTTGGGTGTTCCAACAGGACAATGACCCCAAACACGTCAAAAGTGGTAAAGGAATGGCTAAATCAGCCTAGAATTAAGGTTTTAGAATGGCCTTCCCAAAGTCTTGACTTAAACGTGTGGACAATGCTGAAGAAACAAATCCATGTCAGAAAACACACAAATTTAGCTGAACTGCATCAATTTTGTCAAGAGGAGTGGTCAAAAATTGAAGCAGAAGCTTGTGGATGCCTACCAAAAGCGCCTTATTGCAGTGAAACTTGCCAAGGGACATGTAACCAAATATTAACATTGCTGTATGTATACTTCACTCTATCACAAAAAAGGAAGAGTTGTATGATGACATTATGTTCTTTACAAGTGTATGTAAACTTTTGACCATGACTGTATATATATATATATATATATATATATATATATATATATATATATATATATATATATATATATATATATATATATATATATGTATATGTATATATATGTATGTGTATATACGTGTACCCACATATTATTAACTTTTCACCCCATATATATATATATACATATGTATATATATATATATATATATATATATACATATATATATATATATATATATATATATATACATATATATATATATATATATATATATATATATATATATATATA
>NC_084570.2:28841660-28849160 GCF_033978685.3 Nerophis lumbriciformis
AGGCTATCAGTTCTGTTAAAAAATATATATCAATCAAGCATAAAACCAATTAAACATTCACATATATATTATGTTAAAAGTCTATGTGTCCTAACTGTACTGTATTTTTATACAAAGGGTGCACCGGATCATAAGCCGCATTAAAGGGGTCATATTACGATAATTTTTCAACATGTAAAATACATCCTTGTGGTCTACATAACGTGTAATGGTGGTTCTTTGGTCAAATAGTTGCATTTATGATGTTTTACAGACCATCTTCAAGTCGCTTTCTGACCGCCTCTTCAGGATGCATCGTTTTATTTACGTGCCTCCACTTCGACAGCGCCATCTTTTGTCGTGCCGGTAGTTTTTAGCCCTTCCATAGCGGGTCTACTGACAGATATAAGTTAGAACTGTATGCTACTTTGTATTAGAAATGGCAACAGTGGAGGATGAATGCCCCACAACAAGAATATGGAGAGAAAAAAAGGAGCTTATTGACTACAATTGCGGACGTGTGCAAATTTTCAGGACTTATGCAGATCCCAAATACACATCAGCAGGTACCAATAGGTAAGAAAAGTTGGTTTTGCATAATATTGCGAAACAAAACGCCAGATAATGTCTTCTAATAGGTGCCATAATAATACTGTATGTTGACGCACAGTACGTCTGACTATGGTAGTTGTAATGCTCTGACAATCCATCAAGCAGTGCGGCTTCGTAGCTTGCCAAAGTCATACTAAAACATTTTGACAGATTTATAAGTGTAACGTTCTATATTCTTAACAAAACATCAAAGTTTTGGTGTTGCTTGCTTACGGGTACATGCAAGCGTCATTTATTGAACAGGTGTCAATCTGCAGTCCACACGTACCTCTTATGTGTGACTGCCATCTACTGGTCACACTTATCATTACACCACGTACCAAATAAAATTGCTTTGAGGTCGGTAAGCACAACCAGAATTAATACTTATATAAGGCGCACTGTCGAGTTTTGAGAAAATTATAAGGTTTTAAATGCGCCTTATAGTCCGAAGAATAGTGTACATTCTGTAGCACCACTATGAAGAGTGCAAGATCAAATTGGAGAAATTGCAGTGAATAGAAACTGGTAGAAAAGGGGAATGAAAGTGTAGTTACGACACAATCCCACCAGGTGACGATAAACCTCAAATCAGGGCTTCTTCGAGGTCATGTTGTATGTTTTCACAACAACAGTACGAGGAAACAATGTGTGTTGTGATAAGAACAGCCCTGATGAAATGTTGCGACACAGGAAGTGAAACCAACACATCAGGTTGGCTGATTAGACAGACGCTGCTTGACATGACCATATATGGAAAGTGGAGTTTCTCTTCTCGACAGGCGAGCAAACTTACTGTACATATTCATACCACATATATACAGAGGTGGGTAGAGTAGCCAGAAATTGTACTCAAGTAAGAGTACTGTTACTTTAGAGATTTATTACTCAAGTAAAAGTAAGGAGTAGTCACCCAAATATTGCACAAAAACACAAAAATAGCAATGAGCAAATTCAAAGCCAGGAATATCTCTTAAGCAACTAAAACAATAATATATATTAAATAATAATGCATTAACATAAAAAAAATTAAGGCAAATTGAGCTACAATAACTTAACAGCACTATAGGCTCAGTAGGCAGAGATTACAAAGGAAAATAACAAGTTAGCCTTTACGCAAACCATAAACTGATAGGTGTGGGCTGCACCTGAGAACACACTGTGCACTTCTGATTGGTGTTTCTATGCATGCGTGAGTGTGTGTGCGTGTGTGTGTATCTCTGTCTGTCTATGAGGCTGCAGTGCGTTAATAAATGTCCCCACACGATGTACATTTGACAGTGATTCATAGCAGGGAAGCTAACATCAGCCTATGGTGACAGCCAAAATATCTACTAACGTTACTTACCGCGATGTGCTTCCTCAAATTTGATGTTGAGTTCATGTAAACCAGGGGTGCCCACACTTTTTCAGCAGGCGAGCTACTTTTTAAATGACCAAGTCGAGGTGATCTACCTCCTATATACATATACATACACACACACATTTCATATATACATATATATATATATATATATATATATATATATATATATATATATATATATATATATATATAGTGTGTGTATGTGTGTGTGTATATATATATATATATACCGGTATATATATATATATATATATATATATATATATATAAACGTATATATATATATATATATATATATATATATATATATATATATATATATATATATACATACATTTATATATACAGTATATAATTTATATTTATTTATTTTGCCGTTTTTGTTCACATGTTAAAGGTCTTTTAATGAATATACATGCATGTTTAACACACTTATATTTCATGAAGACAAGAATATAAGTTGGTGTATTACCTGATTCTGATTACTTGTATTGATTGTAATCAGACAGTAGTGATGATAACGCCCACGTTTTCAAATGGAGGAGAAAAAAAGTTCCTCCTTTCTGTCTAATATTACATGAAAGTGGTTGGTTTTTGGCATCTTATTTGTCCAGCTTCCATATTTGTTTTTATACACTTTACAAGAAATACATTGGCGGAAAACTCCGTAGCTTGCTAGCTTGTTTGCGCTGGCTTTCGAAGACTCTTATTTTGTTAGCGCAAGCGCGATGGAGCGGCACTTTTATTGTGAAGACAGGAACTGTGCGGTCAGTCTTTAGGCTTTTGACGGGAGGTACGGTTGAAATGAAAAAGTGTCTTTTTCCTTCACACTTTTGATTGATTGATTGAAACTTTTATTAGTAGCTTGCACAGTACAGTACATATTCCGTACAATTGACCACTAAATGGTAACACCCGAATACGTTTTTCAACTTGTTTAAGTCGGGGTCCATGTGTGACGGTCATGTGACTGCCTGGCTCTGTTTGATTGGTGAAACGGAGTGAAACGTCACCAGTGACTGTATTTGGTGAAACTTCTTTGAAGGTCTGTCTGACAAACCAAAACAAACAAAGCGTGCATTAACAGATCGATAAAAGTTAGTAGCGAGTAGCGAGCTGAATGTAGATAAATGGAGCGGAGTAAAAGTAGCGTTTCTTCTCTATGAATATACTCAAGTAAAAGTAAAAGTATGTTGCATTAAAACTACTCTTAGAAGTACAAATTATCCCAAAAGTTACTCAAGTAGATGCAACGGAGTAAATGTAGCGCGCTACTACCCACCTCTGCATATATATATATGCAGAGGGGGGGGCGACGACGGTGGTATTTTATTTTATTTATTTATTTTTTGTCATAAAGAAATATAATCATGTGTGCTTACGGACTGTATCCCTGCAGACTGTATTGATCTATATTGATATATAATGTAGGAACCAGAAATATTAATAACAGAAAGAAACAACCCTTTTGTGTGAATGAGTGTAAATGGGGAAGGGAGGTTTTTTGGGTTGGTGCACTAATTGTAAGTGTATCTTGTGTTTTTTAAGTTGATATAATAAAAAAATAAAAACAATTTAAAAAAATGTTTTTTTAAATTTCTTGTGCGGCCCGGTAATAATCGATCCACGGACCGGTACCGGGCCGCGGCCCGGTGATTGGGGACTACTGCTTTACACCACTGCATCCCACGCTTTGCATTGGACTTGGTGATGTATGGCTTGGCTTAGATGCAGCTGCTTGGCCATGGAAACCCATTCAATGAAGCTCTCTGCGTACTGTACGTGGGCTAATTGGAAGGTCACATGAAGTTTGGAGCTCTGTAGCAACTGACTGTGCAGAAAGTCTTTGCACTATGCTGACCCCTCTCTGTCACCACTGAGTTGCTGTTGTTCCCAAACTCTTCACTTTTCTTATAATAAAGTTGACTTTGGAATATTTCGGAGCGAGGAAATTTCACAACTGGATTTGTTGCACAGGTGGCATCCAATGACAGTTCCACGCTGGAAATCACTGAGCTCCTGAGAGCAGCCCATTCTTTCACAAATGTTTGCAGAAACAGTCTCCATGCCTAAGTGCTTGATTTTATACACCGGGCCAAGTGATTAGGACACCTGATTCTCATCATTTGGATGGGTGGCCAAATACTTTTGGCAATATAGTGTATCTGAAACTTACGGTGCGGCTAATATATGGAACATATCTATTTCTTCTAACATTTGGTGGGTGCGGCCAAAATATAGCCCGGAAAATACGCTATTTGTCGGTCATAAATGACCTTTAGGACCGGGGGGGGGGGGGATCACTGGCAGGCTGAAGGGATCAGAGGTCAGTTTCATCTCCCCGAGCAATCATTGACTTTATGCCAATCACATTTTGGATCGCCTCGGTCTCAGCGATACGGAGACTCGACCAGGGTTTTTCAACCACCTAATATTTGATGCAAATCAGTAATTGTAATCCGCAAAAAACGTGTCTGGTATAATGATTGGTGATCAAATGAACTGGAATAAAAAATATGCAACATAAAGTGGCAAGAAACCCGTCAATAATGAATAAAGCAAAACCAGCAATGTCACGATGCGCCGTCATGGCCGTTAAACATTTTTAAAAATGGGTAATCGATACTTTTCAAACAGAGTATGGTACTGTTTTTGATTCATTAGTACCGCGATACTATACTAGTACCGGTATACCGTACAACCCTACTACAGGAAAACACCAACAAACTCCAAATAGGGATGCATGCTTGGTTATGGTTTGAATTAATATCCAACAATTGCGACAAGTACTTTTTACTGTCAATAGTTTCATTTTTTAACGTTTTCTGCTGGCGGTGTGCCTCTGCATTTTTTCAATGGAAATAAATGTGCCTCGGCTCAAAAAAGGTTGAAAAACACCGGACTAGAGCAGTGTTTTGTACGGAGCCCCTGAAGGGACATGGATGTTTTGCGAGATCTCGCAATACTTTTTGCGAGATCTAGCAATACTTTTTGCGAGACCTCACAATACTTTTTGCGAGATCTCGCGATAATTTTTGAGGAATTTCGCGATGCGTTTTGCGGGATCTCGTGATACTTTTTGAGGAATTTCGCAATACTTTTTACGAGATCTCGCAATACTTTTTGCGGGATATCGCGATACTTTTGGCCAGATCTCGTAATACTTTTTGCGAGATGTCGCGATACTTTTTGCGAGATCTCGCGATTCTTTTTGCGGGATCTCGCGATACTTTTTGCGAGATCTCATGATACTTTTTGCGATATTTCGCAAAAGATTTTTTATCCTATGTCAGTGAACCAGAAGTAAAACAGACACAGCGATGGTGAACCGGAAGCGATGGAGGAGCGGGAGCATGCGGGGGCCTACCCATCATCTGTGCTCTGTTGTGGGACCATAATATGATTTGATGTCTTTATATGTTAGGCCAATACTAAAATAGAAATCAATAAACTTCTCCCACGGATGATGGGTAGGCTCCTCCATCGCTTTGTCTGTTTTGCTTCCGGTTCACTGACATAGGAAAAAAAACTTTTGCGGGATCTCGCAAAACATTTTTTTCCCTCCATGTCCCTTTAGTGGCTCCGTAGTTTTGCGACCACTAGTGCACCGTAACATATCGACTGATGTGCCGTGGGAAATTTTGCAATGTCAACTAATTGTTCTAAAAAAAATTTTGCAAACCAATAACTATAATCTACAAATAATGTGCCGTTGTTGAGTGTCCGTGCAGTCTCATGATCAACCATGTAATACTCTTCCATAGCAGTAGGTGGCAGCAGGTAGACAATTGCTTTGTGAATTAGTGATGCATGGATGGTTATTTTTTAATTTTATCATTATTTTTATTGAGATGTCCCGCTGTACTCCACAACATGCTTGAACACGAAGCGGATTTCTTTTCGGCAGCAAAATGACAATGGAGTTAGCATGTGTGCCTCGCAGCTAGGTGGTTGCGGGTTAAAATCCGACCCAGCTCTCTTTGTAGAGTTTGCGTCGGTTACTTCCGCATCTCCCTCTCCCTGTCCCCATCGAGGGCCTCGGACTCTTCGCTCCCTGCACTGCCGCCTCAGTTACTTGCAGGCGTTTGCCCTCCAGGTCTGGTTTTTATATTTCCCAGTCTAAAGGCTCCAAAGTGCTCCAAATCTGATCTTTTCCTTTTTTGGGCCACATCAGGTGGTAGTCCCAATCCCATCTTTTGAAATGTGACTGCAGTCTAAAAATGCGACCTGATTGCGACTTTTACGTCATCTTTGGGCAAACTACGTCATTCGTGTGTGCAGCGTGATCACTTTCCTTTTTACAATTCTCATCTTCCTCCTGCTTCTGTTGTTAGCCATCATCTGCCTACTTCCTCCACACGACCGCCATGGCACAAACCCACTAACACGCTGATCTGCGGCGTGCATGTTTTCCTGTGTCGTCGCGACGTCTTTGTTCATTTACGCGAGCTGGCGTTCTGTCAAAATGAGCCGCTACCAGCTTGTCGATCTGTTTGCGCTGCTGCCACGTCAAAAACTGCTACCTTAAAGGGGAACGGCACTTTTTTTGGGAAATTTTGCCCATTGTTCACAATCGTTATGAAAGACATGATGACTCATACTCATAGCACACATAAACATGTTACATAGAATCAACAAAAATCTACTCCCAAATGGGCCGGACTGCTAAAATCACGGCACGATAACGTAAAAATATATAATATATGTATATATATATATATATATATATATATATATATATATATATATATATATATATATATATATATATATATATATATATATATATATATATATATGTATATATATATGTATGTATATATATATATATATATATATATATATATACATATGTATATATATATACATACATACATACATATATATTTATATATATATGTATGTATATATATATGTATATGTATGGATATATATGTATATATATACATACATACATACATACATATATATGTATATATATATATGTATGTATATATATATATGTATATGTATGTATATATACAGTATGTATATATATATACATACATATATACAAACCCTGTTTCCATATGAGTTGGGAAATTGTGTTAGATGTAAATATAAACGGAATACAATGATTTGCAAATCCTTTTCAACCCATATTCAATTGAATGCACTACAAAGACAACATATTTGATGTTCAAACTCATAAACTTTTTTTTTTTTGCAAATAATAATTAACTTAGAATTTCATGGCTGCAACACGTGCCAAAGTAGTTGGGAAAGGGCATGTTCACCACTGTGTTACATGGCCTTTCCTTTTAACAACACTCAGTTTGGTAACTGAGGAGACACATTTTTTAAGCTTCTCAGGTGGAATTCTTTCTCATTCTTGCTTGATGTACAGCTTAAGTTGTTCAACAGTCCGGGGGTCTGCGTTGTGGTATTTTAGGCTTCATAATGCGCCACACATTTTCAATGGGAGACAGGTCTGGACTACAGGCAGGCCAGTCTAGTACCCGCACTCTTTTACTATGAAGCCACGTTGATGTAACACGTGGCTTGGCATTGTCTTGCTGAAATAA
>NC_084570.2:28854160-28859160 GCF_033978685.3 Nerophis lumbriciformis
GTTATTAATAATAATTTCAGTCAAGCTGTTTTCTGTTGTAGTTGAAGGGGCTGTTTGCACCATTTACACAGACCCCTAGAGGGAGCTAACGTTCCAACGTATTTCACACAGTAAATCCCGCCCTCTTCCGGCCTCTCGGATGTAATTACGTAACTACGTATGTACGTAACACGTGCATTAGCTTTGGGTGTTGTTAGCTAACGGTAGCATTTTACATAGCTAGCGTTAGCTGTCATTGAGTGTACAGTATATTAAATCATAACAACAAAATAACTGCAAATTGTTTGTTTGCGTACGTGTTGACGAGACTGGGTGTGTGACCGATCATGTTATTTTGGTCGGGAAAACAATTTTATTGCATAAACTTGGTAATCGTGAAAAATATAGACAATTGGAAAAAAAGTATGGCGTCACATTAGTGCCAAAAATCCAAGCGCATAAAAACTGTTATCGCGCGCTGATTCTGTGCGCTCTCTGTGTACTCCTGGCATCTCTCCTCGCGCTGTCATGTTTAGTTTTGGCACTTTGGGGGCGGGTATGCTTAGACGGCCCCTCCTTTCTGATTGGCTCTGAGCATTTTTCATATGACCAATAATTCTCCAGCGTAGCAACGTTGCAGCCATCTTACCTCGGACAGCTAGCCTTAATCATTACATTGATGTCAATGGTACATGTACTAATTCAATTACCATAACTTGCTCGATTTTCGACCAATTTACAAACGGTTTGCCTTGTTACAAATCTTATTACATGTAGATATGACATAGGATGCTGTACCTGTTGAAATTACCTCTTTCGCTTTAAAAAAAAAAGACTTAATTGTGCAACATAGTTGTGTAGGGTCAGTGTTAGTCAGTTCTCTGATTATTTTAAACTGTTTCAGAATACATTATTTAAAGGCTATTTTTAACATTTTAAAAACACAATTCAAAGATTATTTCATTAATTTTATGGCTGAATCAAAAGAAATTCCATAAATTAGAAAACAAATGTTCAAGAAGAAGTGAAAATATAAAATAATGTTATGGTTGGATGTTATTGCTGGTGGACCAGTTCTGGCTGAAAGATGTGATTATGGTGTTTTTTGTCTTATTATTTATTTGGGTCACATTTTGTATTACCCTGTATTGTGTTTATGTGGTATGAAATAGCCTTCATCAGCGCGTGACATTTTTTTATCCACTTCTTCCTCCGTAAATCTTGATACATATTGACGATGACCCGCCCTGCTATACTTCTGATTGGCTCTGAGCATTTTTCGCCTGACCAATCAGAAAGAAGGGGCCAAAGTGCCAAAACGAAACATGACAGCGCACAGACCGAGACGGCGCGTGCGCAGAAAGGTGCCGCGCGCACGCAAAAAGGCTTCACGCGCGCGCAAAAGGGTGTCGCGCGCGCGCAGGAAGTGGAGAATCAGCGCGCGATAACAGTTTTTATGCGCTTGGATTTTTGGCACTAATGTGACGCCATAAAAAAGCTATTGCCAAGATAAACTAGCCAATGATGATGTTGTTGGTATTTTTTGTTCGGAAAAATCTAACTATGAGCAAGTGGCAAACAGCCCCTTTAGTCGAATAATCGTTTTAATAGATGAATCGTTGCAGTAACGAGAATAACTTGGTGTCAACTACAGGAAGTTTAGCTAGCGTACCATTGAAGCAGGAGTTCAGAACGTTTAAGAAGATATTCTTGCGTTCCATTAAAACTATTGAGATTTTTTAAAATGAATTATTGTATTTTTAAGTAGTCTATAAAGCAGATTTAGGCAAATACTCATCTCTCGTTCACATAATTTGTTTTACAAGAGTACTTAAAATCTCGAAATCAGCCAAAAATTTAAAAGTAGGAAATGAAGTTAAGTAATTGTTTATTATTGAACAATTTATGAATATTTACTTTACGCCAACTAACATTAAAACAAAAATAATCAAAAGTAAACAAACGATTTGATTAATTGTCCTCCAAGTCATAATTTTGTCAAATCACTAATCTAGAGGGACCTCAGTTCAGTGAGCATCAAACTCATTTTTGAGTAACTAATTAATTAACATAACACATTTTTACATTTTGTGTTCTTCTTTGTAGTTGACTTGTGTGGGATGCAGCCAAGCGAATGGTACAGTTTGTTTGGTAAAATAGTGATGGCAACCATAGATCTGGAACTCGTCCACATACTCTTCTTGACTCCGAATATCGGCAAAAAAAAGATCAAATTCAAAATGTTGCACTTTTGGCAGTTGCAGGGGTGTCTCTGTGTACCGGTCCTTGACATGCATTTAGAGAAGGTATACAGTGCATCCACATTTTGTTATGCTACAGCCTTTTTCTAAAATGGAATGCATTCATTTTTGTCCTCAAAATTCTACACACAATACCCCAGAAGGACAACGTGGAACCATTTTTCCATAGAGATGTTTGCAAATTTTGCAAAATCAATCAATCAATCAATCAATCAATGTTTATTTATATAGCCCTAAATCACAAGTGTCTCAAAGGGCTACACAAGCCAAAACGACATCCGCGGTACAGAGCCCACATAAGGGCAAGGAAAAACTCACCCCAGTGGGACGTCGATGTGAATGACTATGAAAAACCTTGGAGAGGACCGCATATGTGGGTAACCCCCCCTCCTTCCCCAGGGGAGACCTGATGCAATGGGTGGGTCTGACATAATATTGTCTATATATGCCTAAAAGCATCTATAGGCAGGCGTGTGCCTTTCCAAATCATGTCAAACCAACTGAATTTGCCACAGGTGGACTCCAATGAAGTTGCATTGACATTTCAAGGATGATCAGTTGAAACATGAATCACCTGAGCTCACTTTTCTTCATGGCAAAGGATTTATTAGTTTTTTTTATGTTTAATAGATTTGCACAGAATCGTCATCATGGGGTATTGTGTAGAATTTTGAGGACAACAATGAATTTAGTCCATTTTGGGATGAGACTGTGACAAAACAAAATGTGGAGAAAGCGCTGTAGTACTAAAAAAAATGGAGCAGCTGTGTGGTCGGTGAGGTGAGGACTGTGCTGCCAGGAAGTAAGCACGTGTGTTTGTTTGTTTGTTGTTTGTTTGTTTGTGCTCGCCTTAGGAAGATAGTTGTAAATGACATATGTTATATTATACCGCGCGCGTGTGTGTGTGTGTGTGTGTGTGTGTGTGTGTGTGTGTGTGTGTGTGTGTGTGTGTGTGTGTGTGTGTGTGTGTGTTTGAATATCCTCCGGCACATTGCCCTCTTTTCCATGACTTTGAATATGTAAATTAGATATGCAAATACGGGGGAGAAGAGAGAAGCTTTGTATGTGAGAATTCCTGTCATACTTTGTGTACAGGTGATATTTCTCTCGTATGAACTACTTATATTCAGTCACTTTGCATACTGCTTGTCATCATTAGTGCCATGACTGAGCTGGAGCCTATCCCAGCGTCCTTTCAGGCAGGAGGAAGTGAAGGCCTCGGTAGACTTGGGTCGATAGTCAATGGATCGATAAATGAACTCGATGACTTTGCTAGCACGGATGAATGGACTCAGTGTGTGTTTGTTTTCGTCCTCTCTGGCTTTCAAGAAGAGGGTGCAAGAGGGTTCACTCGGTGCATCGCTCTCAGCGCCTGCATGTGTTTATTCGATGGCAGAGATGAACGCACGCAGTCAACCCTCGTGTTTGTCTCTGTGGGCGTAGGCGGGACCGTGGGCTTACACGCACGGGCAGATAGGAAAGATAAGAGGACATTAACGCAGACTAACGAGCCAGTATGGCAAATTTGCAAAAGAAAACAACCGTGGAGAAAACTGTACGTCCAGATGGTCAGTATTTATTGAAGTCAGTTTTTTGTTACCTGAGATTGGGAGTCCATTTTTATTTATGTTTGTTTACTTTTTTAGGATAATTTAAAGGTTATGATCTTCCAATTACAATGGTAATTAATAATTAATAATAGTAATAACGATTATTATCTTAATAATAATTATTGTTATCTTTAATATTACACATAATAATACATAATGATTATAATTATGTTATAATTATTAATGATTATTGTTATATTTATTACTACTACTAATAATAATTATATTATAAATATTTCTCATATATTTGTATTAATAATTATTATAATTATATTGTAATACTTATTATTGTCTTTATTATTAATAGTAATAATCATTGTAATAATCATAATAATACATGTGATGATAATAATAATAATACATATAACTAGTGCTTAATCTCGTTCAAAATAATGTAGACTATAAAATGTACTATTGGTTGCTGGCCAATCACAGGACACAACACAAGTTGCTCAAGGTGCTCAAGCAGAGATTTAAACCCTCGATTTCATGACTGTAAGGTTGCTAACATGCTAACCGCTAATTCCTTGGTTCTCAAACAATTTTCACAAAAATACCGCCTCGGGGAAAAAACCTGGTTCTCCAAGTACCACCGTAATGAGCAACATTAAACTACAGTAGCGTAGTAGGCCTAAGTATTCATTAAAAACAAGGCAGGGGTTTTATTTAACAAATATATTTCATACTTTTGACCACTGTAACATTACACACAGTTTGAACAATCACACTGTGTTTGAATATAGGAAAATAAAACACTGTAGTTAAGTGATTTTTTGGGCACAGATGGAGCCTGTGCACACATTATGAGAATCCCCAGACGAGTCCATTCGTTTGTGAAAAATTAAAAAAATGAATGAGAAAAAGTGTAAGTAGCAACATTTTGACGTGATCTTTTCACTGTTGTGACTGTGGTCTCAGAATCGACTGCACTGCGCTCGCTACTTATTGCAGAAACTGCCGCAAATTCGAACAAACAACAGCTCGACTTGAGTCCTTCAATGTTGGGTTTGAACAGGAGAAAGGGAGGGTGTAAACGTGTTTATGTACTCTTGCTATATCACACGCGCACACACACGCACGCACACACACGCACACACACACACACCACACACACACACACACACACACACACACACACACACACACACAC